>NC_085980.1:4010996-4368496 GCF_910591565.1 Cydia splendana | reverse complement strand
TGCTCGTCACTCCACTGAAAATTACAAATATTTTGGAAGTGAAAAAAAAATGAGTTTCCCTCAAACTGGTATTAACACGTTGGCGGACGCTTAGTCACACCAGTTGGACACCTAAATTTTGTATGGAAATATTGGGACTGTTATAGCATTCCTGTCACTACAAATATATCTTTTAGGTTTGTATATGACTTAGAGGATATAACCAACGGAGACGCCATGTCTATAATTTTCGGTACAAAATAGTCTGCCGTTTTTTGCGGGGCAGGGGTACAATGTACATCAAATGTATAGGTATTAGGTACGTCATGTCAGATAAACGTCAGTCCATACATGTGGTTGACCATTGGCCGCCTATTTTCGACAGAGGGGAACGCCTGTTAATGACCACTCCAAGGTATATGACGCGTAATGCTATGCAAGGCGAATGCTATGCAATCCGCGTCAATATGAAGTATATTTTTTATACGTTTGTCACATAGGACAACAAATGCTTTATAATTCGGATGCATAAGCATGTCTGTCACATGACGTAGTCAAGATGGGATCTTATATGACATCGCATGTTATAGCATTCATACATCGTGCTCGATGGACTTGATGGCTGAGACTTCTGACTTCCTAAAGGCGCGATTTTTGCTCTAAAGACTCATTTGCTGACCTGTTCAAACATTTTTCTACTTCTGTTTTGTTCTCTCTTTGCTTATCATTGTAATATTGAGTCCATCTCATACATGCCCCATCCCAAGCACGTTTGCTATTCATTCGACCTAAAATTATGTGATACTACCTACAAATTATGCGTTGAAGACCGGCTCTAATCTAAAGGTCCCAAATCCCAGTCATGGGTCACATAGCATGTTGCAGAGAGCCGAGTGGCAATGTTGAGAGGTTGAGAGGCTCTCTTAAAATGAGAGGTTTGTTCTTCTAGCTGTCCAAGGTATACGCAGCATTTTACGCCAACACCACTTCTCAAAAGTGTCAATATGTACCGCATAACACTTTTTGAGTTCCCTGTAACGCACCGCCGCGTTAAGTTCTGGACGTAAAGCGTCCACCACTTTTCCTGCCAAGCGATGATTCACCCCACTTTATATTCTTTTTTGGATGCATCTGCACCAAAGACAAGGCGTGAAATATACACAGAATGATACCACAAATGCGTGTCATAATGTGCTTACCTTGTTAGAGGTGATCATCGAGCGCCAACAGGCTATAATTCACAATTATATGACCAAAACTATGACTAGTAACGTAATTATTTGAATAATAGGTATACACATTCATACCTCACTTTTTCACATTAACCGTTATCAAAATTTGACTGTAGTGTAATTAATAGCAAGTAATAAATACGTTTGTTTATTAAAACACAATGAAAAACTTAAAGAAATTGTAAAAAAAACATTCCAAATCCGTCAAAATCGCTATCGCGCACGAAATTCACCCATATGCCATATTACATGTGTCCACTCCCAGACGCACCTGCCGGGCTACTAAGGGAGCTGCCATACAAAGACGAATGCTATAGCATCTCCGTCACAGGGAGGGGGGCCAATTTGGAGACGTCACAGGATAATTTTTAACTTCGATAAAACTATGTAATATGACAGTAAGTACGCATTATTTGACTCTGGGGACTGGTAGAGGAAAAGTTGGTGAATAATATTATACTGTGGTTAAGCGGATTGATAAGCATTTCAACGAATAAATTTAAAACGAATAACGGATGCAATAGCATGCGCGTCACCAGGAGGAGTGCAAAAACGGATGCTATGCAATCCGAGTCCGCGAACGTGTTAATATAACTGTAGTACTCAGAGTGATGTGCTTAGGGGTTTCAAGTAATGCGACGAAATAACGCTAGATGGCGTTAACCTCAATTATACATACTAGTGCTGCAGACATTTTTCACTAGATGGCGCTGTTATTAATATCTTGAGTTACAATGTCGTTGAGTTTTCACTTCTGCGGGCACTCCCGGAGTGCAACCCGTTGTTTTACTTTTTTCTTCTGTTTAGCCCCATGGTTGACTGGTAGAGAATGCATCAAGCCGTTAAGTCGTCCATTTGTACTCTTTTTGCGTAAATTTGTGCAATATAGTTTAAATGAATAAATAAATAATAAGGAACTCTATACAAACCAGCCAAAGTCTATTCAGATCTATATTAATATTATAATACAGGGTGTTTTCGGGGTCGTGAGCCAGAACCACTTTTTCTGACTCTGTAAATGATCCACATTATCATATGGTAGTATTTGATTAAAATAAAATTAGTTAAATTTTTCTTATTCTTCAAGTAAAATTAATGTTATACAAAGTAATTATGGTCACCCTATGACTTTTGACATACGCTGTATGGAAAGCGTCAAGACGTCACATTGAGTAGGGTCACCAAATTGTATGCAAAAAAGGTTTTTCCTACTTGTCATCTGGAAAATAATCATCATTATTGGTGATAAACAATAATTAACAACATCATTAGGCTCATCTTTGAATTCTGTATGATGTCTGGCTCGCTTGCTCCACGATCCTGAAATCACCCTGTATGTGTTGGGCAGTGGGCATCCTTCCGAGGGCACTTTGAGGGGAATTTTGATAGGTATTTTTAATTTTTAGTATTTGTTAATCTAATTGTAGTTAGTTTTAGTTTTTTATTCCTGTTTATGTCCTTTAGTAATTTATATTAATAAATGTTATTTTCAAATTTTCAAAACTTCTACAAAAAATAAAAACGGCCCTAAAGAAAGGTATTCTGTTTACATTCATTAAGTTTCGACGAACTAAATGAATGTCTATAATCCGTTATACGTACTTACGGCCGTATTCCAACAATGCTTTCAAGATGTCACAGCAATACGATATCAATCTTTCAGTGTCAAAAGTGACATTACTTCAACTAAAAACGTGACTTTTGACACAGATAGATCGGTATCGCATCGCTGTGACATCTTATACGCATTGTTCGAATACGGCCGTTAATCGTTTTTGTTAAAAGCGCTACGAATTGAATTGGTGTGTAAGTACCTATATTTTTATTTATCGTCTTCTGTTTAATCAACACCAAGATTAATAGATTTAATCATTAGAACTTAATTGTATTATTTGGTTGATATTAAATATTTTTATTACATTGAACGAATTCCAAGACTTATTTAAGAGCCAACGGAAGTGGTCATTTCTCCATACAAACGTACTCCTCGTTTTCCTCCGTGGTTTTTGAAGCTAGAGCAATGATTTTTTCAACACAGATTAATATTGTCAATATCTGTGTCGGACCGTTTTGCTTTTTTTGATATTTTTGTTTTTTAAGGCGCTAGAGCCCTTCAAAAATGGCCAAAATGGCCTAATTGACTATGCCGCAATGAGAGGCGTGGCATTCAAAACTGGTATCAATTAGCCAAAAAAGCAAAACGGTTCGACACAGATAATTTCATAATCATTTAGATTTCCAAATTTGGTTACGATTGGTTAAGTTTTGGAGGAGGAAATAGAGGAGTACGAAACCTCGATTTTTGAGATTTTTACGCAGGATTTTTCGCCTTGTCCTTATCGCACTACTTTTAGGTGCCGCTTCCGTTAGCGAGACGGGTATATTTACCTAAAATATTTAAAACTCAGCTCCTGTTTCGTCTTAACAATTGCTCATGTTTTCTTTAAAAAATACTTATACATTACATAATTACATATTGTGAAACTAAATTATCGATAAAATCAGTTTAGCATGTAAACATAATCTTTTTTATACATCTATTAAAAACCTAGTTTTTAAAGCCTATAAAATATTATGTAGGTACTTCATATAAGAATAAATATATTACGTATAAATAACTACTACAAACATAAGGAAATTCGAAATTGTTTTGTATTAAGACTTAAATAAGGATATGAAATTTACGTATACTAATTATTGTAGTCAATTAGGACTGCGAATTTTGTGATAAATAAATAAAAATAAAATGTGAAATATTTACGGTATTTTTTCTTCTCGGTGAAAACTAGTTTTATGTGTGATTTATCAGTCAAAACTAGTTTAAACTACTTATTCAAACGTTCCACGGGTAAAGGTACCTTATGGCCGTTGGCACTTACGCTATTATTAAAAACGCTCCAATACAAATGCGGCGCTATACGTATACGTGACGTAAGCCATGAGGTACCTTTTACCGTGGAACCCGTGGAACGTTACAAATTATTTCAGTAAAACTAGTACAATGATATGTAGGGGAGCCCATACATTCTACGACTCTTCTCTTTCCGCACAGACCCTACCTAAATATACAGAGTACTACCCGATTCGAACTTTAAGATACGTCAATTAAAAGATCTAGAAACGATATGGATTAGATGTGTCAGTGTCAAATGTGACGTTTTTGTTTGTGGAAACGTCACATTTGACACTGGCATATCAAATCCATATCGTTTCTACACCGTGTTTTTTTTGATTTCCGTTAATTTCAAGGGTGCATTCCTGAGCTTAAATCAAGTAACTTTCTCAAAGACACCGATGTTCTAATTAAGTCCATTTCGGAGATAATCCATAATTTATTTTTTTCCTATAAGGCCTCTACAAGCGTGTACACGTGCCTTAGGGCCGGCTTACATATTGATTAGTGTTTAGAATGAGTTCATACATTTGCTACTAAACTTAAGTACAATCTCGGTCGATTGATGTACGAAATGACATTGATATGTCACAGATTTCAATTGTTTGGTTGAGTTAAATGTAATGCCCGTGTTACAACAACGCTATATGCTACATTCAATTATTTTTAAACAAAAAAAAACAAAAAAAAATTATTTTTTTTGAAAATTAACTATGCCATTTAGTTCTTATAAACGTACTTAACTATACCCCGAAGTTAACGGAATTCAATAAAAACACGGTGTAGATCTATTAACTGCTGACGTATTTTAAAGTTCCAATCGGGCCCTAGGGCTTTTCATTCATTCTAACCAATATGGCGGCGTACCCGCTTGGAGCGTTTGTTTTGTGGGCAAAACATAACTGCCCAAATGCCTATTTAACGCCCAAAATAGATAATTATTTTACAAGGCGGCAAAGTTGTTGTTTAACCGCTTTGCTTATTACTGATACCCGAGCAAGCGAAAGATTCCAAAATTGGTTCGAAGGCTGGCATCTTGAGCGTTTTGCGAGGGTTAAACAAAATTTACCCCGACTGAAACACAATTATTCACCACACCGACCCGAAGAAAATATTAACTGTAAGATATCAAGCAAAAACAAACCAAATCAAATCGAAATGAATGTTATTAAATATTTATCATTCAAAATCATCATTTAAAAGTCAATTCAACCAGCAAACATAAGAAAATAACTCAAAATTTGCATTTATTACTTTGCCTCACATGTGAAGAATATGCAACTTTGTTATCAAGAGAGCCTTTAAATAAATAAATTAATTAATAAATATTGGGGACATCTTACACAGATCAACCTAGCCCCAAACTAAGCAAAGCTTGTACTATGGGTGCTAGGCGACGATATACATACTTATATAGATAAATACATACTTATATACATAGAAAACACCCATGACTCAGGAACAAATATTAGTGTTCATCACACAAATAAATGCCCTTACTGGGATTCGAACCCAGGACCATCGGCTTCGCAGGCAGGGTCACTACCCACTAGGCCAGACCGGTCGTCGCGTCGTACCAGTTGGTGTGCTGAAAAAATATAAACTCAGCATTCAATTCAAAAAGTTAGGGAAAATAACGAGCGCCCGTAATATCCGGAAAACGAAAAGTTGGTTATAAACAGGAACCGTATTACGTGACTTTTACTTCACAACAGTAATTGTAGGATTCCTATTTATAGCTTGTTTAAGGCAGAGTAAGGCGAGGCCGAGGTTCGCAAACTTTTTTCAAGGTTCCGTTGACAGAACGGCAAAAAATGTCTTTATTTGTTTATAGTGCATAAGGTGCTATTTTACCCTAGTGCGGTAATTAGCACCCGGGATCGTAACCGGTTTTTCAAAAACTTCGAAATAAGCATTTAATTCGTATTATTTTATACTCCAAATGTAGGTCAGTTGTGTTTTTAGGTAGAGTCGGACCAAGAAAAGTCTGCAGCGGATTTGATAGCCCACGCAGTGCAAGTGTCATTTATACGTCATCATTTCATAGAAGTTTGACGTTTAAAATAACACGTGCACTGCGTGGGCTATCAAATCTGCTGCAGACTTTTCATGGACTGACTCTAACGACTTCGTATTATTAGATTGCCCAATTGGAAATTAAATAATTAACAAAGACAGAAAAAATATCGTTCTCGTTCCCATACAAAAAAAAATACCGGTATCCGATCTCTGATTAGCACAAAACGTGCCTAAGTCGAACATTCAAAGGGCCATAATTATGTAAAATTATGTACTTATCTTATCTTAAATTATGTACTTACTGTTAAACGTTGTGTACACACAACGCGTGCGAAAAGTTAATTCGCAACTCGTGTCTATTTAAAACACTCCGTTCGGTCCTGTTTCAATTTATCGCCACTCGTTGCGAATAGGGGATATTACTGCAATGTTCTGCCGCCAGAGTGCAGCACTACCGACTCAGTAAATTCATAGACTAACTTATACATGCTGTGCCTTAAACTGTTTTTTGACAAGTTTTCACAGACAATAAAATATGACATTGATGCATGAAGGCGGTTTGTTAACAAATTAAGGGCCTACCGGTAAACGCGTGAATCGAAATTTAGATATCTGCCTCTTTATCGCTCGAATATGTAAAAGATATCACTCTTGATAGAGAGATTACATAACGAAATTTCGATTTTCTTGTTTTGCGGTAGGCCATGTGTCAATGTGGTTTGTTTACTGTATGTGCCACAAAGGTGCCACCTACGCAGAGCTTTGCCTAATATTCCCTATTAACTACTTTTCGCAGTTGTATAGTAATGTACCATTACGTCCTACGGCGACCGAATTTGCCGCCCCTATTGCGGTAAAAAAATACTCAATATACATATGTATATTATAAATTCATTGCGTTTAGTATAAGGATATAACAAAAGCCAATAAACGACATTATTAACTACATACATATTTCGGAGCAGACATAGAAGTTTTAGTGGCAAAATAAAGTGATTGAAAATAATATATCGACATGTCTGTTATCGATGTTACTGTAACGTTATACTTAGACCTATTTATAACATTTTATAGGAAGATAGCTACCGCGAAATACACAACACGTTCGATATCTTCTTCTCTTTTGATATATTGGTAGTTTTCTATTCTTTTCGCACTGTATCCTACACTTGTACCTACTAAATATGTAATGAAGAAATTATGTAGCGCCTTTGCAATTGATTTGCATTATTGAAATTTCTCGGTAACTCACTTACAGCAAGTAGAAGTCACATTTTTTAAATATTAATGTATGACTTATCGATAACAGATTTATCGATGTTTTATTTTCTCGGAGACTCGTTTATGCCACAAGAACTTATGTCTGTTGATAATACTCATACTCATATAGCGTAAACCTCAGGATCAAAGAACCTTGAGCCACGGATTTCAGGAACACTTTATCGGGTTTGCTGAAGTACAAAGGATTTGTCACAAAAGAAGCGACATGGATCTTTGAGTTTCCACGAAGAATCTAAGAATCTTCGAAATATATTTTGTGACAGCTAAAGCCAAATTCAGCCTTAGGATTTTACTATCAAGGTTCAAATTCAAAGAAACGAAAATGAAGGGTCAGTCGTTTTATAAAATAGGAAGAAAAAATATATTTGTATCGCTCGTATATTTCTTAAGTTTAACCTAATACAAATAGATCAGGGCCGTAGTGACCAAAGTCGTACTTTAGTGCCTAGAGAATATTATGCGAATCTAGGTCTTATGTGTAAAGAAATTGGCCAATATTATTAAGTGTTAAATAGCGAATGTAAACCTGTGTTTATTTGTACCTTTGAAATTAACCGGTTTTTCTCATAATTAAAAAAACCGGTTTACGTTCCCGAGTGTTAAACTACTTGCCTGACAAGCTTGAGAGTGTCGCTACAAGTAGCTATATACAGCAGTCACGTAGCTATGATCTAATAAAATATTCGCAGGTACCCGTCATGTTAACGACTAATTTTAAAATATTGTTTATTTGAATGCTAATACACAATCCTTCATCCTTTTATTGTTGTAAATATTTTATAGTATTCAAAATATTACTTTTTCCGTCTTTAGCATTTTTTTATGCGTTTAATTGAATAATAATTTTCTTTTTATTTACATCAATAAATTAGTTACTACTATACTACGTTATAATTTTTCTGTTACTTTTCGATTCTATGTTACTGGTCATAGGCAACCTACAGCCTAGCAGTATGCATTTAAAAATATATCTGTACATTTAACTTCAACTTATAACGAATATATAAAACTCGAAAAAAACCGGTTTATCAAAGTTAAAACCCGGTTTTTGTAATAATGGAATATTAGGCAAAGCTCTGCGTAGGTGGTACCACTAACCACAACCACATACAGTAAACAAACCTCATTGACATCATCAATGGCCTACCGTGAAACACGACAGTCGAAAGTTCGGTTTCTGTCTCTCTATCACTCTTGCTTATTCTATCGATAGAGGGCAGATAAAGAAATTTCGATTTTCGCGTTTCGCGGTAGGCCACCCGTAAACAAACCGCCGTGGTGCGTCAATGTCATAGTAAAAATTTGACAATAAACTGTTTAAGGCCTATAGTATGTATAAGTTACTCTATGGTTTACTAAACAAATTAGTGCTGCACTCTGGCGGCAGAACATTGCAGTAATACTCCCTATTGGCTGTAAACCCGGTTTTTCTGATTAGTTTGATTTCGGTGAAACCACTTTTTCTTTAATATATGACATCTATTTCAGTTTATAATTTACATATACCTATATAGTCGTGTGAATACTTAAAACCACAAAAAAATAATTTTATATGCTCCCAAAGTCGTGTTGTCAAATAGTTTGAAAATTTTACAGTAAAATTTTGCGTTTTAAGGTTATAAATTGCCAATACAGAAACTTTTTGTTTGATATTTTTCAAACTAATATTGTGTAATCGCCTAATCAGTTGTCTGCAAACATTTTATGACGGCCCATAAAAACTTTATATTTTCAATCGAAATATAAAATATGCGAGTTGCGAAATATATTTATGAACTCAATTTTACTTCGGTGATCCGTAAAATTTTTAATTAACGTCATCCATATGCTTCGACCGCTGTAAAAATGGTTTAATATTTATGTACTCGTACATCAATCTTTGTAAGGTGTTATCTCATAACAAAATCATCAATAATTGCTTGGGCATCTGAATCAGGTAGGTATTTATGATAACTGAACTTTTGGACCACATTTGTAGTAGGTAGGTTCTGAACTATAACATAGAGAAAAAAATACATAGAGTGCTCACTCCATACCTCAGTTTTAGTGCCAAAATGACTATTACACAGGACGCCGACTAATGCACAGGAAATGAAAGGTGTTGTCAAATCCATTTCCAATAGCAACATTGCAAATCAAATAGGCCTGATAATTTGAATTTCCTATCACTTCACTCCATTTCATACTTCTATTTAAAGACTAATACATTACTTACATTTCATTTCATTAGCAAAATTCGAGGCTTAATATCAAAGAGTGCATGACTGTTATAAATGTTAATGCATTCGCAAATTACTCGCGAAGGTTTCTTTCTATTTCATTCGTCTTTAGAATTCATAATTTGAAATGAAATGGAGAAGTACTTGACTGTGTTTTAGTCGAGTGCTTATATACAGGGTGGAACATTTCTAGGGACTGAGCTGAAATAATAGTATTATCTAAGTTTCTAAGTGATCTAGATCATCTAGATGCAATCAAGTAATTATAATCGTAAAGCTGGACTATAAAGTAAAACAAAATTATTAAAATGAAATATTTTATATCAGTGACAACCTTATAAAGTTATTTACATTTTAAATTGACCCATAAATTTATTGGGTTTTAAGCTATGCTCGCAAGGTCCACAGCTCACAGAGCCACTACTACATATATGTATTTATATCCATGAATCATATTATTAGACTAAATGAAGTATTAAGGTTAATAGATAGGGTAGGAAACACTGGGTCAAAAGAAAACTTTGTAGGAAATCCTCATACTGTTTCTACTGCCCGTGCCCCAAGCAAAATAAACTACGTTTCTCTTACCCCACATGACCACAGGTTCTTAGATTCAACTTATACGTTTATTTCAATAAATTCCCTCAAATATCTACTACTTAATTTAGCTGCATTCATCCCAGCATTCGTTCGATCTCCATCAAGCTCCTGCCTCTAGTCTCCGGGACCACGAAGAACGTGAACAGGAACCCAAAGAAGCAGAGTCCGGCGTATATCCAGAAGACAGCATGGCTGCCGAAGGCGCTGACGATGGGGCTGAAGCTGGCCAAGCTGATGAAGCCAGCGATGCAGCCGATGGTCGTGGCGGTGGAGGCGCCGAGACTCCGCATATTGGGGCGGAAGGTTTCTCCAAGGACAACGAATGGTATGCAATTTATACCTGGGAAATACAAAATGAGCTATTAATGTGGTGCGTAGGTACAATAGCGTTCAAAAGTGCGTGGACATGTTTCAAGTGTTTCAACCGTAATTTTAAGGCTTTACTGTCGACACCTATCCATGCACTTTTGAACGCCCTGTACTTATACCATTTTTCTTAGTCTAATTTTGTCAGAGAAGTCGTAACGAAGCGCTGGTGGCCTAGCTGTAAGAGCGTGCGAATTTAAATCTGGAGGTCACGGGTTCAAATCCCGGTTCGTACCAATGAGTTTTTCGGAATTTATGTACGAAATATCATTTGATATTTACCAGTCGCTTTTCGGTGGAGGAAAACATCGTGAGGAACCGGACTAATCCCAACAAGGTCTAGTTTTCCCTCTGGGTTGGAAGGTCAGATGGCAGTCGCTTTCGTAAAAATTAGTGCATATTCTCGAGATTAGGCGCCAAGTGGACACCAGGCATAGGAATTAGCCGTGGCAAAAAGCCGGGATAACACGATATAGCATGATAAAACTTACCAAAACTGAAGCTAAATATATACGCCATGAGAGCAAACAGAGGGAGCCACCGAATGGAGTCTATCGAGGAATACTTGATTATTTCTAGATAAAAGTAAGCTCCTAATGTGGTCTGAAACAAGACGGTAAATATTTGAATAGTGCTTATGGGTTGCTTTAAAGTATATATTTACCTCTTATTAGTTTGAGATAGTTATTATTTGTGACGTTGCACGGGAAAAGGTACCTTATGGCGGTTGGCGCTTACGTCACAGAGCAGCAATAGTATTGGAGCTACGTTAATAATAGCGTAAGCGACAACCGCCATAAGGTAATACTTACCTTTACCCGTGGGACGTCACATTTGTGTTTCAACGTAAACCTGATGTACCTAGTTGTCAGTAAAATATATTTGTATGTATGATCAAGGAATGCGGTTTGTATGCTACTTCGTAGGGACCGTCCTCCCTTCGTACAGTGACAATAAAATATGTGTGGTATTTTTAGCTGTTTTCATATCAATTAGAGTAGTCACTGTGACGTCTGTGATTAGTTTACGACGTGCCAAAGAAATTCAATTTCTTATAGTTCGTTTTCTTAGCATTATAAAGAAGGTAAGCGATCTTAACATGTCATATAATTGAAAAACGCTTTTTTTTTTAATCAATAACTATTACTTACGAAAGCAAAAGAATATAAATGATCGTATTAAGTCATTATTTCATTAAGTCAAGCCATAATAAGTCACGATTGTAAACATTTACCTTAATATTAAGTAAGAGTTGAGTGCGGCGCGCCAACAAACTGGTTACTCCAGTTTGGCGCATTTCTTGTATATATGTACCGACGTAAGTGTTTATGTGAATAAATGAATTAATAATAATAATTAGATTCATAATTGTTACATATTTGCCGTGACTTATTTTAAAAAAGTGTTTTTCAATCAAAAGAATGCTTAAAAACACAGAAATAATGTTGTTGGGTCATTTTGGTTTGTTTTTTTATGCGGTTTTACTGCAGGTACCTACATGTTAGGGTTTATGTGAATGTAGGCTCCCATCCGACGAGTAAGCGACTGACGGACAACTATTTTCTCGAAACTTATGTTTAGAAATAGTTACTGTGTGAATAAATGACAAGCAAACATTTTGATAGTAAATATGTACTATTTTCACGGAAACGCACGAAGTCTCAGTACAAATAGTACTGAGGTTGACTGAAGTAGCATTACAAATACGAACGAGAAAATACGAGCAAAGGATTGTTCACTAAACATACAGGCTAAAATATAACTGCATTCCCGTTGCCAGGGAGGTTTTAGGATTATACTGAGCAACTTTTACTACAGGATGGGACCAACCCCGAAATCGCAATAAAAAAAATTAAGTAGCTGTTTCATACATTTTGGCTGTAAATTTCTTAGAATATATATTTCTGGAAGTTACCCAGTATAATCCCAACCCAAAACCACCCTGTCAACGGGAATGCAGTTATTTTTTAGCCACCGTGTATATGTACGTTTATCGTTATTGTTACACTTTTTTTTGCTAACAGGTACAATACCATGCTAATACCATGCTAATTCACTTCTTTGCTTTTTTGATAATGCCGCTAGGCTAATGCATTCCCACCCTGATGATATTTTTATTTTACTGGGTGACTACAATATTTCCCACGCTTGTTGGTCTCTGTGCGGGGACCAAAACCGTCTCCAAATAGAGGCAAGCGATGACCCCATTGTGACCATGCTTTCTGATTTTATTGCACTAACCAGTGTACACCAGTTCAATGCGTGTTATAACCTTAATGGACGGGTTTTGGACTTAGTGTTGAGCAATGCTGACTGCATGGTTACCTCCTGTACCTCCCCGCTTACTCCCGAAGACCCTCAGCATATAGCTTTGGATATATCTTTAGCTCTAAATTTGACAACCTATTTGCCTCAGTTAATACCGAATCAATCTACAAAGCCAGTATTTCATCGTGGAAACTTTGATCTCATTCGTAATGAATTATTAGTGACTGATTGGTCGTGTTTAAATGACCTTGACGTGGAGGATTCTGTTGCATATTTTTATTATGTCGTTAGGAACCTCATAATAAAACATATCCCGCATAAATATATCAATGTCAACAATGGATACCCTCCATGGTTCTCCCGCGTCCTTATTAAAACTCGTAAACAAAAGCTTTCAGTCCATAAGCGATGGAAAGTGTACGGTAATCCACTGGACAGAGCGGAATTTGTTCTCTTAAGGGCAAGGGAACATAAGATGGAGTCTGAGTGCTACAATAACTACATCGCCTTTGCTGAGGACAAAATTTGTAGCAATCCGTCATACTTTTGGACCTTTATTAAGTCAAAATTTCCTACCAATAGCATGCCGGACCAAATGACATATCTTGGTAATACTTCCAGGGATGGAGACACCATAAGTAACTATTTTAATGACTATTTTAACTCTGTTTTTATTCCTGATCCACCCACTACTACCAGTTCTTTGCCAGTCCCAAATGATGACACTCTTGTTGATTTGCGGTCTATTACTATTACTGAAGATTGTGTACTCAGACATTTACAAAAAGTTGATATTAGAAAGGGTAGTGGTTCTGATTTGATCCATCCTATCTTTATCAAATCGTGCGCTCGTGAATTAGTCGTTCCGCTTACTAAAATTTTCACAAAATCACTGTCAAGTGGTCATTTCCCTGATTTATGGAAGAAAGCCCTTATCACACCTATATATAAAAGTGGCGATACCCAATTAGTGACTAATTATAGACCCATTAGCAAACTAAATATTTTCGGAAAAATATTTGAAAAAATTGTTTGTAACGAGATTAGGGCCGTAATTTGCCATCATATATCTCTGAATCAGCACGGTTTTTGTCAAGGTAGGAGTGTGGACACTAACTTACTTACTTTCACTGATTTTATTACCGACAGGATCTCATCCGGTTACCAGGTTGACGCCGTGTATACCGACTTTTCGAAATGTTTTGATAAAATAAATCATAATAACTTAATAATTAAACTTCTCAAGCTCGGTATACATGGCGATCTCTTGAGATGGGTAAAATCATATCTTTCGAACCGAAGTCAGGCTGTTGCATTGAAGGGATATACATCGCGTTTTCTTCCCGTGCCATCCGGAGTACCACAAGGGTCACACCTTGGCCCGCTTCTTTTTGTCTTGTATGTCAACGACATAGCTAATTGTTTTCTAAACTCTGATCACCTAATTTATGCTGATGACACGAAAATATACAAACCTGTTACTTCGGAAGCGGATTGCCATGCATTGCAAGAAGACCTAGATCGTTTTTCCCAATATTGTTCAAATAATAATCTTTTCCTTAACCCCGACAAATGTTTTGTTATCAGCTTCAATCGTAAGCAAGACCCTATAATATATAATTATAAATTATCCCATTCAAATATTTCAAGAGTTTCCTTCATTAGAGATTTAGGAGTTACATTAGACTCGCAATTAAATTTTAATACCCACATAGATAACATTTGTAAGCGGGCATATAAAAATTTGGGCATGTTGCTTCGGGTAGGGCAGCCTTTTAAGCGACCTAGAACTTATAAGTTATTGTTTTTTTGTTTTGTCCGTAGCGTCCTCGAGTTCGGTAGTGTTATATGGTCACCGCAGTATCAGGTACATATTGATCGACTGGAGCGGATTCAAAACATTTTTATAAAATCTCTTAGTTATAGGACAGGTTTTCACTTCAATGACACCTCGACGGCTGCGAAGTACTTCAATATCCCTTCCCTCAGTAATCGTAGGATGTATTTGGATGTTATGTTTTTCTACAAAATTTGTAAAAATGCAATCCAATGCCCTAATCTTTTACAAAAAGTGCTTTTTAGTGTTCCGCACCGCCCCTTACGTTCTAGGCCCCTTTTTCACGTTACTTTTGCTCGCAAGAAATATGCGCAGCATACGTTTTTCAGACGAGTGCCCAACTATTGTAATAGACATCTTGGCAGGATTGATCCCTTTCACAAATCACTTACTACACTTAAAATCATGTTAAAGGAAAAAATATTATTGCTGTAACTACCTACTCTCTGAGATTTTATTTTGATAGCTATTGTTCCTTGATTTTTATCTATTTTTCTGTACTACGCTTCCTATTTTCAGAATTCTATTTTCTTTTCTTGACCCTCGCTGTAATTATTATTATTATTCCGACTTTTTGCTGTAAGTATTAATGAGTTATCCTTGCTTCTTGTTGTATGTATCCTACCTTGGGCTTATGCTTGTACCTATTGTATACCAATTTTCAGTTACATGTATATTTTATGAACCTCCAGGTCTTTTTAGTATTAAGATTTATGTGCGTATTACGCACCTCTAACATATGTATCTTATATGACTGTATGTGTTCTGAATAAATAAAATAAAAAAAATAAAAAATAAAAAATACATTAACTAATATAACTTACCAGAAACAAACAACACAACGGCAAAGACAATGACAGCAACGTTCTTCTTCCATACTTATCAATGAAAAACGGCGTTACTATCGCACCCACAAGCTGCGTCACTCCCAATATTATAGACGATATTTCTGGAGCTACAGATGAACCTGAACTCGCACTCTCAAATATCATTGTAGCATAAAATAAAACACACATCATGCCACTCCCTTGATTCAATGTCATCAACACAAGATTTATGATCAGTGCCTTCCTATTGTTTTTTATTGTAAAAAGTTGCATACATTTTGCGTCTCTGTTATTTTTTTTATGCTGTTCTATCATTGTTTTTAATTCTGTGTCTATATCTTTGCTTCTCCCAAGTTCGTGAAGTACTTTTTTGGCAGCTTCTTCCTTATCTGCAATTGAAAGAATATGATTATTGAATTTTCAAAATGCCCAACATTCGAATATACTTGAACTCGCAACCTTAGTTTGGTTCCCAGATATTTTTATTAACTGAAAACAATGTTTGATATGAATTACCTTTAATAACATAAAATACGGGGCTCTCAGGTATAAAGAACGAACAGCTGACCAAATGTGCAACATTGATAACAATGAATACGTAGGAAACCACCCTGTATGAGACGTATGGGCCGATAGCATATACTAGGAGTATGCCAAATGCGTGGAAAACGTTTGTGGATGTGGATAATATTCCTCTGATGTTTGGTGACCTGGAAAATGGTGATTTTGTTATTATGGTCACACTATGAGGAGTGAATATGTAGGTCATACCTACTAAACAACTTTTACATGGGTATTCATCATCATCATTTTAGCTTTCAATCGTCCACTGCTGAGCATAGGCCTCTCTTCGTGTACGCCACTTGTCCTGGCCCTGAGCTAGTCTCATCCAGAAGTGCCTTTCATTTCATTTCATTTCAAATCATTTTAATATCTTAATTTGGTCCTAGATGCGTCTTATCCGGGTTTACTTCATCCCAGGAGGTGTGGATAAATTTTGTGAGCCTTGGGAGATACATTTAAAGAGAGGCATATGCTCATCAGGGGGACAGGGGGTGATAAAGTGGTGACGCTGATATGATGATAATCATGATGAATAAATATTATAACTTACGCTATTTCTCCAATGTATAAGCAGTCCAAAAGAGCTAATCCGGATGCTCCCAAACCTTTTATCACTTGTCCACAATATATCCAAGTCGTATCGAAAGACACAGCTAACAAGGTTTGTCCCGTCAATGTCAGTAATGACGATAAAATTATACAGGGTTTCCTTCCAATTGTATTTGCAATAATTCCGAGGGGGAAGATCCCTAGAAAGAGAAAAAAATCGTGTAAAACATTGCAGCAAAAATGAAACGTCTTGTGAACACAATTGAAATTAAAAAACCAGAAAAGGTATTCCAGCTTTCCTGAAAATTTATCCCCTAAGCTAAGGTAAAAACGGGTTGAAAGTTTGAAATGAAATGAAAATGCTTTATTGCCTCAAAAAAGTACAAAATATAAACTAAACTAACTTAAACTAACATGATCCAAACTAAGTAAACTAACCTGATCCAAACTAAGTTTGGATCAAGTACAAATATTTTTGAGTGAAGGAATTTAAACTTCGTAGAAAAACATAATATTGTTAAACAAGAGAAGGAATCCCGGCGTTTTTGAAAAGTCATCTTCTAAAGTGGTTATATATGGGTTTGAAAGTTTGTATCGGGAACGAATAGGTATTATTATAGGTATTTCTTTTGTAGTGTGCAATAAAGCATTTTATTATTATTATTTGTACTCTATTTCGGGTTTCACGGACCTATAAATCCCGGTCTTTTGATAGGCTTGCGTGGGGATATAGATCCAACACGTAGAGGCCCCTTGGAGAGCTTTAATGTCATGTAGAACGCCTGCTGGAACCCGTTCACAGGCGCAACAATAGACACCCATGAACCGGTCGCAGCAGGCATTGGGACTATTGTAGAAAAAGTGAACAGTATACCGGTCTATGGATTGAAGTTTGGGTGGACAATGAGACTGGGCTATTGTAAAGAGGTCCGGACACCTGCCATAACAATGTTAACACCGTCATCGAGGCAGGCGGTGACTCGCCGCTGACTAGATGGGCCCCTGAAACTGCCGTCGTAAATACGACCAGGAGCAACATCGGTGTGAGCGGCTCAGGGGTGTCGAGAGGTGTGCGCCGCTTTCTACCCAGTGGCTGTTACCAGCCACTGTGCCAACTCGCGTCTTATGCATCTTTCACTTCCACCCCTGGAGCATATAGCTCTAGCGACTCCTCTCTGGACGGCTAATGAAGGCAAGCCAGAGCTGAGAGTCCTGCGGGTCCCCTTGGGGTCCACTCCGACCGACGAAGACACGCCGGAGACGGAGACCCTGACCGACTCTCGGGAGCACTCGGGTCCGTGGGGTCGTTACTCCCCAACAGCTCGCCACAAGCTGCCCTGCGGGCTTATTATTATTATTATTTGAGTGAGAGACTGAAAGATATAGGTAATAATTAGAACAGTGGTGGGCAAACTTTCTTCATGGGGGGCCAGAAAGTTTAGAAAATTTAAGTGGAGGGCCAGGATTGTAGCCAAAATTTATTTAGATTTGTGATAAATTGATAATCGTGGGCCAATGCCATATACTAATTATTTCATAGGACCGGCGGCGGGCCGGATAAAATCAATTCGCGGGCCGGAGATAGCCCGCGGGCCGTACTTTGCCCACCACTGAATTAGAATATAAGAAAAAACATTGCTGCGTTTCTGAAAATTAAACCAGTTAAGATCTTTGTAAATAGGCATAATATTGAAAATTCTGTCTCTTCGGGAGTTGTGAAGAAGTTGAAAGTTTGTATCAAGAGCAAATATTTAATTAAGTGAGGTAATCAAAAGTTCGTAGAAAGACATCGTGACAAACAAAATCAAATTTTACGTGTAAATTTTTATGCTGCACAATGTTCATAGAATTACAACAACCAACATAAAAATCCACGCGAACCGAGGCGCAGGCAACAGCTAGTATGACAGAAATGTGAAAGAACCTTAATAATATGACACAGTGAAAACATTTACACAATAGTAAAACTAATCAAATATTAAATCCCACGACATTATGCTACATAAACTGTTAATTAACACGTTAACACTAATATTTACCTGTAACTAATCCAGCCATAAACGAAGACGCGATCCACGACGCCTCCGTAGTTGTGATGGTATCCGGTAGAGGGCTCTGCTCTTCGTCAAACAGTTTCACTAACACTGGCGACGACCATCCCATGGAGTACCCGGTCAATATGTGCCCTAGGTTTACTGGAATCACATCGAAACTTCCATCTAACTTCTCTATCACTCTTGCATATTCGAGCGATAGAGGCAGATAACTAAATTTCGATTTTCGCGTTTCCTGGTAGGACCTTAGTAAACAAACCGCCTTGATACATCAATGTCATATTTTATTGGCCATTAAGTAGATATTAGAATTGTGATACCTAAAATGCGATTATATAAAAAAAAAAACCGGCCAAATGCGAGTCGAACCCAAGCACGAATTCCGTACCATTACGCAAAAAACAGCAGAAAAATCATGTTTGTTGTATAGGAGCCCCACTTAAATATTTATTATATGTGACGTCCCATGGGTAAAGGTACCTTATGGCGGTTGGCGCTGACGCTATTATTAACGTAGCTCCAATACTATTGCGGTGCTCTGCGCCGTAAGCACCAGCCGCCATAAGGTACCTTTTCCCATGGGACGTCACATTTCTGATTTTAGTATTGGTTGTTATAGCGGCAACATAGACATACATCTGGGAAAATTTCAACTGCCTATCACGGATCATGAGATACAGCCTGGTGACAGACAGACGGACAGCGGACTCTTAGTAATAGGGTCCCGTTTTTGGGTACGGAACCCTAAAAATGGGTCTAATTAGCTACATGCATATATTTTTTGAAAAATGACAATTGTATCGTGAGATCCAAATGTTAGTTTCTAATAAAAGTGTTTCTATTGGACCCCAAAAACTTTCCGAATTTTGAAAATATATGTGGCGCGTGCACCGCGGGTAAAATCTGCGCATATTTGCGCGGTATGGAATTAATCATGAAAAAATAAGCTTTTCGCTATTTAAGCCTTAAAAATGCGTTTAAGTAGGTAAGTATATAGAGTTGCACCAAGAAAAGTCTGCAACGATTTTGATAGCGCACACCTAGTGCAAGTGTTATTTTAACGTCAAACTTCTAAGTAATTAAGTAAGGTGGGTGTTTTCTATGTATATAAGTATGTATTTATCTATATAAGTATGTATATATCGTCGGTATACTTCTAAAACATGATAACTACCTGAAACATAGTTTCGAGATAACGCGAGTTGAAAGTTTGATCCTCAAATAAGGGAATTTAGAAACGCGTTTTGACAAATTTACTTTGTCACTTAAAATTTTTGGATATTAATATTGTCTATAAATAGATAAAAGTGATATTTTTAAACCAAAAAATATAAAATATTGACCGACAAAAACATGGCATGTGTTATCATGTTTTACCTGTATAAAAAATGGACAGATTTTTGTGTATTTGTTTATAATCATATAAAAAATAATTACATATAATTTAAAAAAACTACAGAGATAAAAAATACTAGTTCACAGGGCATTATAAGCACATTCTAAAAACTAACGTAGAAATAAAAAGTAACAAATTACATGCAACATGTTATTATTTACAGTTATAACTGTCTAATATTTTTTTTTTTTTTTCCCTCCTTTATTGAAGAAACATATGACAATACACTCCTTATTAACTAAATTACTTCAAAAAATTATGATACTGATTTTGTTAGCGTTTACCGAGCATATTTATATCTGTTTTAAGTGAATTTAATATTATCTAGTTGTATAATAGATCGCATATTGAAAGAAATGTCTACAGGTAAATAGTAATGAATAATGTTATAATATTTTACCAGTTGCTATAACTATTTAGGTTCTTAATTATAGGAACATTCAGGCAAAACATGTTAACGTTACTTTCTATATTTTACGTGACCAGTTTTATGAGATATGTTGTTTTAAATACCCTTATTATTTTTTACGTGTACACTATATTTAATTTCCTGTCTGTTTGTACTTTTTTACACTCTATAACTTTCTAAATAATAAACATAAATAAAAAAATGTCACATATATATTTAAAACAAGAAAATGTGAACAAAACTGTATAAACAACTAATTTTTGACCATTTTGTCAGTTATCATGTTTTGGAAGTATACCGACGATATGTAGTCGCCTAGCACCCATATTACAAGCTTTGCTTAGTTTGGGGCTAGGTTGATCTGTGTAAGATGTCCCCAATATTTATTATTTCCTTTATTCAATTAGGGTCTTAGGTTAGGATTTTACAATGTGAGTATAAAAGTAAAATATAAAAACACTTACAAAACATAACAAAAATATATAAACACATTATAAAAAACCTAACCTAGGGTGCCGCCGGCAGCGGGGCAGGGTCCAAGCTGCCGGTGGTCAGGGCCGCAGAGTGAGGAATCGACGTACTATACGCGCCGTGTCCAAAATTACCGCCTTCTGCATCTGACCCTTGATCCAACCACCCAGCGAGAGTCTCTGTAGGTGTTGGTCGAGACTCTTCGCTATGAGACCGTTCGCTGATACGACTATCGGAACAATGATCGTCGAGTCAACATCCCACATGGCGGTAATCTCATGAGCTAATGTCTAGGTACTTGCTGAACTTGTCCTTCTCGGCCTTCACGAGATTCTCATCATGGGGGATGGTGACATCGACGAGCACGGTCCGGCGCTGCGATCGATCTATCAGCACGATGTCAGGCTTATTGGCTACAATAGTCCTGTCAGTGATGATAGATCGATCCCAATAGAGCGTGGCACGACCATTTTCGAGAACTGGCGCAGGTGCGTACTTGTAGTACGCCACTTCGCGGTCCACAAGGCCGTATAGAAGGGCAAGCTTCTGGTGAATAATTCTGACTACGAGATTATGTCTGTGCAAGTACTCGCCGTTAGCAAGATGAGAACAACCGGAGATAATATGCCTGAGTGACTCTCCGGGACGGCGGCATGCCCGACAAATGTCGACCGTACCGTCCTTCAGGATATATCTCCGGTAGTTATTCGTCATGATAACTTCGTCCGCAATTGCACAGGAAAAACCTCCTTATTATTATTATTATTAATTATGATGTATTATTTACACTTACAATGCGTGGGCTATCAAAATCGCTGCAGACATTCCGGACTCTAGCCTTCTTAAATTCAAAACATAACAATGGGTGTTATGTAGAACTTATGATAACAATTAAATCATTTATTACAAGTAATACTCACGACAAGCCACTATTAAACATTGCTTTTTTACGTATTGTTCAAATTTAATATACATTGTTGACAATTTTTCACAATTATTTTGAAAAGCAACGAAACGATTATGTTTTAAATACACTTTTTTTTTAAAGTAAAAGAAACCGAAATAATTATAATATACGTCCACTAATATGAAAGACAGACGTTATTATAACATAATGGAAGATAAATTATTTAAATCAACAATGACATACGAGTATCTCATTCTTAATCGCTTAGTAATAAAGCTGCAGAATGCATGCACTTGCATGCACTAATACTTTCTTACCTTTACCTTCAATAAATGCCACGTTATTTTAATAATTGGGATTTTCAACCGTATCTTCATAGAGTTAAGTTGAATTTTGATGGTACGAGTATCTTAACGGTACATTAGGTTGGTAAAACAATATACACGAAGTTTCAACAGCTGTTTAAAGCAATTGTTGTTTTCTAAAAATTGTTAATTACCTCCACAACAAAAGTGCGACATTTATTAGTTAACAGTACATATGGTCCTACTTTCCCGCACTAGTGCTATGCTTGGCTATATTGTGGAAAAGTGATAGAGTTAGACCAAGAAAAGCAGGAGAAGTGCATGCTTTTCTTGCTTTTCTGCAGCGGTATTGATAGCCCACGCAGTGCAAGCGTTATTTATTTTATACGCCATAATTTCATAGAAGTTTGGTACCTACTTATATTATCAAAATGTCTAATCATAAAATCGTAGCGCGACCTCGTTTTTCACGCAAAATAGAATGGTTGTCGACTTGCGGAGAATGCCCAGCAAAACTATCGAACTAACTCGAGTGGAGTTCTATTATTTTATGGCGGATATTTACAATTGCAATAATAACAAATGAATGAGGTTTGCAAACAGATAATGAAAAGACTAACGCTTATGTAAGTACCTACTTAGGATGAGTCACATTTGGGTCCATCCATAATAAACGCTACCAAGGGTTCAAAAATGAAAATTAGTTTAAGAAGTCAACACTAACCTATTTCCATAGAAAACATACCAAACCTTCATGTCAGAAAAAAAAACCGAAAAAAATATCAATTTTTACATGTTTTTCATGTACTTGATCGCAACGTTTAAATGATAGGCGTAAAACTAATTTTTTACAGCGATATTGGCAAGACTAATTAAAAAGAAAGTAACTGTAAACTGTTACCAATTTCCCGCAGTTATTTCAGGTAAAATATCGTAATTATATAATTTGTCTTTAAAAATATTAAAAAGCATGGATTAATCGGTTTTTAGAAGAGTATTCTAGACTGTGGTGTCAAAGTAACACCCGAAACGAAAAAGAGATAAAAGTATGTGTAACTTTTCAGCTAATTAACTATAACCAAACATATTTTGCCAAAGAAAGGCTATGTTGTGAACCTATGCAAATGAGTAATAATTATTGTTTTAGCGTCTGCTTTAGTCGTATGTTTTAAAGTTTGAAGTTGTGTAACACCCGAAACGTGTTGATCGTCCGCCTGTCCGTCCCCGGCTTTTCTCCGTGATGGTTAGTGCTAGAAAGCTGCAATTTGGCATGGATACATAAATCAATCATGGCGACAAAGTAATAACACAAAAACTACAAAAAAAAACATTTTTTTAGGTAAGCTCCTGTACAAAATATATTTAATTTTTTTCGACTTTAATCCTGTGATGTGGGGTGTCGTTGGATAGATCTTTCAAAATGAATAGGTATCACCATCAACCATTTTTTGATTAAGTGAATATTTTCGGAAATATTTGCATCGAAAGAAAAATAATTATCATATCTTCGAGAAACAGTTTTTATTGTTAAGATTAATGTATTTTATAATAATTCAGCATTTATTACTTATGTTTTTAATCGAATTTATTAAAAAGACAATAATTTCAATAAAATGAGCCATCATTTCGTATAAATCTGTCTTAATTTCGTACTCGTAACACCCGAAACGAACCATGAGTAACACCCGAAACAGGTAATTTATTTTATTAAAATTAATTGAAAAGTGATACTAAGTGTTACTTCAGTGTTTCAGTAGACTATACTAACTATTGTTACTTGACATAAATAAAACTGGAGGTTACTTGACAAAATTCGCTAAATTATGCATTTTGGTACTGATGGTCAGAAGGTATAGGCCAATTCCCGTAACGCCCGAAACAGCTACTTTTTAATGATTCTCTCGTTATTGCTCTTATACTTTAATTGTGTGTGTACAGGAAAAGAAAATATTATCAAAGTAGTAGATGAATCAATAGTTATAACCTCCTAGTTCCTGTTACAATATCGAATAGAACCTTATTTTATGAGTTCAAGTGTAACACCCGAAACGGTGGAATGACCCATTTATTATTTATTATGATTTAAATATAAGAGCCTCGGTAGAGAAGAGAGTACTATTTAGTCCCATTTGGAGCTGAAACTCTAGGTCCATGGGGTCCCAGAACGCACAAGTTGTTCGCAGAAATTGCGAAGCGTCTGGTTGACGTAACTGGGGGGTTACCGCGAAAACCGAAAATCGCAAATTGCGGGGATCTTTCTCTTTTACTTCAATGAAGGCTTAATTAGAGTGACAGAGAAAGATGCACGCAATTTGCGAACTTCGATTTTCGCGGTTATAGCCTTGGTGACCGAAGAGCTAGCGGCTACCTCGCACAACGTATTAGCATTGCGATACAGCGAGGAAATGCCGCCAGCATCCTTAGTACAAATGCCTCAGGAGCCTATTTTAGATTTAAGCTAGTTATTAATTTCGTTTAAGTAGTAGTACGAGTGTATATATTTTGTATGTAAATATTTTTTTTTATGATTTATGAGCTAGAATTAATTAAGTATATTGATGTCGCTAACTCTTAGTCGATATTTTAGTAATCACTAGCACTGGTACGTTTTTGCCCCCAAAAACAGGGTTATGATAATGATTCCCCAAAATGTGTGTGAATACATCCAAGGGCGAATTTGTATTGCTACAGAAAACGTCAAAAAGGTAATTTTGACCGATAGTTGCCTGAAAATAAAGATGTTCGGTTCACTTCATTTAATTACTGCCGAAAACGTCAAAATTAATGTTGCTCCCTAGATTTTTGAGATTTGCGGCAGCAATGCAGTGGCAACTGGTGTGGTCTGAATGAACGATACCAAAGAGAATTTGAAATAGAGGAATATTTCAAATAGGTAGTCAGTACATTTACTGCCATCTTTCAAGACAAATTATCAACAGTTGTTAAATTTGTTCAATGTTAAAAAGTATCACCATCTACTCGAGGATAGGTCAAAGGTATGGTGCCATCTTTTCGAGCGATGGCGCCATACTTTTGACCTCTACTCTCGCGTGTAAAAGTGTTCATCATTTGTGTCGAAAGATGGCAGTATTGTACTGACGGTACCTTAAAACGATTTCCATATGCCTGTGGTAGTGTGTGTAATAGCTGAGCGTGTCACTGAATTAATTATGTCACACATCCCGAAACATGGTCATATCGAATTTGCATAATTGACCGAAGCGTAGCGAAGGTCTTCGTTTTGACTCGAGCAATTGGCTTTCGTATGTCCGGATGTTCTCCTCTACAGGTCGCAATTCTTAACTGATTCTCATGAAATTTTGTGACCAGATTCTATGACTAAATAAAATTTTTTTGTCAATCCGGTTTTTGGAAATTTTTAAAAATGGCGGAGTCGTGATACCTGTCGCCTAAACAAATAGTCGTATCGATATCATAAGAGTTTTTTCTTTTTGAGACATGTTTACAGAGTTAATAGCAAAAAATGCAGAAAAAAATTATCGCTGGTTTAGGCGGTATTTAGATATTTAGTTTTGTATTTCCGGATGTTCTCCTCTACAGGTCGCAATTCTTAACCGATTCTCATGAAATTTTGTGACCAGATTCTATGACTAAATAAAATTTTTTTGTCAATCCGGTTTTTGGAATTTTTTTAAAATGGCGGAGTCGTGATACCTGTCGCCTAAACAAATAGTCGTATCGATATCATAAGAGTTTTTTCTTTTTGAGACATATTTACAGAGTTAATAGCAAAAAATTCAGAAAAAAATTATCGCTGGTTTAGGCGGTATTTAGATATTTAGTTTTGTATTTCCGGATGTTCTCCTCTACAGGTCGCAATTCTTAACCGATTCTCATGAAATTTTGTAACCAGATTCTATGACTAAATAAAAAATTTTTGTCAATCCGGTTTTTGGAAATTTTTAAAAATGGCGGAGTCGTGATACCTAGCGCTTAAACAAATAATCGTATCGATATCATAAGAGTTTTTTCATTTTGATATATGTTTATAGATTAAATGTCCTAAAATTCAGAAAATTTGTATCGCTGGTTTTGGCGGTATTTAGATATTTCGTTTTTACTTGAGAATGAGTAGCTAAATTTCGTCACCTTTAGTAAGAACTATCATGGCGCATTTTGCAAACGTTCGCTTTTTTTGTTTGCATCGGGAGGTCTCGGGAGGTCCCTGGTTCCATCCCCAGTAATTGTATGCTGCTACACAACTTTTTGTATTTTTTTATACTTAAATTTCGTATCAATTGTTGTTTTTTATCTTATTATTTTATTTAGAAAAAAATGAAAAAAATCGTATTTTTTATTTATCAAGCGCGGGCTAAGCGTATTCGTTTAATTTTTGCAAGAGATGATGGCTTTTTGCGCTTTACAGAAAATTTGATTCTTGAATATACGGCGCCATACCTTTGGCCTCTATGCTCGTCTAGATGGCGACACCATTTTATATTTAACAATTTTTACTCATATCAGTAAAAGAACATGGGTCAAAATCATATGGCGTTCTAAAAATAAAAAAAAATCATTTATCCATACATATATACATTTATTGATATTTTTTATTAATTTTCATTTTAATCCTGTATCGAAAGATGGCAGTAAATTTACAGCACTGATTTACAGTGACTACAAAATTTAGTACGACAATAACCCTCTACTATAGGGACCGTGCGCGTTGGAGGGTCTGCCATCTTGTGGTCTGAATCGGAAACATGTACATTGCCAAAGCAAGTTCTACCGTCAACCGTTCTCGTAGGTACGTTTTCTTGTGCCTTGAGCCCACAAGATGGCAGAACCTATAGTAGGTTCTGCCATCTTGTGGGCTACATCGGAATCATAAACTACACATCTACGCTTCGCGCCAAATATCTGACGGCTCCTGTGCTGCCCCCTATAGTTCATGCACGTCCCCTATACAATCTATTCTCTTTAGAATTTAGATTAGTTAGATATTTAAATTCTTACTAGACTAAAATTAAAAGCATGAAACTCCTTCTATTGCGACTCGAGGAGGAACAAAGACTGAAAAGACTGGCAAACCAAACGCGCACGAAGCTTCTCAGTTCAGTTTACAGGCTAATTAAAAGGTAATGTTGGTTCCCTAACATAAGTAGAGTTAGACCAAGAAAAGTCTGCAGAGATTTTGACACTGGCACAAATAACATTGGCACTGCGTGTGCTGTCAAAATCTCTGCAGACTTTTCTTGGTCTAACTCTATCCACTTTTCTATACAATTAGTATGGCGACGTGGATACTTAAGTTGGGGCACCGACCGTACACTGACATCCGAATGATATTTTTATCATGTTATTTAGTAGTCATCGTGCGTCTCGCTTGCGCCAATACATGTACGGACAAGAACCAGCGAAATGCACGATAACTAAATGACATCAGTTAGACGTCATTCTGATATCAGTGTACGTTTGAATTGGCCTGTTAGCCAAAAATTGTTTCGTATGTCCATCTGTTCTACTCTACTGGTCGCATTTCTAAACCAATTCCTGAATTTTGTAAGCAGGTTCGATAGTTAAGGTTTTAATTGTCAAATTAGATTCTCTAAATTCTTCTAAACAACGAAGCCATACATTTACTCAGTTTTAAACTCAGCTCGCGAGGTCTACAGCTCACAGAGCCACTAGTAGTTATGAGTATGTGATGTGAGGTATGACAAAAAAAAAGTTTTAGCTATAGAGAAAAAAATACATAGAGTGCTCACTCCATACATCAGTTTTAGTAGGTACCAAAATGACTATTATTTTCGTATAGTCTACATCTAGCATCGAATACCTAGCGGAATTATCAGTACCTACTGCTACTTGACAATAGATGTTCCGACGATCGAAAAGTCTAATGCTCCACAATTTTCAGCTAATATTATAACCGTTTTAACCGGTACTCTATTTTCAACTCCTTCTGCTTTTAATATTAGTTACCCATTTCGTCCCGTGGGTGTCGTATAAGGCGACTAAGGGCATACTGGCGACAGATATGCATATGAGCAAGACTCGCCCGTATCCTTAGCGGGGTCCTTGCTCACAAGAGCTGTGCGCGCGCCACATCAAAAAAAAAATTGTTGTTCAATACAATTTTCGTGAGTCGCCATACGAGAGACATCTAGTATCGAGTAGCGGTATTGATAATTCCGCTACTCGATGCTAGATGTCGACTGCGAAAACAATACCTAGTCGTTTTGGTATCAAAACTGATGTATGGAGTAAGCACTCTATTCTTACTATATTTTTCTGTGGTTTAGCTTAAGCAAGGTAAAGATGAAGATGAAGAACTCGCGCTTACGCTCAGTAAGGGCGTAAGGGGTAAGGGCAAGAAAAGAACACGAACCTACTGGGCCTTAATGAGCTTAGACAACCAATTGGATACCCAATAAAGGAAAGTGTTCCCAAAATCCGATCGCCGGCGGTCTTTGAAGTTTTTCTCAGACTAATAGCACTTCAATAAGGCTTAAGAGGAAAGTCGATCACCGCTTCTCTAAACAAAGGTAGTCCCTATTTACCTATCTAGGATACGGACAATATGGAATTTTAGGGTTCCGTACCTCAAAAGGAAAAAACGGAACCCTTATATGATCACTCGTGGGTCTGTCTGTATGTCCGTCTGCCGCCTATTTTCTCGGAAACTACCGAAATGCCAAGATCCACTTCGGGTCGCTGAGCCAGCGAAGTAAGTATAAGTATCACTACACCTTATAAAGGATGACTCACGTTAGACCGGGCCGTGTCCGGACCGGAGCTTCCGGAGCTTACTTTTCTATGACATGACGGGCGATCACGTGATGATTTCCATAGAAAACGATGCGCCGGAAGCTCCGGCCCGGACACGGCTCCGTCTAACGTGAGTCATCCTTAAAACAAAGTCCCCCGCCGCGTCTGTCTGCTTGTGTGTTTGTATAAGTTCGAGATAAACTCAAAAACTATTGAACGGATTTTCATGCGGTTCAAATCTAGGAGGTTAGGAGTTTAGGAGCTTCCGAAAATCCCTACTAATAATTATAAATTAAATTCGGAAGTAACTCTGCCTAGCTGTCTATCCTTTAGCTCTTCACGCATAAACCGCTGAACTGATTTATATGGAATTAGGTATAGACTACGGAGATAGTTTGAGGCCCGAGGTTCATCATCATCATAAGAAGCTAATTTTGCATATTTTTTGGGAAGTCCTAACTGAAATATCGAAAAACAGCAAGCGATGGGGCATAGCTGTGTATACATCAAATTGTGTTAAAATATTTTCTATAATGTTGCCAGGGACGAAAATGGGGACTACGTTTGTATGAGGAGACGGTCGTCCACTTTCCTCTTAATTTCATCTTAAGTTCTCAAATATCTCGAGTTCATTTGGCTTTGCGGTTAATGTCTGTTGTAGGGTTTTGTTACAAATCCCTGGCTGAGGGAAATAAGTAAATCGATTCTGACATTTGTCATTATCAGTGAACGTTAATTTTCCAGCAATTTTGGTGCAGCACAGTAAAAATAGAGGATTTCCTTTAATTTTTTTCTAGGGAGAGGATTGGTTAAGGTTAATATTACTGTTATTAACCCTAATTATCTACTCTACCTAAAGTAGGGCATACAGATGCTTTTAACCAACAATGCTGCACCAAAATTGCTGGAAAATTAACGATCGCTGGTCATATTCAAAAAACTGAATCCTACGTGTAATCAAAAAACTGAATCCTACGTGTAAAGGCCGTAGCAGGATAGGATAAGGAAAGAAAAAATGCCCTTTTATGATTAAGAGCTGAGTTTATTTTTCTGTAATTACTTACATGTAGTAGCACAATTGTGCCAAGTTTGTTGAAAAATTCCCAGTGGTGCAGCCGGAAAAAAATAAAATCCGAATTCATGAAATGTTACTTTTCTCTAACTTAAACTATTAAACTTTACAATACCATATTTTTTTCATTTTGGTTAATTAAATAGTACATATGTCCTTAAAGAAAATTGAGTCTCAATCTTAAACATTTCTGTAAAAAACACGTACTTAAGTCAACATTTCAATAAAATGGAGATAGGCTGTATCAGGGACACAGCCGCTATAGTTGACGTGAAACATCGTGTGGACAGCTAATGCGAAGGCCGGAGGCCGAGCTCCACGATGTCAGTGCTTAAACACAGAACAATAGTACAAGTGTCTAAGTGCGAAGGCCGAAGGTCGAGCTCCGCGTAGAGCCGAAGGGCCGAAGCGTCCGGGCTGTCAGTGCTTAAACACAGAACAATAGTATAAGTGTCTAAATGCGAAGGCCGAAGGCCGAGCTCCGCGTAGGGCCGAAAGCCCGAAGCGTCCAGGATGTCAGTGCTTTAGCACAGAACAATAGTACAAGCGTCTAAATGCGAAGGCCGAAGGCCGAGCTCCGTGTAGGGCCGAAGGCCCGAAGCGTCCAGGATGTTAGTGCTTAAACACATAACAATAGTATAAGTGTCTTTTAAATGCGAAGACCGAAGGCCGAGCTCCGCGTAGGGCCGAAGGCCCGAAGCGGCCAGAATGTCAGTGCTTTAGCACAGAGCAATAGTACAAGTGTCTAAATGCGAAGGCCGAGCTCCGCGTAGGGCCGAAGGCCCGAAGCGTCCAGGATGTTAGTGTTTTAACACAGAACAATAGTACAAGCGTCTAGCGTGACCTCCTGGATGCTTCAACCCTGCGGCCCTACGCGACTTCAGCCTTTGGATCTTGCGATTTAGACACTTGCACTTTAAAATACTTGGAAAAGTTACGGAAGGCGCGCGTCTGCCGGACGCTTCGGACCTTCGAATCGGTCCTACGCAGAGCTCAGCCTTCGGCCTTCGCATTTAGTTAGACTCTTGTACTATTGCTTTGTGTTTGAATACCGAAGTCGCGCATCTCGCGAATGCTTGATGTACATTATAATAACTTTGAGTAATATCTTAAATTTTATCTGTAAAGATTATTTGGGGTCATAATGATTCATTGTATCTAAATGAACTTGAATACAGCATTTGATGGGTAATTTTAAAATAATTAATTACAGCGTCACACCTATTTAATTATATGATCAATTCATTTTGGAGTAATGAATGTAACGATTAGGTACTATTTTGTTGTAAATAACACACCAAGATTACGAGAATAGGTATTTTATACGGGTAATACACGTTTTATAGCAAACTCGTTCGTGTATTTCCTGTAGCCATCGCAAATTTAAGGGAATCTAAAAGCATTTTTTTACGCAGCATCTTTACAGGCGGAATATTTTTTTTCAGAACTTGAGACTCAAATGAGAAAAACGGGATATATATGTACCAGAGTCGTTTCCTTTTATAGTATTGTCCACAGAAGTGACCTTTTCTAAAATATGTTTTACCCATAGGTACATCAGAAAGTACCCAACTAAGATAGTAATTAGACTAATTAGCAATAGGAACTCAAGATTGTCAAGCAGCCGTCATACGTTCTATGTGTTTTATCAAAGTAACTCGCGCCGCCACGCCGCGACGCGATAGATTCTAATGCATTATTTGAGGAGATAAGAATGTTTCACTTAGGTAAAAGTGGTATATAAAGAACCGTTTTTGCTTTATCTTACTACTTCAGGTATATTGCGTCAGTTTTGTGCCTTTATTTTCGCACACGGTGGCCTCAAACAAGAGCAGTGATAAAAATTCTGTAAACCTGTCACATTTTTATTTTTTAGTAGCTTATTATAATTCCGCGTGCTTTATTTTACTCATATTTCATTAAAATAAAATAAGATCTATCAAATGACACCAATTTTACCGAAATCAGTTAATGGGCTGATGAGTCATTACTAAATGAACACTGAAAATAGGGGTCATTTTAGCTCCGAATACGTCGTGTCTAGCGCAGAATCAGCGCCATCTATGTCAGCAACACGTGCTGTTCCCAGTAATGGCTACTTTCTTCTATATATTTATATCAAAACTATGTTTATAGGTATTATAGTTTCGGAGATATAAGCCGCCGCGCCATAACACTTTTTCGTTACATCGGTTTTTGATCCCCTCTACGGGTTTTTAAAGACGTTCACCTACGTTTCACGTCAAAAATATGGTTGTATGTAAAGTCGGTTTACGGACAATAATTTTGCGGGATAACGTCATAAGAAAACAGTACCATTACATTACGTAACGTTATCATGGAGATCTGTCCACAACGTTACCATGGAGATCTGTCCACAAGGTGACACTTTTTCGTGCATGATGCTACCGGTGTTCATCGATTTATAAGACGTTATCACGTCAAAAGAAATTAAGAAATAATGATTTGTGGAGTATGTGCCGACAACCTCCGATCGTCCAAGAAGTAGCGCTGCGGAAGTGGAGATGGATCGGTCATACCCTGCGAAGAGGAGATACGAACAACGCCAGTATCGCGTTCGAGTGGCGGCCTCAGGGCCGGAAGCGAGCCCGCAAACGCCCTGTACACACCTGGAGGCGCAGCGTAGAGAACGAGCTGACAGCCGTAGGACTGAGCTGGAACGAGGCCAAGACGGTTGCTCAAGACAGGAAGGCGTGGAAGGATCTTGTGGAGGCCCTATGCACCTCCGGGGTGCCCTAGGACAGACAACAACAACAACAACATCACGTCAAAAAAAAAATATTCCTAAAGGAGTGACCACTCTTAATGTCATATCTAACTAATAAAGCCTTTATTCACGTTCTGTCAGTCATATTAGTTTGATGGCTAAAATCGAAAAACAACATGGTCAAAATGAAAAACTATATTGGGTGGATTTTGTTACATTTTATTCAAGTAACCATTGCACTGAAACGTCCAAACAGCCGCTGAAAGTATCAGACACCCGACATTAAGAATTCAAGTGGTCCCATACTAACGAGGGGATGAATATTCAGGCCGACCGTGTAAGCCTCTCGTTCCAATCAAGGCGAACAGTAAAACGCCTACACGACGCTATTGACCAATGTCACTTTGCTTTACCCCGTTTTTAGGGTTCCGTACCCAAAGGGTAAAAAGGGGACCCTATTACTAAGATTGTCTGTCTGTCTGTCATCATCATCTACCTCGCGTTGTCCCGGCATTTTGCCACGGCTCATGGGAGCCTGGGGTCCGCTTGGCAACAATGGCACCTAATCCCATCCCAAGAATTGGCGTAGGCACTCTTTACGAAAGCGACTGCCATCTGACCTTCCCAGAGAGTAAACTAGGCCTTATTGGGATTAGTCCGGTTTCCTCACGATGTTTTTCACTGCAAAGCGACTGGTAAATATCATATTATATTTCGTACATAAGTTTCGGAAAACTCATTGGTACGGGTTCGAACCCGCGACCTCCAGATTGAAAGTCGCACGCTCTTACCGCTAGGCCACCAGCTCTCTGTCTGTTTGTATGTATGTATGCAAATTTTCAACTTCATTGGAAGTCGGGAAGTGGGTCGAATTTAACTTGCTAGATTTGACCCATGTAAACATACCTACATAGATACATTGGAAGTTAATAAAAAGATTGTAAAAATACACACCAATGCGTCTCTGTTAGTGAGTAACAGACCTGATTGTGGGCACGTAACTATTTAAATTAGCTCAGTTAACTACGAATTTAAACTAGTTACACAAAGACGTAAACAGCTTGCTGAAAATTAGAACAGAAACTTTATTTGTTTGATCTATTGTATGGAATAGATAAACATTAACAACAACAATGGACATGAGTGAAATATACTATTAGAGCAACATAATCATCATCATTCTAGCCTTCAATCGCCTACTGCTAAGCTTAGGCCTCTCTTCGTATACGCCACTTATCCCGGTCCTGGGCTAGTCTCATCCAAAAGTGCCCTGCGATTTTCCGAATTTCATCCACCCAACGACCCCAACGGATGCCAGGTGCATCTTTTATCCGAAAGCGGCTACCAACAATCCGTCAACATTATGGTCCACCTGAGAAATATAGTTAAATGAAACTTCATAAAATACATAAAATACGATAAGATATATACAGTGGTATTACTAAACGAAATTAAAAACTAGCTTGGTTCTTAAATAGGCCCTTGAGGCATTGTAGTACCAAGGATTCGGCCAAATTTATTTTGACAAAAGTGGCAAATTTGAACGTTCACGAATAGGCGTATTCCGATCTTAATAACAGGTTATGAAAGATTTTGATATAATCATATATTATTATTTACATAAAAGAAGTGGTACTAGTACTACTAAACTAAATTAATAACTAGTACCTTAAATCTAAAGGCCATTGGGCCTTGAGAATCTTAATAGTTATGGATACGATATGTCAGTGTCAAAAGTGTCATTTTATCAACCAGAAACGCCGCTTTTGACACTGATCATAACCTGTTATAAAAATCTGAATGCGCTGTGTGCCTGTTCAAAAAATGGTCGTCGGGCCTTAGAGCATTTAGTAACTGGAGTCGCCTTTAAGAGTTTACCCCTCTGCCGAAAAACTTGCACAATTGTGCAAATTTTTGTATGGACTGACATGGCTATTTGTACGTTACGTAAAAATCATGTAGAAATAGCAATACATTTGACGTCCCCTCCCCCGCAGAAGCGACTGTTTCGTACAGAAATGACAGCCATGTCGTCTCCAGTTACTAAATGCTCTAAGGTGGGGAATAATATGTATAATGTCAGATGGGGTAAGACAAACACTGGGGCAAGCGTAACACTTGTAGGGAATTCTCATACTTGTTATTCTTACCCCGAGTAAAATAAACTAATATGTTTATCTTACCTCACATGACCTTCTTATTAAATAATTCTTTGTGTGTTCCAGCGCAACCACTTATAAATATGTAACGAGAAATCACATTAAGATTCCATTAAGACTAGCCAGATGTGGCCGGGATTTATCCAGACAAGATAAAATTAAAAAAAATGTAACCTTTCTACCTTTTCAACAGATTTAAAATCAAGACTTTTTGTAAAAGCTAGCTAATGTAGTTTTATTATAAGTATTTTGGCGTTTTATATTCGATTTTGACATTGTGTTTTTATTTAAATATTTTTTTGAAGCTGTTTGATTAATGTAAGTTTTATCTTATTCCTTTAAACGAGCAATTCTTTTATACCTTATAAGTTATATATTTCTGGGATCTGGGAAACGGCTCCAACGATTTCGATGAAATTTGCTATATGGGGATTTTCAGGGACGAAAAATCGATTTAGCTAAGTGTTATCTCTAAAATAGTGCAATTTTGAGTTTAAAATTTTTATTAGTTTTCCAATCTAAAAATAATAAAATTCAGAAAATAAAAAATTAAAAAGACAACAACAACAAGACAAGGCAACAAGACAAAGACAAGATATCCCTAATGTAGGTATGTGATAAAAATCCTTATGTAGGTTTTTGAGAGAGACTCACCTTAGACTTAACCTATTAATTTAGAACATAATTTTAAAGACTAAAATTAAGTAATAATATTTGTTCAGGGGATGTCCATAAATTACGTCATCGGTTTTTGACGATTTTTGACCGACCCCCCCACCCCCCTAAAATCATCCAAAAATCATGCTTCGAATGGCCCCTTTTCCTCCTACGTCATGCTAACCATCATCCGATGTCCAGACCCCCCCCCCCTAATTTGAAATGACGTAATTTATGAATAGCCCCTCACGGCTCGACAAAATCAGGAACGAACTTCATCAGAGGTAGCTTCAAAATTGCCCCCATAGTTAAAAAAGTCCAAGAAAAACGTTTACGCTGGTATGGACACATCCTCAGGCGTCCCGAAGACCACATGCGAGTAGCCCTAGACATACCAACGACGAAGCGTGGGCGCGGAAAGCCCTCCGCCACTTGGCTAACGACCAGTGGCGGATTTGCTGTCTTTGCCGCCCTAGGCCCCAGGCCCTGTAACCGCCCCTTTCTCAGCAGCTAATAGACTACATTTTGAGTTAATTCTTGTTATCATCAGCGAATTTTTTGTCACAATTTGCCACCCTTAATATCTTGCCGCCCTAGGCCCGGGCCTACTTGGCCTTAGGATAAATCCGCCACTGCTAACGACGGTCCAAAAAGACCTGAAATAAGCAGATATGAACCCAGAAATCGCCCGGAATGGGGAAAACGGACAAGGAGAGCCGACCCCAGATGATGGGAAATGGCGCAGGCAGATGATGATGTGCATAGGAGTGGAGAGTTTCAAACAAAACAAAATGAACTGTATTTCCTTGCACTACAGGTTCAAATTTCAGTGTCAAATTTTGGATTTTTCATTTGTATGGCTGGAGTAGACTCAAACCTAGGTTTAAATATTAGGATAAGGCTTTTAAGGGTCAATTGGCAAGGCAATTTAAAGTTTTATAATTATAGATTCAGGTCGGTTGGTATATCCATTTTAAATAATGATTTCAACTCAATGATTAACTGATGTTAATTTACTGTACGTAAATTAAATGGAAAGCGGGTGGCCGATTCTCCATACAAACGAATAGGTACGTTTGTATGGAGAAATTGGAGAATCAGCCGAATATGAAAATATAGCGTATAGATACACATTGTTTTTCTATACAACACTGTGTCTGTACTAGGGCTCGCGGTCGAGTCCGTGTTTCGTTTACACGTTTCGAATACCCGTTTCCGAATAACACGTACACGGTTTTCTGGCCCGTTCCGCACGTGTAATTAAGAAACGTGTAATTAAGATCCGTCTCCACGGATAAACGGGTAAACGAAGAAACGGATCTTATTTACCCGTGGCTCCGGACACGTCCTTGACGAGTAGCGAAGGAACGAACCGGCGCGGCGTACTTAAGAGTTAGAAACAAGTAGACAAAAGATTCATGACGAGTTTCCGTCATATTTAACCTTATTCCGTGGTTCATAGAGTCGAAATTCAATAAACGGTTTCTGAGCAGGTAGTTTTTGCTTGCAATGTTGCAATACGAGTAGAAAATTAGAAATACAGTATACCTATGCTACTTATCAAAATAGTATTTTATATAAGACTTCAAATACTAATACTTTATGGTTTATTAATATAACTTGATAGCAATAAATTTAAAGTGCTTAAAAAAATAAAAGCAATAAAGAGTATAAAGACTTTACGTTAAAATCTGGCCATGCATGATCTGGTAGGTGGTGGTAGGTAAGTATACAATATTCTTACCAATTGCATATTTTTAAACAGTTCTTATATTTTTAATAATTTGTATTCTGTATATTGTATGTGTGAGTTTTTACGAATATATTCTGTCAATAAGAAATGTATATTTTTTAATCTAATTATTTTTTAAGTTACGTAAGCCAGACATCTTAGTATTATTATAGTAAACCATGTAAAAATTAATAAATACAGTGTAAACTCTATATAACGACATTAACGACACTGAAGGGACTGCGGATTTTTCGACGTTAAGTATAGAGAGTGGTTGTTAAATGGAGTGAAATAAAAAGGTCATCTTACTATTCTAAATATTCTAATGTATCTGTTTATAATATACTTAGGACACATTTTGCACAAGAAGAACATTCATTTCATACAAATAACAACGCCTATTAATTTATAACGTGTAACATCTTGTCAAAAGTCTAGTGCCCGAGGTAAACATGTGCAAGTTGATCATACAAAAACAAAAGACAAATTTTCTTAGAATCTCCGGTACGTCAGTCGAAGTAAACACGTGCTAGATAATAAAACAACAAAACAGCAAACAAAAAAACGTACACAGCTGCAGTTTTTATCAACAACTTCGGCAACTTAGAAAGTATTTCTTAATGATGTATTATGCCGTATTGTTGTCGTTAAATAGAGTGAGCGTGACGCTATATAGAGTGTATTACTGTATAGAAAACAAGGTAAACCAACCAAAGTCAAGCAATTTCGACATTTTAAGGAGTTTGTCGTTAACTCGAGTGACGTTATAAAGAGTTTACACTGTAATCATGTGTATCTGCCAATAAGTAATGTATTTACAACTTTTAATATAATTTGGTATGAGTTTATGAAAAGTAAGACTTTTCTTAAATTCATTATCATATAAAATGAACTTTAAGACTGTACTAATAAATATTATTTACAATTTTAGCAACAAAACAACAAAACGATTTTAAATTAAAGTAACTTGGAAAGACTGTATTTTACGAATTGGCCGACTAAGTGGCAAACTGGAGTCATACCTACTTACCTAAACACAATATCTTAAAAGTCATATTTATTTCGTGTTCATTTGCTTCGATACATTTGCTTCTTTAATTTTAGCTGCTGCATTTGTTACAATTTCATATATGTGCAGACAGGTTCACCTTATTACACCGACATAAAGCTTATAATTAGCTATGGCAGTTCTGATAATGGTTTGGGATGCTACTTGTTTTCGGCGATATCAGACAAAAGGGTATTGGAAAACAACACGACGTTCTAATGAATGGAACGCCACCGGCCGGCATTTATTACCTGAGCACTAGTGTGAAAGTGACTCCAGTCAACATGAATGATTACCAATTTTGAGATCTATCTTAATGTATTTAGCAATATAATTGCAAGGTAACCAAGGTAGCAGCGAGCGATGGAGCGCAGTATACTGGGTGTTCGCTGATAGAATCAGAAACACGGAACTGCGCTTCAGAACTAGAGTTGTAGATGTAGGTGTCAAGACCGCTAAGCTTAAGTGGGACTGGGCTGGACATGTCTGCCGCATGCACCCTGAAAGGTGGGCCAAAATGGTTACGGAGTGGGACCCACGGAACACCATAGATGGTGCTAGCCGGAGTGCAGGCAGACCGAAAAGGAGATGGCGGGACGACTTGGACGTATTTTGTCTGGATTGGCGGAAAAATACAAAAGACAGGGTTGAGTGGAGGGAGCGAGGGGAGGCCTTTGCCCAGCAGTGGGACACTTAACCAGGCTAACAAAAAAAAAAAAAAAAAAACCAAGGTAGCGTGGGTTTTTAAGGTTCTCGCGTGAAATCCTGCGTTTCAAATGCCGCTGTACTTTTTATGCTTCGTTGGTAGATTAGTAACTAAACTAACAGTTAGGTAATTGATAAAAATAACAAATAACCACAAAGTACTAGTAGGTAGTATTTGTCTGCATACCTATTCTTCGCGAAACTATATAACTTACACCATTATATATAAAATGTGTTTCTTTGATTGAAATGTAATATGTAATGAAATTAACTTAAAAGCAATAATAGTAAAAAAAAATTGGCCAAGTGCGAGTTGGACTCGCACACGAAGGGTTCCGTACCATTATCTATAAAAACGGTCACCCATCCAAGTACTGACCCCGCCCAACGTTGCTTGACTTCGGTCAAAAATCACGTTTGTTGTATGGGAGCCCCACTTAAGTCTTTATTTTATTCTGTTTTTAGTATTTGTCACAGATCACGAGATACAGCCTGGTGACAGACGGACGGGCGGACGGACGGACGGACGGACGGATGGACGGACGGACGGATAGCGGAGTCTTAGTAATAGGGTCCCGTTTTACCCTTTGGGTACGGAACCCTAATTAAGGTTCTAAACTAGGGACGAGTTAGTTCAAAATTAAAAATAGTAGACTACATATATAGAATAGGGACACCTACTTCCATTCATATACAGAGTCATTTTTGGACCGTTAGCCATGTTATGCGAGGTGATTAGGTAGGTCATACTGAACAACTTTTTCTACGGGACCAACCTCGAAATCCCAAAAAAATTTGGCCTTCCCATAGAAAACGTCGACATCGACATCCACTCGACCAAAATGTATGAAACGGCCAAAAAAAAATTTTGTGATTTCGGAGTTGGTCCCATACAAAAAGTTGTTCAGTATGGCCTACCTAATCACCTCGCACAATATGGCTAACGGTCCAAAAATTACCCTGTATTGTATAGTTGGTTAAATACATATGTTATATTAACACATGTGTTAAAACTGTTATAAATAATTTAAAAAATAATTCGTACGCTAAACGAGTTCATCTGAAGTCAACATTCAATACTAGACCTTTCATACCCAGAGCTAGAGCATTGATTGGCTCAAACTGTTTCGGATCCGTTCGGGCCGGTCTTAAGTACCCGTGTAAACGGAGATACGTATCTGAGAAACGTTTCTTGGGAACGGTTCTTGGATACGTATCCGGATCCCGGCGGTTCCGTGTAAACCGTGTTCTTAGCACCGCCGGTCTTAAGAACACGGGTATTCGTTTCGGCGTGTAACACGGATACCGGGAGCCCTAATTGATATTTATGAATACCGAACAATAAAATTTCAATTTGAATTCGGCCTCAAAGCATTTAAAGGACAATACATTTGTTGACACTATAAAAAACTATATTTTCATCAGAGAAACGACAAAAGAGATGGGGTCATATACATTCACCCGGACGACATGATTATTTATGAGTTCCTCAACAATGCCTTTATGTAAAATGTCTGCGGTCCTTCGGGGACTTACGCCATATGTCACGTGACATGTGAGATGTGAGGTGTCAGGGGCGTAAGAGACACAATAACAAACTTCGTCGTTAGTTTGTTTTGCAACGTCATACGTATTTATAAATAGATGCGTATTTTCTTTTACAGGGACTTACATCTTTTTGTTAAGCTATCATGGTTAGGGTTACCACTTACCAGATCCAAATGTAGGATTTCCTGACAAAATTTGCTGACGCTCATATCGGTAACGGGGGGGGAGGGAGGGCTAACCGTAAGCGATATCTATGTATGCTAAATTTGAATTCGCTAATGTACTTATTCCTGACATTTTCGTATTCCGGCCGCATTCCTCACAAACGGCCAAAATTCCTGACATCTTGTAACCCTAATCATGGCAGACACATTTGACGCGTAGTTGGATCCGTTACTTCTAATGCTGACTGTACTAACAAAATGTAACATTTATTTATCACAGATACTTGAAATAAAAGCTAGTGTTAGTAAATTAAGGAATTGTATTTAGTACCTTACGAGTAGTTAAGTGTAGTACCTATATTTCTGTTATTATACATGTTTTAGTGAGAGCTGTTAAGGAAATAAGTGATTGTCCTTAATGTGTCTCTGTAAACTTATCTCCTGCTCACTTATTTTTCGTATTTGTGGCTTATATTTGAAGTTATCGCTTTCGGAAAATAAAAACGCAAGATGGTGATGACAATCATGGTATGGTAATGACTCTTTTATAGACGGTAATGACACTGCATGTACGGTAATGACGATTTGGGAACTAATTTATATATGTATTAAAAACGTATTAAAAAACAAAAACTTTTTTTAATTGTAAGGCTTTAGAGCTTTAATAAACATTACAAATAACATGTTTTTGAACATAAGACTAGCTACATAAGTTATTTTTAGAAAATTATAAAAAATACATTTTATTCATATAAATAAATATATAACAAGTATTTTTATTGTATAATTTTAAATAATTTATATTCCGAAATAGGCAATTTATGTATTCATTTATTTTTTTGGGTTTTTTCAATGTTAAATCATATTAACAATATTGTACTCTTATTATCAGTTTAAGAAGATGCGGGCTTCTTTTATCTACTGCATAATTTGGTATTTATATCATATTATAAAATTGCTGGCTTACCAGTGAGCTTAATTTTTATGATATATTACTTTTTTTTGATAATTTGATTCATTGCATAAGTTTGTATTTTTGTTGTTTTATAAATTAACTAAAAAAATAGCTATAATGATTTAAATCCATATATATATATTGTTTAATAGCTAAACATTAATATATAATCAGTGTTTTATAAGTTGCAAGACCCCTACTTGTAATGCATGTCATAAGTTACAAAATGTTAGGTATTGGGTCCGGTGACTACCCAATGGTATAATTATTAATTGCTGTAATTATATACATCAATTAATATAATATTATCAAAAAACATAAGGCCATTACGATAGTGAGCCAGTACCGTAGCCTATGGTCGCTTAAAACTTAATATATGTTGCTTGTTTAAATACTTTGTTTTAACACGACTAACATGCAATTACAGACTCTAAGTTGCACGATTTACATTATTAGATAATAAAAAATAAACATTTGTATGTTCTAAGTTCTAAGTGACCTAAATTTTGCCTACTTCAGTCAAAATGTTATTTAAAACTAACCATCCTCTAGTGTGAAAAAAATAGTCATATCTTCTTCTACATTTATTCTACATTTATAAGGTAGACATTATATAGTGTTAGAATCAGAATCAGAATCAGAATCAGAACTTTTATTGATAAAATATAAGTATTTTACACGTCAACACATTATATCTGTTACAGCACACATTATTATTTCATACATTAAAACATTTACAGAACATAATTATTAACTATTTTAGGTCAAATTATTTTAACTTACATACTACTTCCAATTCAAATTATAATCCATTTATTTATTATTATTATTATCAATTTAATTTAAAATTATTAATTTTAATTATCGATTTAAGTCAATTATTAGTATTTTTTTTTATTAAGTCTAAAATAAAAATAAAATAAATAAATAACAATCTTAACATTAACAACTTATATTTAATTCTTTGGTGGTATATCATCATTATACCTTATATTAGTGTTAGGCTTTGGCAAGTAATCAGATGGTTTCAGGTGGCTGAAAGAAGTCTTTTACTGAATATAGTGCATCCGTAATTAACTTTGCCTTTAGTTTATTTTCGAACGACCTACCACTATTTGCATTTCTAATATCATCCGGTATTGCGTTATACACCTTTGGACCAATTGAGTGTAGCAGCTTTTTGGACTTTGCCAGTCTAGTCGGGGGTGGTCGCAATTTATGTCGCTGCCTTGTATTGCGATTGTGAGCGTTACCGTATGTTGCGAATTGGTCTAAATGCGTTCGTACATATTTTGCGATTTCCAGGATATACAGACTTGGTAGCGTTAGTATCTTGTACTCCTGGAACAAGTTTCTTACGTCGCTGTCCCACGGAACTCCCGCCACAACTCGCATCGCTCGTCTTTGTAACCTGAACGGTCTTTCTCGCTCTGCAGCATTACCCCAGAGGTCAACGCCATAAGCAAGAAGTGAATGAAAGTAGCCGTAGTAGGCTTTTTTCACATTATCGGTGTTAAGGCTAGGACGCAATCTACTCAGTGCGAAACATGCAGATGAGAGCCGGCTGCCCATTACAGACAATGTTTAGATTGTGATCCTGCCTGCCACGGAGCCCAAATCGGATGATGTTGGTTTTTTCGACATTTAATGTCATTCCATTGGCCGTGAACCATGACGCAACTTGATCCATGACCATATTGGTTTTTGCCACGAGCTGCGCATGGGTGTCGGCGGCTACGATTACGCACCCATCATCCGCGAATAATACGAACTCGGCCTGGTCACTTGCGGTTGTGAAATCGTTCATGAGTATCAAGAACAGGTTATTACCCATACTCGAACCCTGTGGTACGGAACGCTCACCCAGATCCAGCAGATCCGACCTGGCACCGCATACGGATGTCAGCTGCTGCCTGTTGGAGAGGAATGACACAATCGTGTCGTAAAAGCTACCTGTAACGCCGTAGTGGTCAAGTTTGGCTAGCAACAGAGAATGACTCACCAACTCGAAGGCGCGTGACAGGTCGCAGAATATAGCTGCGACCTGCCTCCGCCCCTCCAGGTGTTTCATCACCCTCTCCACGACGTCTCTGGCTGCGTCTATCGTCGAGCGGCCATGTTGGTACGCGTATTGCTGCTTATTTAATAACTCATTTCTTCTAAAAAATGTCATGAGTCTTTCACTTAATAGCCCTTCACAAATTTTGGAAAATATGGGTATTAGCGAAATAGGTCTGAAATTCTTTAGGGATTGCATCTCCCCTTTACCCTTATATATAGGTTGAACTTTGACCATTTTTAGATTGGATGGATATTTGCCGGCATTAACACACTTGTTAACCAAGTTACACAGTATTTCAATGATAAAACTTGGTAACAAGTCGAATAGGTGAGTGGACATGTCATTGATGTCTTTTGAATCCTTTCGTTTAATGTTTTTTACCATTTTTTCTACGTCATTTAACGAAAAAGGAGTATGAATTATATAACTTAAGTGTTTATTTATATATCGAGTTAAAAAATCAAGCGCAGCCGGCTTGTTGACATTTGCATTTGCACATTTAATTGAGTCAACGTAAAACCGGTTTAGTTCAGTTGCAGTTTCGGCCGCCTGCTGATCGACGGACGCTCCCGTGGCTTTGCTTATCAGTACTTGAAGGGCGTTCCGCTTGTCCTCGCGTCTGCCTGTTTCGGATGAGATTATTTGCCAGGATGTTTTGCAAATGTTAGTGCTGTTCGCAATAGACTGATTAAGGAAATCTTTTCGTGCCTGATATAGCGCGTTCGTGAACTGGTTTTCGAGTTCGGATATCACGTTAATCGTTTTGTTTACGTCAGATGTGTTACCGCTAGACAAAGTTAATTTTTCTTTATGAAGGTTATACCGGATGTTTTTGACCTGGTTACTTACCCAAGATTTGTTTACATTTTTTGTTGGATATTTTTTAAGTGGAAAGTGAGTGTCGTAGAAGTGTGTTATTTTTTGCAAAATCAAATCTAAAGTGTGACTTGGGCAGCTTTGTTTATACAGTAGCGAGTTCCAGTCATGATTGCACAAACTGTAAGTAAATTCGTATTTATTTTTCTCCGAGAACAGTCTCTTCCAGATTACATTATTACATTGTAGTGTTTTTTCAATAATAACACGCACAATCACACACAGATGGTCAGATAGGTTCATGTTTAGTGGTTCGTCACATTGGACGAGATTTTTCGATATATTGGTGTAGGCGTGGTCAATACATGTCTTTGTAGTGTTACAAATGCGAGTAGGGGATGATGAAAGACATCGTAATCCAACAGATTTTAAGAGATCAATTAAAGTTTTTTTTTCGCGCGTATTTGTCAAGATATCGATGTTGAAATCGCCAACTATTATTATTTTATGTTGTTTAAATAAGGGAGATTCTAGTAGTTTGCTAAAATTACTAATAAATTCTTGAAAATTATTGCTCTCGCCTGGTTGAGATGGGGGTTTATAGACGCATATGACTATCACGCCCTGACCAATATATTCCGTTGCACACACTTCTAATATTGACTCCTTTGAGGCGGCAGCGACATCAGTACGTTCTATGGTTGTGAGCGTTGACCGAGAGTAGATGCAGACTCCCCCGCCCTGACGTGTGGACCTGCAGAACTTGGCGCTTAGTTTGAAGTTCATGATGTTAGTGGCGGCGAGGTTCTCCGATGAAAGCCAGTGTTCGGATATATATATAAGATATAAGACATAGAGAACGTTTTTCAAACATACAGCTTAATTTCATAATGAATTATAGCAAAATAACTAGAAAAGTTTCTGAGAACCGTCATCACCATACACATGAAATCATCACCGGTCGTCATTTTTTCCCGGTGATGATGGGTATGGTGTTGACGATTTGAGAGTTTCTTGTTTTTATTTCTAGAATACGAATAATAGTAGTTAATGTCTATGCTACACAATAAACTTCATGTAGTTTGCCATTCATTTCAATAATTATTTCTAATATATCATTTGTAACTTTTTTAAAACAAAGCATAACGGTGATGATGCTCTGTTGTGACAAACTACGTTTTACAAATTTGTTCGTAATATTTCTCACGATTCAATGATGTGACTCATCAAATCTGTGACCATATTGTGGTCTCATAAATGTGTGAGTGAAATCATTTTTGGCATTCTATATTAAAGTGAAAAATAGGGCAAGGACCTTTAGCGGTATTTCGTTGTTCATACACGGAGATAAGCTCACATTGACATTACCATGACGAATATTCGTGACAAAATTTTATATATTTTTAAATGTACTTTCTCGGTGAAGGAATTATTGCATATTTTCCCATGTGTTAAACAACAACATGGAAAAGATATAAGTAAAAGAAAAATCGCAATCGTACGATAGGTATGCTATAATTTTCACTGCAAACAATAAGGTTCAGATTTTTCCGGTAGACGGTGATGATTTTAGACACATAAAACATTTTATATAAAAAAAACTATTAAGTTATTGGAGATGGTAATTGAAGGAACATTAAGATAATAGTTCTTAAAAACATATAAAAAAGTTGCAACTCGCACAACCTACTAGTTTTTTTTATAAAGACCGAACCATAAGTTTTCGCAGGATTTTGAAATCCACCCTGTTATGTTTTATCCCTTTCTTACAAATACATAAGTCAAAATGACAGTAAGGACAAACGATTATTAGCTAATTGAAGTTTGTAGCGCGATTATGAATAAAGGCAGGGACACACTTATCCCACGTACGCAACGTATGCTATGCATTATGACAATCTGAACCGTGAAAGTTGTATGCTCAGAAACATACTTGTCATGCGTTGCGTTGCGTATGACAAGTATGTCTCTAAGCGTACAAATTTCAGGGTTCAGGTGTTATAATGCATTGCATACGTTGCGTACGTGGGGTAAGTGTGTCCCGAGCTTAAGGGGGTTAAAATCTACCTGTAGTAGCTATTTATTTTTTTAGAAAACGACTCACGTTTCGTTCCTGAATTCCTATGACATGGGAATCCACCATTTCTTGAAACATAAAAGATTGTGGGCTAAAGCAGTGGGTAAAGTTATAGAGACAATATGCAATCAGAAAGCTTACTTTCTGATTGCATATTGTCTGTATAACTTCTAAATTTAACAAATGTTATATACGAAAGAAAAATTGACCAAGACGTCCAGTGCCCGAAGCTGGGAATGAACCAGTCGACAGGCTGTAGGTATCTCACGAACAGTTGAAATGTTCACAGATATATCCATTAAAAATATATTTAAAAAAATATATATAAAATATCTTGTTGATTGATGTTTTACTCCAAAAATTATTGTTTACGGTACTAAAAAGTACGGAACCCTAGATGAGCGAGTCCAACTCGCATTCGTCCGGTTTTTTTAAACATCGAATAAGCCTCAAGAGATCAAATGTCAGCAACTCCATCAAGGCCGGGTTTACCCTAATTGGCTGTCTTGCGGATATCGCTATTAGTCCTTCCGCCCGCGCGCTGTCAGGATGACAAATATGATTTTACCCGCTCCTTATCAAGACGAGATGTGCCCAGATTGAGATTTAGTATTTTTTATTCAATTTTCTATCGTTTATCGGTCCGATTCGAACTTTAAGATAAGAGATTTTTGTTTGGCTAAACGTCACTTTTGTCACTGACATATTTATTTATTTATTTAAAATTTAAGTCAGGCAACAAGGCCCATATTACAAATACCTTACAGACTAACATACATATATATTTTATAAACTTAAAAACTAAACACTATTTATGCGACAAAACGGCGTGGCTCCGTTGAATCGGCTGTTCTTGTGTCGGATTCGGCAGTTTGCCCCGGAACCTCCGAAACACGACACCTTTCGGCCAGAAGCCGGCGCACTCGATGCTCTCCTGTAGCGGTCGCGGCACGCGCACCACAAAAGAGTTGAAGTGCACGTAGTGGCGCGATCGAAGCTGGAACACCCTCAGCGAGTAACCCATAATCCATATCATATCTAGTAGTAATAATATTTGACGTATCTTAAAGTTCGAATCGGGTTGTATTTCTTTTATTTTAATTTTATGAAAAATATCATTTTTTAAGGCCTGTGACGTCATACGTGCGCTTTTTGTATGGGCCAGTTTTAGTTGTGGTTTTTGCGGCCTTCGTTGTGTAACATATTATTGTAGGTGACTGTACACGTGCTTGATTTATTTTCACATTTCGGAAGTTTCATGGGTACCTACTAGTACTAGCTAGTAGGTTTATTAAAAATATATTATATTCTCAAGAAGTAGAATCAATTGTATCTTTAAAAATATTTTTTTTGGCGTTTTGTCTTACATATAATTGGAAAAGACGTTTTTTAAGTTCTAATAAAAAGTACAATACATATTATTTTGTCACTGGTTACGTTGACTACAAAAAATCAAGATTATTTCCGAAAAACGTCGGTTTCCACATGCTCACACATGAATGTTAATTACAAAGCTCGTATTACCCTAACCGGTATGAACTTGACACCCCATTTGGGTCACACTATGGGCACATTAAACTACGTCACGTCACTATCTTAGGATGTTGAAATGCTAGATGTGACATACAATTTTCTAGACAAATACCTACATATATATGCGTACAGAATGTATTTGATATACCTTCACTGTTTTTGGATCAAAGACAATTCGACCTAGCATTTTTATATGTGAAAATGATATCATTCACGCGTGCCTGTTAAATTCCAATTCGTGGTAGCCGTGCTAATCATCATCCAGTATCTTAGAGCATTTAATAAGGGGTTGTGCACAAATCACTCGAGGTGTTTTCGGCTACTTTTTGAGCCCCCCTCCCCTTGGTCATATTTGGTGAGGTTTTTGGCTACTCCCCCTCCCCCCACACAACCTCACGTGTATTGTTTTGATTTTTTTTAATTCGACCTCATTTTAAGATAAATAGTATTGTATATAGAAAATCTTGTTTATTTTTCTATTTTCGTTAAATAGACTCGCTATTTTGAAGTGCAGAGTGAAGATTTATGATTAACGAAACCGAGAAAAAGTATCTAATCAAGTGGTAGGTTTTTTTTTTTAGTTTCGTTCACTGTAGAAAAATACACGTGAGGTTTCCTTAAACCCCCCCTCCCCCAACGTGATCTATCGTGATTTTGTCATGACCCCCCTCCCCCTATCGAACCTCGCGTGATTTGTGCACAAGCCATAAACCGGAGTCGCCTTTAAGAGCTTAACCCCTCTGCCGGAAACCTAGCACAGTTGTGCAAACGTTTGTATGGATTGACGTTTATCTGATTCTGATTAAACTGACTGAACAATTCTGGTTCTGATTCTGATTCTGACATGGCTATTTGCTATTTGTACGTTACGTACAAATCATGTACAAATAGCCATACATTTGACGTGCCCCTCCCCCGCAAAAATCGGCAGACTGTACAGAAAAAGACAGCCAAGGCGTCTCCGTCTCCAGTTACTAAGTGCTCTAAGCCCAGTATCTCTAAGGACAGTGAACTCGAACGAGCAAAAAAACAAGTAAATGACTACACCCTGTGTTTACCGGGTGACAAATAGAACCGCCCACACCCTGTGTAAGTTATTACATGTGTTTCCCACCAGGCGGCTTAGCACGGTCGCGTTTTTATCCCTTGTCACCATGCCTGTCACGTTCTAACAAGTATGTAAGTGCGAAAGGGACGCGCATAGTGATAGTCGATAAAAATGGAACCGTGCTGCCCAAGTAACACAAAAGTAGCTGAATATTGTTTGAATAATAGAGCATTCCGTACTGTATGCTGAATAAGGTAGCTGTATAACGTCTGTATAAGCGCTTATACAGACGTTATACAGAAGGTTTGGGCGCAAAGTGGGCTAGCCCACGCCGCTTATTACTGAATAACAGTAATGTAATAGCTGTATAAGTGTGTGCCCACACATTGAATCGCTGAATAACACTTGTATAGAGGCTGTCAAAAGCTTCTATACCGCTTTTAAACCAAAGTTATCCAGCTTTGTATAGAATGACTCAGTTAGTCACACGTTATGCAGCTTTTGGATCAAAAGTGCATTGTTACAGAAAATATATTCAGCTATTTGTGTATGATTTGTCTTCCATTTTAATTTGTGAACTCGTGTCAAAGTGTAGTGTCTGAAGTGAATACAAAATAAGGAGGACATTACCCATATATTGATTTGATGTTTACATAACATCAATTTCATTGCGCATGCGACTTTACTGTTAATATATATATACATTTTATTTAAAATTTTAAAGCGCCGCGTAAATAATGCACTGTTTAGAAAGTAAATATAGAAAAAATAGTACTCCACTTTTAAATTTGTAATTTTTTTGCGGTGTTTAGATGTTTTAGTGATAGAAAATGTACTTTAACAAGTTATGCTACGATAAAACTAGTTTTATAAATGAATATAAATGGGTTTTTCAGTTCATTTTAAATTCCTATTTAATTTTAGAGGTTAGAATATGAGCAACCGTAATGGCGTCCGACTGTGCTGAATATAAGCTGCTGCCACAGCTATTATGTGCTAAATTTCTGAATAGGCATTCACATTATTCGCGTTACTAAGCTACATGTTAGATAATAATGGTTTTAGAACAACAATTTTTGAATAACATCAGTATAATAGTAATTGTTTTCGCAATCTAAAAGCATATTAGGGTTCTATACACAAATGGTAAAAACCACATAGATCCTCACTAGTTTGATGAGAAACATTATAGGTATGTAACACGGGCAATATTTAATCCTACTTCCTACTAATATTATAAACGCGATATAATATTTAAGTTATATGATAAATCTGGGGGCACGGCAGACTACACAGTTATTTTTTCCGTTATCAGTTCCGACAAATATGTAGTAGGTAAAGGTATACGCAAAGATGTACGAAGTGAGTACGAAGATAGTATGAGTATGGTGTGGTTACGAGTATGGATGTTAATATGGTATAGGTGCGAAGGTGCGGGTATATTAGTAGCGGGTATCACGGGTATGAGTACAAGTATAGTTTGGTATGGGCAGTACTGTTTAGGTATGAGTACGAGTATAGTGTGGGATGGGTATGAGTAGACCCACTTGAAACCTAAAAACAGTCCGTTCAAAATCGACAGGAGAACCGATTTCGCTATATTTTAATGGGGGTGATTATTTTATTTTTCACATAGGGGAGAAGGGGGCAGCTATCACTGGAGGCAGCTTAGAACAAATGCGTTTTAAAATGTATTTTTGATGCGATAATGATACAAATCCATATTTTGGGCTTGCAACATCGACCCACACAACTGTCACCTGACATATTTGAAGTTTGACAGAACATGAACGAACCAGTAGCTTATTTTGTTTTCGATGCTACCCGTTAGCGGTATTTGTGCAGATTTGTAAGGTTTCTCAGGCTGTATTTGAAGGAAGTGGTTAGTGAAACTTAATTTATTAGATAGAACAATCTATTATGTTTAGTGACGAAGGATGAATAATCAAAATTTGCGATGTTTCTACAAAATAACGACGTTTATTTTTTTAAGTAGGTGTTGGGGTAGTTATGAAAAATAAATAGGAGGCAGTTTTGATTAGCAGTCTGTTCAAAACTACCCCGGCCATAAGAAATGTTCATAACTGCCCCGATATTGACTGGCATTTGGTATGTAAATTAAAACCGTAATAATATTTTAGTTATTTTAGTAAATGCTAATAATGTATTTACCTAAATTCCATTAACTAAGTGGTTCAGTAATTATTACGTTTAGTCATGTTTAATATAATATGATTTATTTGTTAACAGGTAAAAATGGTAAGGAATTATAAAAATAAAGAGAATCACATCACATAGAACCAAAATATAATAAATACTCATATAATCCACTGTTAAAACATTATTGGGGTAGTTTTGAAAAATGGTATGTGCAAAACTGCCTCAAGGGGGTAGCTTTAGTAAGATTACAATACTTTTCAAAGGTACCCCCATTGAGGCACCTATGAACACTCCAAAAAACATGAATGTACAAAACTACCCCATCTCTGTTGTAACTGCAAATTATACGAGTAAACTGTTAACACGATTATTTCTAGTGACAAACTGTGCCAAGTACCGATAAAAAAAACGCGTATATCTCGATATTATTGCCGTTACAGCCCATTTTTCAAATCTGCCCCATGTAAGTTCAAAGCTACCCACTCTTGGGGCAGTATCGAACATTATTCCTTGAGTTGCAAAAATCTAATTTGTACTATTATCTTTAGCATTATATATGTGCAAATACAGTAATTACATACGTTAATAACGTAGGTTATTGTGTAGAGGCTTAAAACTGGTTTCAATAAGTAATATTTTGAACTATGACAATTAATGTAAAAAGTGTACCAGGCTGCCCCCCTCTCCCCTACCCAGTCCAGTCTACAAGTTTTTAATGCAACAATATCAATAACTAGCATTTGCCACCTTGTTTGCAAACTAGCAACAACCTTAAATGGCCATTGGTAAACTTTATCTCGTTGCAGTAAGGTATGCAAATGGTCAGTTAACAGTGTTTACGATGGTAGCTAGCAATTGTTTTACGTCATTAAAACGACAATGCATCTTGTGTAAAATAACCAATCGAAGAGAATTGTTAAGAAAACTAAACCTCGATTTTTTAAATAATGGTTGGATTATGTGGATTTCATTACAGCTTCCAGTAATAGCGTCCACCTTTATTCAAAAACTAGCATTAAAACAGAAACTGCAACCGCTTTTATACAGTTGAAAGTCTTCACCGACGCTTCTTTTCAGCATTTAGTAGCCACTATCAAATTTTTCTTAATATTGTCTGCTTAATATCTCACGACATAAAATATATACAGCTAATTGCTGCTAATGCTGCTATTATGCAGCTTTTAGTAACCACAAATGCTTTAAGCAGAATAATATCTGACTAACTGTGTAAGAAATAAGTATTATTCAGCTTTAATATGCAAAACCGATACTATGCAAAATTTATTCAGCATTTAGGCCCCACTAGGCCCACATATTTTCTTATTCCGAATTTAGTAATTTCCACCGCTTATACACAAAATTTATGCAATCTTAATTTGAATAAGATGATAATTTTACTCTATTATCCTGCTTGTGTGTTACTTGGGTGAGCCCGCAGGAAACGACTTAGTTGCGAAACAATGACCTGCAGCGGTATCATGGTCGCGTTTTTATAATCTGTCATGCCATGCGTCACTTTCGCACTTACATACTTGTTAGAACGTGACAGGCATGGTGACAAATGATAAAGAGCCGGCCATCTTAGCCTTTCTGAAATGGGTTAGTAGCCCTGTGACCGCTAAAGACATCAACTGACGCACAAGGCTACATCCCAATATCGCGTCGAGTTCAATAGGTTAAAAAAATATATCTCGGCTTAGTAGACGACGCTTATAGAGATACGAGGCTGGCAATCCCGTTTTCAATTGTTGTAACTTTTCTCCAAAAAATTCACAGATTTACATTATATAATACATTATTTACAATACATGTAAGAATGAAAAATAGGTAGGTTTTGTTGGTAAACGCTACATTATTACATAACGATCAGTTTGATCAATAGGTTCATATCCATATTTAAAAAAAAGGTATGGGCCCTTTTATTAATCAGAGTATAATATTAGACAGTCAATTTTATTCAGTGATACCGTATTATAGTAATAATATACTGAATTAAATAGTAGCTGTAAAACTGCAGCCTTAAAAGGTACTACGTTACTTAATAAATGTTATTAAGTAGAGTAGGTATAATACAAACTTAACTAAACACTTCAATATCCCCTAAGTGTCATACTTCTAGTTTATTTTAGTTAGTCACAAGTTTACTCGACTGCAAAGATAACTTGGTCTGAATGAGTGGTCTATAAAATAACAATTTGAATTCGCAGACGCTCTTTTTGTCTATCTGAAATAAGGCTATGGCTACTAAAGTAGCGTTAAGCGTTGTAGTTTAGCATTATCGATCCGGGTCAATAACGTTTGGGAAAACCGGCGTCTTTATAATTTAAGTACATACATACATTTCTCTTAGATTTTCATATACAAATTTAAAGAAGCAAAAGGTTTTAACTTGCCAATGAGGAATAAAGTACGAACATTAGGTTTTTAAATCCATTTATTTAATAATGTATTTATTATAGGTTCATGAAAGCCACATAATCTTAACCACCCTTAACTCACACTATACTTAATTATTTAGGCATTAGAAAAGGGACAAACAGTCCTAACGTGTCTTTTTATTGAAAAAGCTTTTAAAATAAATTTCATTTTTTTGAAACCTTACGCTAATTTAGATTTTAAACCATTATACTTACTTTTGCCAAAAATGTCCTACATCATAGTAAAAGTGATCATTCAGTATGACCTACATATTCACCTCTTATAGTATGGTCAGACAACAAAATCATTCTTTATCACCGACACTGATACCTGCCCATGCGATGACACAACTCCACAAACTATCGACCATCTCCTCAAACACTGTCCCAAATATTCATATTTCCGCTGTGACCACGAGTTTCTCTGTGAACTACATCAAATAGACCCATATGATATAAATATCTAAAATAATAGAAAAAGAAATAACAAAAACATCGTTCGAAAAATTCATAAGTAAAATAATAAACACACTTAAAAAATTTAATAACACATAAACATGCTATATACTATAATATGTTATATACGTAAATAAAGTGCCTAATATATATGCATATATAATTATATTTATAATATTTTATATATCTAAATAAACTGCATAATAATACATTCATAAAAACTAATGAAACGAAGTAATAATAATTATAGGCCGCCCGTATTGAAAGCGAGGACCTACAACTATAATAATAGTAAAAAAAAAAGAAAAAAAAAATCATTCTTTAGGTATAAATATATATTTAAAGTATTTTACGACAATTAGGCCCCAATTCTTATGAACGCTTCAAATTCAAATCACATAAGCTTAATATAATATGAAATACAAACAAGAAAAGTTATTAGAGTTAGACCAAGAATAGTTTGCAGCGGTTTTGATAGCCCACGCAGTGCAAATGTTATTTATATGTCATAATTTCATAGACGTTTGACGTTCAAAATAACACTTGCACTGCGTGGGCTATCAAAATCGCTGCAGACTTTTCTTGGTCTAACTTTAAAGAATAAATAGTCACATTAATAATAATGAAAAACAAATACAAATAAAAATGACATTCCTAATTACAATTTAAATGCAATTTATTAGGTGCCAGAGTATGGGGCAGTCAAGGCCGGCAATATTCGCCGAGATGCTTCAAGTGTGGCTCCAGCCTTGAGTCCCAAAAGTTGATTTCCAATAACCATCCTACCTTAAACGTGTAGGTAGTAGGGTGCCCAGGTGTCACGTTTCACGAAGGACTGTCTACGAAACTTTATTATGAGATTCTCTGTTTAAATGAGAAATTATTTTTACGTACGATTTGCCTTTTTTAGGGTTCCGTACCCAAAGGGTAAAAACGGGACCCTATTACTAAGACTCTGCTATCCGTCCGTCCGTCCGTCCGTCCGTCCGTCTGCCACTAGGCTGTATCTCATGAACCGTGATAGCTAGGCAGTTGAAATTTTCACAGATGATGTATTTCTGTAGCCGCTATAACAACAAATACTAAAAGTACGGAACCCTCGGTGGGCGAGTCCGACTCGCACTTGTCCGGTTTTTCTTCTTTTTAATGATTAATACGAAGTTCGGAGATATTAGGCATATTAGTTAACGTAATTAGTACCTACTTAATTAATTTATTCAAGATTTTGCAAATATCGTATTAGGTACTTTATGTTTCTAAAATACACTTTTAACCAGTGATGTACCGACTATTGATTTGGCCGACTAGCCGACTAGCCGACTAATCGGCGCTCGAATGGCCGATTAGTCGGCCGACTAGTCGGTTAGTCGGCCAGATCATTAGTTTGGAATAATTTCAGGTGAAAAACAATAGTTTTGCTCCTTTGGTTGCGCTATTCATCATAATTTAGCTTGGCTAAAAGGTGTTCTCTACAGGTTCAAAGACCTATCACAAGAATCCTTGTTCAATTTCTGTTTTTAGTTCTTTTATTTTGCGATCCTGAGCAGACCGTCAGTACAGCTTGTAGGAGGTATTTCCAAGGCTCTATTTCCCGTCCGTAGTCGCCTATTCCCTTACCTGTGGTTAGCGCCTTTACGAGCAACGTGCCCTGACTAAGTCCCAAAATTTTGCAATAACATTAATAGTTCCTCATGGCTTCACCATTAAAAAAAAAACAAAAACTGAATAATAATAAAAAAAAATAACTATCGAACTTGCACATGAAATTACACGAGAATCAGTTGAGATAGACCTGGAAAGCGATTTTTGAATTTCGATTGCTCGACTTCGTCACTCGAAAATCGGTGGAAAAAAGCGAAATGCTAATTTTTGAAATACGAGCGATAGAAATTTGGAATCGAGTGGTATTGACCACTCGTTTTCAATTCTATTCGTAGAATTTGAATGCCTAGTAGTGGAGATATTATTGAACGAAATACACGAAATCTAGCGGTCGAAATTAAAAAATCGGCCCCCTGTAGAGGAAAACACCATCCCACCAACATATGATAACAATCAAACGGTCAATTATATGAACAAAAGTTTTCGTATGCACCCTGAATAGGTATTTTAGTAAAATAAACATAAAACATATGGTAAATATTGACTGTTGATTTCTTTTTTTTCTGTTTTACTTTCACTAATAAAGTGCCGACTAATCGGTCATTTTTGCCGACTAGTCGCCGACTAATCGCCGACTACAAATGTGGCCGGATAGTCGGCTTTCCCGACTAGTCGGTATATCCCTACTTTTAACGCTTAGACTAGGTATGTACTACAGTCTTTCTAAGCCATTGATATCTTATTAGGTACTATACACTCTATGGACTCTATAGTATAGAGAAGCCATAGCAGGGGGGTGTCACTACGCAGTTTAGGTACATTTGGCCGGCGCCCTCCCGGGCAGGGCAGGCGTATGGCAGTGGGCTGCCGCTCGACCGCACGATAGTCGTGTCACGTGGCGCTCGCGCAAAGAAGATTCACGGTTCGTGCGCGGTTATAAGGTTCAATTTTGTTGCAGGCGGCGAGTATAGGTATAATTTTATACCTAAATCTGACTTTTGTGAAGGAGTGAAATTTCTGTACGGTAGTACTATTAGTTATTCTGTGGCACAGACCAGAGGCGGTGTTCTGTGTTCTGTGGCCATACCAAACAATGAAATTGTCGCAATCGCAACCTGTACCATGCGACCAAAGCGTTGTAAGCGCCGTAAAAATTCATGGCGCTTACGCGTTTAGGTCGCGAGATTCACGCTCCGCTTCTACGGTTTGTGTTTATACTGTTTATTGTCAAAACAACAATAAGTTATGGCGTAAAATACTGGTGTTCTGTGCCGGTTCTATACGTATCTATCTATCTATACACCGTGTTTTTTTTTTATTTCCATTAATTTCAAGGATGCATGCCTAAGCTTAAATCAAGTAACTTTCTCAAAGACACCGATATTCTAATTAACTCCATTTCAGAGATAATCAATAATTTATTTTTTTCCTATAAGGCCTCTACAAGCGTGTACACTTGCCTCAGGGCCGGTTTACATTTAATATTGATTAGTGTTTAGAATGAGTTCATACATTTGCTACTAAACTTAAGTACAATCTCGTTCGATCGATGTTCGAAATGACATTGATATTTCACAAATTCCAATTGTTTGGTTGGGTTAAATGTGATTCCCGTGTTACAACAACGCTATATACTACATTTAATTACTTTATAAACTTAATTTTTTTCTAAAAAAAAAGTTTTTTTTTGAAAATTAACTATGCCATTTAGTTCTCTTAAACGTACTTAACCATACCCCGAAGTTAACGGAATTCAATAAAAACACGGTGTATATATATTGCAGTAAAACAATATAATTCGCTGAACACGTATAATTTGAAAACTTTTTATCAACTTTTTACAAAGAAAATGAGTTGGCGGTAACACGGTGTATAAATTTTAAAAATTATAAAATTCACCAAAACCACTATTTTGATTCGTTTAAACTTATTTAAAACACAGTTTTGTCTGCCTTCCGCATAAGGGGGGTTAACATGAAGGTAAAAAAAGAATACGGCAGAAAATTTAGCTGAAAAGAAAAATGTATTAATGTGGCGAATAGTATGGACGATGATGGTTGACACGTTGGGTGAATGATACCTAAATTTTATACCGATTATTTATACCGCCCGTCAAATGAGGCAATTTGAATTTTGAGGATTTGTATTATGCGGATAACAGATATTCAACAAATGATAAATGGCAAAACAAAAATACGGCACAAAACACACAACAAATAATTAGCAGGTTATAAAAAAATTGGGATAGGAAAAACTATCGCTAAAATTTTAAGATATTGCGGTCTTGAATTTCAGTTAGGAAAGGGGATAAAGGGTAAAGGGGACAAACGTGGAAGCACACGCAAGGGTGCCGGCAGCTGGATCCAAATCCACTTGCTTATAGCATGGATAGCGCACAAGCTGGTGTCCTCAAACAGGCCTGACGAGGCAAACCTCACTCGCCTCCTGGAGAGCGCTGATGGCAGGCAGTAGACGGGACGGTAACGATGGGGCCACCTCACTTCATCAGTGCCCGGCGCCGATCCACGCACGGCCTTGGTGGCCAACTGTGTACGAGGAGCGTCTCCTCCCTGAGACCCTGACGCTGATTCACGCACGGCTTTAGTGGCCAACTGTTTACGAGGAGCCTTTCCGCCCGCAGATTTACGCGCACTTTAAAAACTTTGTATCAAATATCAAACTGGTTAAAAAAAAAACAACCCGGGCACTCAAACGACTTTCCTCTTCAAAATTCTCAAACCATCTGCCTAAAAACAAATTCAATCTTTTCTTTCTCGAACGTTCCATCAAAATTTAAATTTAAAATAAGAGCAAATATGCATTTTATTTTTTTACAAACGGCCAGTAGCGTTTCGCTACAATATATATTAATTAATATATAAGTAATACTTTAAACGAGCAATTCTTGTTTATTTATTTATATGTACATATATTTCGGGGATCTCGGAAACGGCTCTAACGATTTCGATGAAATTTATTATACCTATGGGGGTTTTCGGGGGCGATCAATCGATCTAGCTAGGTCTTACCTCTGGGAAAACGCGCATTTTTTAGTTTTTATATATTTTCCGAACAAAGCTCGGTCTCCCAGATATTAGTAATAAATAATAGTTCAATATTCTTCTAAGCTAACTTGAATAATGATCAGTGTCATTATAACGCTTATTTGTGACGTTATCTATGAAAAGGGACCTCATTATCGATGGCGCTTACGTCATTATTAACGATGCTCCGATATAAATACAATGCCGCGCGACGCTGTGGGGCGTAAGCGCCATCGACAATACTCTTAACGCCCCATTTTAAGTACTCTCTCTTCTCTAAGTACTCTAAACGCAATACCGAAGTCTCTTCTAGAACAACTTTCCATAATCCACGTTCATTCCATCTTAAGTCTTAATCTTAAAAACCTAACCGACATTGTTTCTTAAATAACATAGACCGTTTTTAGCAACAAACAGGAATGATTTAGAGGGCAATTTACCAACATACTGCCGTTTTGAACTTACTCGGGAGCAGGCGCGGATCCACCGTTGTGGGCACGGTGGGCATGCCCACAACACTAATAGGGTGCCCTATTGATTCCCCGAGTAGAATTACGCCGATTTTTGTTTCGCAGACGCTTTGGCAGAGGAACATTTGGCAGAATTTCATTAGGTATAAGTACGCAGAATAGTCAGTTGATCGATACGCAGATTTACTTGTTGTAGAATGATAGTTTGGTGAACGTCAAAATTGCCCGAGTAAATTAACCATTGGCCGAAACACGGTACCCAAGCTACTTAGTTAAATAGCACCCTTAGCTCTCATAAGTATTTATATCAGCTGACAACTCAAATTATTAGTGATGCAGAATATACAACAATTTTTTAAATTGTTAAGTTATGGAGTCTTAAATTTAAACATTCAGAAATGTTTGTACAAGTTCTTAAAATAATTCCAGCTTTTAATTGACTGTCATATGAGTTTTAGAGCGCAGGTCTATATGGGTATGAAAAGGGCCAGGGCATAGACCTTACAAAAAATCGCATGCCATTTTTGGTAAAATTCCGACTACTTTTTAAGTATAGGGGCAAGTGCTCTACATGTGGACATTTTCCAGATTTTGGCCTTATTTTGTTCATAAATCATAAACTACCCATACAACCATTTCTAGTCGCCGTTACGACGCGGTGTTGACACATCTTGTGTCGACACCGTCTGTTTCGGTCACAATTCCAGTCGCAGAGTCGTCGCCGTGTCGACACAGTTACCAGAAATGGGGAAGGGTCGACACATGACATAAAGTGTGGTCGCCGTGTGCACACATTGTTTCGGGTTTGCGACTACTTTATGCCAAAATCATTCGTTCATTCGTTCATTTTGTTCCTGTCAAATGGAAACTGTCAGATGGAAAAATACTTAAATAAAAATAAGTGACATTAATACGCCATCTCTAAAACGGATTACAAGACGTAATTATATATTGTTTGCATTTATATTACAATATGACTTAAATTATTATGGGGAATTAAACTGCTCGAGTGATTTGATAAACTAAGTGTAATATAATCAACGCGCCACCACATTGTTTTAGTTTAGCCGGAAATAAAATTGTTTACTTCTCAGTGCCTGTGTTCATAACTATATTATTTGAAGCATTTTTAGTACTTCGATGCGTATACTATACTTAAATAACAGAAATAACGCTTTACATATTACGAAACTTGTTAATTATGATGTATAAATATGGTTTAAGGCTGAGAAATATTGCAGTCACAAAGTAGTTGCAATGTTTCGACTTTGTGTCGACTCTGTGTTGACACATGACACGCGCTGTCAAAAGTAATAACAAAGTTACTGGTATGTTACTGGATTTGCAAAATGGCTCCTTGTGTTGATTTGTTTTCAGATATTCTCAAAGTGTAAAAATGCCGTGGTCAGAGATGGGCATTAATCGATTAACTGTTTATTCGACTAATTAATGGAATAAAAAAAGTTAATTCTCAAATTTTAATCGCGATTAGTTTAGTCGACCTAACATAGATTGAAATTGAATTAATCTGAATATTAATCGAATAAATTATCGATTAAATCTCGATTGAAAGTTGACAGGGGGCCATTTTTGTACGTAATAATAATAGAAATGTCTTGCATGCAGATGGTAGCAAAACACTTTGTCATAAAAGTCGAGATGGGTGTCGATATATAGGTTTTAGGGAGTGCCGATTTCGAAAATAATGACCATTTTGGAATCCGAAATGGCGGCCATGCACTGTGTCATAAAAGTCGTCATGGATGTCGTTTTATACGTTTTAGGGGGCCCCAATTTTGAAAATGATGACCATTTTGGAATCCAAAATGGCGGCCATGCACTATGCCATAAAAGTCGTCATGGGTGTCGTTTTATAGGTTATAGGGGGCCCAGATTTCGAAAATGATAACCATTTTGGATTCCAAGATGGCGGCCATGCACTATGTCATAAAAGTCGTCATGTATGTCGTTTTATAGGTTTTAGGGGGCCCCGCTTTCAAAAATGATGACCATTTTGGAATCCAAAATGGCGGCCATGCACTATGTCATAAAAGTCGTCATGGGTGTCGTTTTATAGGTTTTGGGGGGCGCAGATTTCGAAAATGATAACATTTTCAATTTAAAAATGGCGGCAATGCACTATGTCATAAAAGTCGTCATGGATATCGTTTTATAGGTTTTAGGGGGCGCAGAATTCGAAAATGATGACTATTCTGGATTCCAAGATGGCGGCCATGCACTATGTCATAAAAGTCGTCATGGATGTCGTTTTATAGGTTTTAGGGGGCGCAGATTTCGAAAATGATGACTATTTTGCATTCCACTTTTATGACAAAATACGTAGCCGCCATCTTGGATTATAAAATGATCATCGTTTTCGAATTCTGCACTCCCTAAAACCTACAAATCGACATCCGTGACGACGCAAGTTAACTTTATTTTCAGATCTAACAAATTGCTACAGAATACAAAGGACAAAAAAGAAGCGAGGAGGTAATGAAACAAGCAAAAATACAGATGATTCCTCGACGCAATTGGGTGATTCTTAAATTGTGTCCAGATTTTATTTGTCATAAAAGTTTATATTTTTCACATATTACTCTCACAAGTTCCGTGACATTTCGACCTTGTAATTTTTTAAGTAAATGTTTTTGTTTATCTATGAGGATCTCACTAGAATAGTATAATCAAGGTATGTTTATATTTGATGAATGAAATAGTAACGCAAAAAAAATATATATTTGTGTCTTATATTCCTGCCGAAGACTTTTATTTTACCTTTTCCTTCTACACAAGTTTGGCTAAGTAATAAGAATTTAGGGCTCTCAATTTTATTTTGACTTCTACAACAGTAAAGCTACGAGGCCATGTTTGGTATCGTTTTCGTATAAATTCGCAGTACCAAATTTAGTTAAGGTATCACATTGACACCATTCCGAAGTAAAAACATATAAACTTATTAAAATACTTTCTTTTAAACTCCTCTTCACGCTTAAACTGCTGAACAGTTTTAATTTAAATTTGGTACACATATATTTTGAGTCCCGAGACAGGATATAATAAGTTATCTCAAAAATCATCCTTTAAAGGTGTGAAATGAGGTGTAGGGGGGAATTCAGAATTGACTTCTTGAAGTTAATACTGCTTAAGTTTAGGTTTGAAGTCATGTTTTTTCATCATTTTTAACTAAATCAAAGATGTAGACCATCCCAAATTTCATATAAATCGGTTCAGCGGTTATTGATTTCCCGTACAAATTTCCACGCCACTTTTCACACCTTCAAAAGATGATTTTGGTTATAAGATCTATCCTATGTCCTGTTCCGGGACGCAAACTATTTCTATACCAAATTTCAACGAAATCGGTTCAGCGGTTAAGCGTCAAGAAGAGTTTCAAAAAAACCGGCCAAGTGCGAGTCGGACTCGCGTATTAAGGGTTCCGTACATTAAGTCCGACTCGCGCTTGACTGCACATTTCTAATAGGTTTTCCTGTCATCTATAGGTAAAGAACTATTTTGTGTATTCAGACGGACATACATACAGACGCACGAGTGATCCTATAAGGGTTCCGTTTTTTCCTTTTGAGGTACGGAACCCTAAAAAGATTTATTTTTATTTTGTGGAATGGTGTCAATGTGATATCTTAAATGGATTCAGCACCCCAGATTTATACGAAAAGGATACCAAACACGGCCTAGCACCTTCACTGATATAGATATATCAAGATAAAATTGAGAGCCCTAAATAAACTTTCGAGAGCGGATATCTCAAAAACTATTCAACATATCGAAAAAATTGACTGAATAAACTTGTAACAAATTAAATTAACTTTCATTTTGTATAAGTGGCCATGTCGCTGAGATGCATAGTTTCCGAGATATAATCGAAAAACGGGAAAATGGGACCTTCAAAGCCCCCTCTCCCCCCCCCCCGCTCAAGGGCTACGGCCGGGGACTTTTGATATGTTCACCTCCTAACTTGTCAAACCGAATTACGGAGTCAAAAATTGTGTTCCGAGTATTTCCCTCTACAACTTTTGGAGCATTCGTTGCCTGACCTAAGTAGCTTATTGAATTTCTTTAAAAACTTTTCTGTAAAAGGTTGACGGGTGTTGGGTGTTTATATGGTTTCAGTCGATTATTATCATTTGCATTGCCCATGATGACTTACTAGAATTACGAGCACACGAGACACTAATAGTAGTTTGACAAACCTTGGTTTTCAAGAGGTATTTTATATTGACATTTGCTGTCACAAATTTGCTGTCAGATGTAGTCGCAAACCGCACGCAAAGTGCACACAAATGTGTCGACACCTTGTTACGGAAAAGTGTAGACACGGCGACGACACTTTGTTTCGAAATAATTCTAGACACATTGTGTGGACTCTGTTACGACACATCTGACATTTAGTTACCACTTTGTGATTCTGCGACTGGAATGGTTATATGGGTAACTATTGACAATGTCAAAAACTTATTTATATCTTTTGAACAATAATTAAATAGTCTATAATTGCAGACTAGTTTTATCACGTTAGCTAAATAGGAACCAGAGATATAAAATAAATGTTAAAATTGATATTTTTGTCCATAGGTACGATACGACTACTGTTTGTACCTATGGACTGTATGATATTAGGCAGGTTTTGTAGGTACCTATGGACAATATTCTTGGTACAACTTTTCAGCAATTATTTTGGACTTGATATTGTCTCCAGCCATGGACAGCTAAGCGCACGAATCACTCCATACTGTTGGAACTCGACGTGAAAGTGCGATTGTCCACAATCTGTGAACAACGCATCCTAAGTTACTTTGGCCATATAATGAGAAGGGGAGACGAAAGTTTGGAAAGGTTAATCGTTGTTGGTAATACTGATGGCAAAAGGTCACGGGGCCATTCACCAGCACGATGGACTGACCAACTCAAAGGCGAGGAACCATCTCAGAAATTCTATGACGTGGTGAGGAAAGCGATGGACCGGAATCGATGGCGAGAGTGTGTTCGTGCCCGAACAAAACCCACCAACCACGATCATCAGTCATGATGGATGCGACCAAGAAGAAGAATTGTCTCCAGGGTCTACAAAGACCTCGGAATCATCGTTTAGTACGCAAAGCTTTAGACGAATAAAGCTTGATTTTTCGTTAGTCAGGGTGTCCATAGATACACTACTCTACCTCCTTTTTATTAACCATACTATTTAGTTATCAATTAAACATCTGGTGAAATGTGAAAACTGTAGAAAACTGTTGAAGCTTAACATTTTGTGATTATTTACACACTTGTATCATTTACCGAATTCACAAAAAACATTTGTGTTACGAGGATAAAAATATAGTTAGGTACCTATTAATAAAATAACACTTTTATTATATACAACTACAAGTTATTAACATAATTTTTTTTCAGAGCCAAAAAAATTGTTAGTAATATAAGAAAATGTTTTTTTTTTAAGTTCACGATGGTTGTCTATAGTTAGTAGTTCTTTAAATACCGGCAGTGTCCACAGGTAAAACCGTCCACACTACTTATATGTAGTGTGATCGAGTGCCACTTAACAAAAACCTTAATTTTTTTTATAAAACGTTACTCGACTGAAGGTTGCTTGATGAAAAGATTACTCTACCAAATGAAATTCTTCTAATAATTGGTCTGCTAATTTACACAGAAGCGATCTGAATGATATGTGAATCAAGAGTCTTAACAAAAGTTAGTCGATCAAAAGTTACATCTACGAATAATTGACTCTGCGAAACCATTTTCGGCGAAACGTTGTAAGCGAATCGACAATCTGCTAAAAATTGGTTGGTGGTAATTAGGGTAGGTACCCCGGCTGAATACAGAGCCCTAATTATTTACTAACAGGGGCAATTATTTCTAGCTTAATGCCAGCTTTTAATTTACAGCCGAAGGAGTTTTTTAGCGTAATTATCTATCTAAGTGTGTATAGACTGAAATAAATTGCTTGCGATCCCTCTGCGAATTTATTGGTCGGGGAATCATCAGGTCCCCTGAACCCCCACTTAACCGATTTTGGAGTGGCTGTGACCACAACCTTTTTTGAGGGCTGGATCCGCGCCTGCTCGGGAGTACGTGTTATATGATATCAGCGAGTAACGGCCCGATTCGAACTTTAAGATACGTCAATTAATAGATCTAGAAACGATATGGATTATGTCAGAGTCAAATGTGACGTTTCTTCAAATAAAAACGTCACTTTTGACACTGACACATAATAATCCATGTCGTTTCTAGATCTATTAATTGACGTATCTTAAACTTCGAATCGGGCGGTAATGTACATACCGAGCTGCCTTAGTACTTAGTAAATGTATAAACCATTTTATGAGGGAAAAATAAAATAAAACTGGCCAAGTGCGAGTCGGACTCGCGCACGAAGGGTTCCGTACCATTACAACAAAAAAATCACGTTTGTTGTATGGGAGCCCCACTTAAATATTTATTATAATTTAGTTTTTAGTATTTGTTGTTATAGCGCTATATCACGGTTTATGTGTTACAGCCTGGGCACACGGACAGACGGACAGCGGAGTCTTAAGTAATAGGGTCCGGTTTTTACCCATTGGGTACAGAACCCTAAAAATTATTTATCTTCTATACACGCTACAACAGTAAAACCTATTTTTTCTGAAGATTTCTCTATTACCTTCTCTCATTCACAAATGCCCAATATAGACCAATAGTGGGACCGGATTTTTGCACTAAAAGTTTTGATAATTCTAAAGATGAAAAAGTGATACTTATCTGACATGGGACATATTTTTAAGCATATTTGTAAAATATGACGAAAAGTTAGAACGAGCGTTAGATATAAATTAGGTATTTATATATTTTTAGTAATGATTTTTTAATATTGAATTAAAGTGCAATGTTTAAGTTCCATCGTTTATAATATGTATGACGCTTTATAATGTAAAATTATTAGAAATTTTTTTAACGTGCTTCTTAGTCAAACTACAAATTAGCTTATTATTTTGTCGATATTGAATTAAAGTTTAATAAATCCACAACAACATATCTAAATTCTTAAGTTAATAGGCAAGCTAAAAATTTAGAAGAATAAGATATATGCTTTAGAATTAATATGCGTTTTTTGTCCTATAATATCTAATATTGAATTAGAGTCTGTAAAAATAAGTCTATTACTATAAAATAATATACGCAGCCATATTATGGAAAATAAGAAATTTCGGTGTGTAGCTTGCATTGTAATAGTAAAATATATTTAAAAAGGCGCGAAATTCATACATACGCCGCGCTGGTCCGTCAGTGTCGCCGGCGCGCCGCCCGAGAGCCTATCATAGCCTGCCTATACCTCGCCCCTCGCCTCGCCCTACCTCCCGCTCACAGCACTGTCTGTCTTTTCTTATCATTCATTTGTTTGTTTACTGTGGACATATATAAATTAGATGCGGACATTACGTGAAATTAAAGGGGTCCCTTTGTTTCCCATAAAGTTTTAAGTCATAATGTATTGTTTGTCATATAAGAACCTTCGGGCTCTCGAATTAAGGTTTATTTTTGAATGGCCTTAGTAGCAGTGTGATAGCGTTGACTCGGCTCGGAGAGTTGGCGAAATGGCGATTCATTCGCCGAGTTAGCGGATCGGATACCAAGTTATCAGTTAGGTTAGTGGCCGAGTTGATTAGGAAGAACATTTGAATTTCGAAATTGTAATAAAAATGTACATGATATTCACAACTATTTTTTACCATAGTTTGTCAAAGGACTGTCTCATTTCAAACATAGAGAGAATCATCATACTATCTTTGACTTACACTAGTACTAGCACCCAAAAGAAAAGGATGAATATAGTTTTTTGTTTTTATTTACTGACAAATTGGTTTGACCGACTATACCTATTTCTGGTTCCTATTGTCATGTCCTGTCCTATTCAACGTCAATATCATATTATGTATATTATAAACCAACTGCTCAATATTACACGAATACATATTGAATATACAATAAGGTAAGTGACCTCACCTTATTGTATATTCCGTGTCGGCCGTATATGCCTATATACAGCCCACCTTAAATTAAAATGTTTTTTTTTTAATAAACAGGATATTAAGTATGAAAAACTCACTCAAATAGGTGTCTTATTTATTGAAGTTTCTTCATTATACCAAAATAGTTATAAAAATATTACGATACTCTTGGAAAATATACCTTTTATAAAAGTCCTATTGTGGGCCTTATTGAACACTAGCAGGGTATTACTTAATCCCGCAAAAAATAATCACTTTGACAGTAGACAATAACAGATTTTATTGTTTTTAACTTAAGAGTTATACATATACAAATAACAATATTTGGTACTTCACAACAAGAGGATATTTATAGTAAGTTAAAAATAATTCTTTTGGGCCTTATTAACTAAAGATATAAAAATTGTCTAGTTTACGCGAAAATAGTAGGTAACTAAAGTCACTAAACATAAATCTTTATTATTATTATGTTTTAACATCTGGGGGCACGGCAGTGCCCCCGCCAAGACGAGCAAAGCGCAAGGGCACTATCTACCTTTTCTCGAAGCGCTTCGTCGTTTTTTGGAACCCTCATAACTTGGGGTTGGATTATACTAGATAAACAAAGTTCTCGGACTTATTAAGCATATCAATTGCATAGCTCTTATACTTTAGATTTTATTCATATCTAAAAACTTCGATTTCGTCACTGACTCACTCACTTGATGATTATCAATACCTTTAGGGTACTTCCTGAAGTCCTCTAAGAAGCTGAAATTTGATATGTAAGATAGTTTTAGTACACAAACAACAAATAAATTCAAAAACTTGAATTTTTTAATCCCTAAGGGGATGATGAGGGGGTTTAATCTTGTATGGGGAATCAATAATCGCTGAACCGATTTAGTTGAAATTTGGTATGTAGATAGGTATTGTTATGGGGAAGGATATAGAATAAATAGATTTCAACCTCAAAGTTTACCCTTACGGGGTGAAGGCAGATTTCAACCCCAAAGTTTACCCTTACGGGGTGAAGGGTTTATATGGGGAATCAGTAAGAAGTACTTACATTGTGTAACAGATGCCCCCAGATACTTATTTCAGGATTTTTAATAGTAAATCACCCCCAACCCTTTAAATTAGGGGATGGAAGATTGTCATAAGCAACTTACAAAAAGAAGTGAAATCCCACCAAAAACATTTTGATGTAAAATGTTGCCCAGACGAAACCATAAGGCTCGCACTGTCAAAAAGTTATCAGATCTCTTGCCAAGCTTCTAACTCTACAAGCCCTAACTTCACTAGCTCTACACCTTAGTCAAAGTATGTGGCTCGGCCGTTTCGTTTCTACAAGAACTATTGTATGTATAATAAAAAAACCGCCCAAGTGCAAGTCGGACTCGCGTTCCAAGGGTTCCGTACATTACACAATTTTTAACAATTTGTTTTTTTAGTGAAATGTCTTTTAAAAACCCGTAAGGATCGGATCAAAAACTAAGTACTAAGTCCGACTCACGCCACAGATTATACAATAGTTCTTCCGAACAGATACTTATCTCTCAAACAAAACGCAAATACCTACCGTTTTGATACCTACACAAAAATACAATGGAGTGACCTTCAACGCGCCGCTTCCCGCACCGCGCGCACCGGCACAACGCTAGGGTTACTGACGCTTAGAAATGATAAATAAATACCCACTTAAACAGCGGAGTGAAATAAAAGGAAAGCTAAATCTTAAATTATACCTAATATTCCGATTATGCTTTAGTGTTTGCGAAATAGTCATTTTAAAAGGTCATATGTCCCTGCAGTAACCGCAGTGTTTACGCCGTTTTATAAACCGCGCAATAATCCCAGCAAGAATTAGTTTTAAAACTTCGTGTAATTTAAAACCAGATAGAGATTAATGTTACATAGTAAAGAAAAATAATAGAAACCCCATGAATAAAGGTAATTAATTATAAGTTAACCAGAGCAAAAATGAGTAGGCACTTTCCGGTGTAAACTTACTGTCGTTAAAATAAACATTTACCAAAATAAATTAAAAATTTACTACCTATTTCAAATAGATAGATATCTAAATCTATACATTTGTCACACATATTAAACATTACATGTTTAATAGATAAACCGTTTATTTACCAAATATTTTTACAAATTGACATAACAGATCGAACTAACATAAATCAATCTTAAAATCTACTTAATAATCTACATATATCCTAAAATAAATGACCTAACTTAAAATCTAAACACATTACTAAAATCTATCAGCCCCATCCCGACCCCCACCCAGCCCAAAAGTGCCAAAGATACTAGCGGCATTACCGCGCTGGATGGCAAGCGATATCTGTTGGACTAGGTAGGAGCCTGACCGGGGATCGCATCCTCTGTCACGTAGACGCCGCCCCAAGTCTCTAAAAAACTTTTTTGCCTCTGAACCAGGGACCGGAACCGGTTACCTTAACCGGGGTTTTTCATAGGGTTATTTTAAAAGTGGTTATAAAAACCCCTACCATAACGGTAACCGTCTGATAAGGTAACACTTTGATTCGGTAACCGTATCAGATCGAGTTAACCTCGGTTACCGGTAACCGAAATAAAAACCCAGTCGATTCAGTTACCTCATAATAAGGTTTTGAACCAGTTCAAACGATTGTAATCTTTACGCACACTTAAATTGAACTTATTATTGAATAACCGTGGTTGGCATGGGCGGTCTATTAAGTCTCCAGCACAAACATGTTTTTTTGTCGGTAACTTCGCTTATTGTCAATTCAAACAATATTGTACTTTGAGTCCTTAAGCTAAAATTGAAAACATTATAGAGCGATTACAGTATTACTTTGGAGCGACAGCCGCAGCGCGGCCATTCCTTTGTTTATCTTTATACCTGTGTGTTCTTATTGTTTTTGTTCATTTCGGAGCAATTCTAGTTTGGAATTTTTAGAAAAGGGCTTGCTGCAAGTAAACACCATCCTATCCTAGCAATATCTGCTATTATTTAGTTATATTTTTAATGCTACTTAGATATTATTTTTCTATTTTCGGGTTCGAACTTGGTATGTACATACAGAGTAAAGACTGATTTAAGGAAATATTTTAACCTAACTAGTAATTTTACTGGTAGGTATAGTTTATCTTTAGATAGAGTGATTAAATAAATCACTTTGTGATAAAGATACATGCGTTAGCGGATTGTGGTAGTGTGGTAGATATTTAACCATTGTTGACAAATGACATAATAGGTAGTTATTATGGGCTTATTTTATAATAAGCAACTACTTTTAAACGTTTTCAGATGCGGTGAGTTGTGTCAGCTAAAAGTCGTAATTTACCTTGTTTTGCTTAATGCAGCGAGCAGAATATATATATATTATCTATAGCAGTGATAACCTTATTTTAATACTTCAAATCTTTCATTAATACCAGAATTCATTATATTTATTGAGTATCTGTAACATTGGTACCTAGGTGAAATAATTTTGATTAAATTAAATAGATACATACTTAGTAAGCAGTGTTGGGCATTCAAGAATAAAATCATTATTTGAATAAGAATTCCTAAGAATAAAATCATGTTGATTTTATTTCCGTCAAAATTATTCCAATAATTTTGATCGGAAATAATAAACGTATGTGAACAAATTTAATAAGAATAATCTCATTCTTAATCAAGTAAATGTAATCATGATTTTATATTCTTAATAATATTCCTGGATTAAAATGCAGTCTGGGTGCCGTATAGATAGAAGTAAATAATAATAGTTTCTTGTCTAATTTATACCTAATTTTATTACTTTAATTTACTGCCGCATAGTCTTTGTGTTGGTCGATACCCGTATTGCTTTTAATGTGATAACTAAATCATCAGGTACAATTCAGCTGATCTGACCGGATGGTGGATAGCGAAACACTTCAATGGCTCACTGTGCCTAATTTAATGTAAAAAATAAAATACCGGCCAAGTGCGAGTAGGACTAGCACAGGAAGGGTTCTGTACCAATGCGCAAAAAACAGCAAAGAAATCACGTTTGTTGTATGGGAGCCCAACTTATATATTTATAATATTCTGTTTTTAGTATTTGTTATAATAGCGGCAACAGCAATACATAATCTGTGAAAATGTCAACTGCCTAGCTATCACGGTTCATGAGATACAGCCTAGTGACAGACAGACGGACAGCCGAGTCTTAGTAATAGGATCCCGTTTTTACCCTTTGGGTACGGAACCCTAAAAAAGGTGTTTTTAAAGGTATGATAAGGAATAGCTCGATATGGTGTATTCCTATTTCTCTCCGCCGGGCACAGATGGGAATAGGCATTAGTATGTAGTTTCAGTGTCCGAGTTACTACCGAGACTCATTGTGTTTTTAAAAGTTCAGCTGATATTTAAAATTTGCATTAATTATTAGACGGAAATCAATAGGTATTAATATCGTTTCACACACCGCCTACCGCACGTGTCTCAAATCAAATGCTGTCAAAAAATTCACCACGCCACGATTAAATCTTATTGTTATTGCCAATGAGTAATAAATGACGGTCTCAAGTGGAAACACGCCAAATAATACAATACAATAATTCATGCTGCGATCTGCGACTTTCTGCAAATCTAGTGATAAGCGTAGGACTCTTTTCTTACCTGCTGTAATTTGCTATCTCATTCACTTTCCGTATGTGTGAAAGAGATAGCATACGTAAGACCTCAAGGCTGATAAGAATAATAAACAAAATACATACTTAATTGGCAAAAGAATATACATGGAACCATCATAATTATAATTTCGCAGTTTACTTTTTATGTAGCTTCATTATCAAATTATCATCACCGTTTCGAAAGCTCCTAAAAAAAATGTACCTACCTATCTATCACAATCACAACTTTTGCGCTAAAAAAAATTCAAATCAATCCGACCATTGAAAAGAGGAGTGAAATTTATTTTACTAATTATATACATTGTACTACAAAAGTTAACTTAATTCAGAATAACATTCTAATTGAATATAATGCAGAAAGTCGCAGGTCGCAGTATGAATAACTGAAACCACATACTAAACAATACATGAAATGAATGAAATGAACGAAATAAACACAATAAATACAATAAACAAAATAATCAAAATAAATAAATAATATTAATCATATAAATAACATTAATAAAATGAATATTATTAATAAAATAAATTACATTAATAAAATGAATATCATTGATAAAATAAATAACATTTATAAAATAAATATTATTAATAAAATAAATAACATTAATGAAATAAATGAATTATAGTAAATAAATAAACAAAAAAGTAAAAAAAAAAACAAAATTAAGAAAGTTAACAATTAATAAAACAACTATTTTTTTAGTATTCTACTGACGGCACATCACTAAATACGGATGTTGCAAACGTATAAGCAACCGATAATAAAGGTTACCATAACCGAATAAAAACCTGTTAAAAACCCCTAACAAAAACCCTATCGCGATGGGGTTTTGAATTAACTCGGTTAAAGGTTAAGGTTACCGTTTCAATAAGCTTACCATTACAATCAGGTAACAGTATGATAGGGTTACCGAATGATACGGTAACCGAATCGATTGGGTTACCGAATGGATAGGATTAACCGTAAAGAGGGGTTTTCCGGTCCTTGCTCTGAACACCACGGCCCAGCGGTTTCTACTGCGACTGGGACAAAATCGTACGCTGGTTCCAGGTTGGCGTATTTTACGCGTTTGAGCCTCGCGGCATTTTCCGCGGCTGCGCCTGCCAACCTGCTAGTGGGAGCCAGATGAGTAGGCGCAAATGTACTCACGCAGGTTGCATCCCAAAGCAAGCAGCGGCCTTTGGCCCACGGAACCAGCGTTAAGCCGTCCGGGCGCTTCCCGTCTGTACGGCTCAAGCCTTGAGGCTCCAGAATGCAAGGCACGTTCGCCGAGACCATGGTACGACGTATTAATTCATTGACCGCATGGTGTCTCGGGAACCGCCCCGCAGCCCGGGAGCAGCTCAGGCCGTGGTGCCCATTCGCTTCCACCGCCATTCCACATATACAGCGATGGGGCTCGCACACCTTGGAACCCAGCCGTAAGGCGACTCCTACTCTCAGGGTGTCGTTGTCGAGTAGGGTCCCCAAATGTGGCGAAGGCAGTGCCTGCAACCAGGCCCCCGATTCAGGTTGTCCTGCCGCTTTAAGCCGAGCCACATCTTCAACCCTAACCGCTTGAGCCAGCAATTGAGAGTATGTTCGCTCGCACAAGGTGTCGTCCCAGAGTCTCTGCAAAGCAGGATTCTCCGGCTGCGCCCCTCCAGACGACCGAATCGACCACTCGCCAAGAGCGTCCTGCAGGAAAGGAAGGCAGATGTTGTCACTGTTCACGGAGAGAATCTTCGCAACAAGGCCCGCCGAAGCATGAGAGGAAGCAAGGAACGAGACAATTCCGATGTCATGCATACGACGGATACCTAAACCCCCATACCGAATGGGCAGTGTTGCCTGGCGCCATTGTTCATCGACCAATTGGATGTTTAATAGACTTTCCAGACCCTGTTTGAGCACGGTATCGTAGTCCTCTGTGTCTTGCTTAAACATCCAAGTGGGCGCCGTCCGCAGAGAATAAGTTATTCGCGGCATCGAGAAACAGTTACGCAGTAGCGTAAGAGACACATGCGCCGATAGATGATTTAAGCGTTCAAAGGAAGACCTCAAAGCGGATGTCTTTGCCTGAAGCATCGAACTCACACCTTCAGGGAAAATTGGCGCACCCAGAAGACCAAAAGATGCCTTATTATAACCTTTACGCCCGGCAGCAAAGATTCAAATTTGGACAAGGAGCTTAACGCCAGGGGGCTGCAAGCATACAACTCACACTTTGAGGAACTCACCTCCAACCCAATAGCTCGTAGGGCTGGTAAAAGCTTGGCAACGTCATTAAACACGACATCAGAATCACCTCCTATGGTCCCATCGTCTAAGTACCAGACATTCAGTGGCGACTCTAATGCCGCTATCAGACTTCGGATTGCCAGACAAAATACAAGGATGCATATGCATGTTTAATTAAAGAAATTCAATAGTAGGTAGGTACCTACTACCCGCGCGATTCGAACTTTAAGATATCGCGCCGTTAGACATTTACTAGATATGAAATAGTAAAGATATGTGACGTTCCACGGCAAAAGGTACCTTATGGCGGCTGGCGCTTACGCTTATTATTATCGCCACTCCAATATTCAGTCGGGGCAATGGTACCTTTTGCCGTGGAACGTCACATATCTTTACTATTTCTTATCTAGTGCATCTCTAATTCATTTCCCGAATCCCGCCGTCCGTGTAACTATCGTAAAAATTGACAGTGCGGCGCGCGGTGACGTGCGTACGTGAGCGCGTGTGGCAACCAACTGGCTTGCTTTTCTACCGTGAACGGGAGCAGATTCGTAGGTATTAATCCGAGCTCGCGCAGAGAGTTCCATAGGCCTGCTCACGCTTAGCTCCACATTTCTAATAGGTTTTCCTGACATCTATAGGTAAAGAGCTAATATGTGTATTTTTTTCATAATAAAATGACCCAGTAGTTTCGGAGATAAGGGTAATGTTAATTTTTTGCCTGTTTTCTTAAATAACTTCTAAACTATTTATTTTAAAATTATGAAAAAAATATATTTGAGATTCTAATTCTAAAACGAGCCCCTTCATTTGATGTATGCATGTGCCTAGATTTAAGATTTCAAACACAATGTAATATTGTTATTGAATAAATGATGATGATGATGATGATGATGATGTATAACAAAGATATAGTTTTTTTTCTTCTATTTATCATTCATCTCAAAAGTGACCCCTTTATTTAAATTTATATTACATATTTACTTTACATGTATGTCTTTGGGTTATAGACAAATTTCAACTTATTAGTCCAGTAGTTTCGGAGCAAATAGGCTGTGACAGACGGACAGCCAGACACACAAGTGATCCTATAAGGGTTCAGTTTTATTCCGTTTGAGGTACGGAACCCTAAAAATAATGATTATAATAAGTTTTTCACCTTTTGCCCATGTGGCGGTAGCAAAACAGCCAAGCCACATATTTTGACTAAGGTGTAGAGTTAGTGAAGGGGCTTGTAGAGTTTGAAGCTTGGCTCGACAAGAGATCTGATAACTTTTTAACAGTGCGAGTCTTAGGCTTATGGTTTGGTCTAAGCAACATTTTACATGAAAATGTTTTTGGTGGGATAATTTTTTACAGTATAAATATTTATTCGTAACAGTTAGTATTATCTTTTAACATGATTTTTACTGTACATCTGGGCCCTATTTCACCAACGTGACAGGTGCGACATTTGTCGACATCACTGTTACTGACGTCACAGGCCTTTACAGGCTACGGTAACCGCTTACCATCAGACGAGCGGTGTGGTTGTTTGCCACCAACCAGTGTTGGGCGTAATTAATTACTCGTGTAATTTAATTACTAATTTAATTACATGTAATTAAAATGTTTGTAATTTAATTACATGTAATTAAAATGTTTGTAATTTAATTACATAAAATTTAATTACATGTAATTAATTTTTCTGTGTAATTTGCAATTGTGATTACATTAATTAGTAATTAAATTACTCAATTACTTTTCATTTACCTTTTTAATAATATGCAAATATGAACAAATTTACTTGTAGTAATTATAAAGAAAAACTTTTATGAATTCCATTATACGCTGGATAACGTTATAACATATTTTTTATCCCTGGAATCATACCTTTACAGGGTACTATGTGACAAACCACGTTGAATATGGCGGTCGGCGCTTACGTCGCGTAGCACCGCATTAGTATTGGGGCGCCGGTAATAATGACGTAAGCGCCGACCTAAGGTGCCTTTCGGGTTGGACTGTAGCAAAGGGGGGGCTGAGACTTGGACAATTGTCACAAGAAATACGACAGTAGTCACGAAATTCCGACACAGAACTCATTTACTGTCAAGAATTACCGAAAGTTCTTTGAAATCTTGTGTCAATTGTCATCATAAACATCACAAGAAAAATACCTGTTTTTTGCCGATATAATAAAGTTTTTTTTAAATAATACAATGATAGTGACAAACAGGAATAAGGCCCGTCCGATGGTAAGCTATAACCGTAGCCCATGGATGCCTGTGACGTCAGCAAAAATGAGACTTGTCGAATTGTCGCACCTGTCATGTTGGTGAAATAGGGCCCTGGTGCTACATTACGACACCGGTGCTATAATAAGCACATTAAAACACTCCCTTTGGCCGTGTTTTAAAATTCGTCATTCGTTGCAAAATTTCTATATTTCGCACTTCTATCGTAAATAACTACCTATGTATTCATAAAAAAAGTTACCTATATAAGTAAGTAGTTACTGCCTTTAAAAAGTATAAGTGTCTAAATGTTATTAGACTTTTTGATTCTTTAAAACGTCTTTAGGTCAATAAAGCAAAAATTATTAGAGTTAAGTACCAAGTAAAGTCTGCAGCGATTTGGACAGCCCACGCAGTGAAGGTGTTATTTATAAGTCATCATTTCATAGAAGTTTCTTCAAATCGGCCTTATTAATGAGAGATTAAAAATATTATCTTAAAATATTTTAATCTATTATTTCATCTCATACGTTCAATAAGGCCCGGGACTGGACCTTTTTACCTGCACTGACAGTGGATCTTCTTAGCAACAAGTACAAATTCAGAATAATAGGGAGCAACTGCTATTTTTGAATGCTGGGCCTTGTTACCCGCCGGGCCTCATATGCCTGCACCTCACCTACCTTATTTATTTGTTTTACAAGGGGAAAATTGGTTGATTAATCGTGCTAATATTGATACCCAAACAAGCGAAACATTCTAAAATTGAACCACAAGCGTAGCGAGTGGTTCGTAAAGTTGAACCTCGAGCGTAGTGAAGGTTTCAAGGGACGAGGGTTAAATAAAATTTTCACTACATCAGCTCGTAAAGGCCCTCTTGATTGTTCGAAACGGATAAGAAGAGTGGCATTTAATTTGATGCAAATTTTGAGTTGTTTCCGTAGGTATACTCGTAAAGCTCAGTTGGTTGGTAAAATTGACTTTAAAATGATAAATATTGAATAACGTTAGTTTGAAATTGATTTAAATGATAAAGTAAATATTATCGGAGATATATATATCGGATATCGCTCTTAAACAAAAAATATATGTCGCTAGTCAATTTATAACCTAAAAGCGCCAAATTACGCAAACTTATATTGAAATGACACCTGTCTATTGAATTTGAAGAATACTTTAACAATGGTTCTGTTCTGTATGACAATGCACCTAAAATAATTTTCAAATGTATCTATTATTTCTATACTTAACACGATAACGAATTCTACGTAAACCAAACCGCGGGCAATCCCTAGTACATATAGAAATAAATAAGTGTAGGTAAGTTTCCATTAGTGTACCTACTATTAACAATATAACTATTTACCATTGATAATAATTTTATAAACGTTTTGCGTATTTTTTACGGGCACCGCGCTAATCGCTAGCCCGCCACCGTCGATCGCTGCCTCCTGCCACGGCGCACAGCGCGGCGCGCGAAAACGCCGCGCGTTTGAAATGTAACTCAATATAAGCGCGGAATGCATACTTACGTATCGGTATTTAGTGTCGCCGTGATTTTATATTTCTAATATTTTGTGTGGGAACTAAGATCTTTATTATGACCGTGTAATATTAACTCTACAAACTTTAATTCAATATTGGCTATACTGCTTAACCTGAAATCAATATCTAGACAAGCACATTGTCTACATTTCTAACTTTTTACAAGTATACTAAGTTGATAGATAATATCGTAATTTTATAATATCAGCTACTTTAATTCTTTATTGACAAAGTAATTCGTGTTTTTACGTTCACCAGAAAGCAGCTGTTCCAGATTTCTAAAAACGAATATTGTGAATAAATTAAAGTGTTATTGAACATGTTACAGTTTTTTGTAACTTTAATTTTATATTTACATAGTTATTTAGCAAAATTGAAATATTTAAATATGGCCGAACGCTCCACCTATAATTTTCTAATATTCTACATAAATGTTATTTAACATGCATGCAATAACATATCAAAAAAGAAAAAACTTTAATGTTATCAAAACCCATTTTTGTTCCACCGCTGGTCTAAATAATAATATTGTTATTTTAGCGAAAATTCAATTCAGAAGCCTATGTACATTGATTCTGTTACGACCAAATCAGAGCAAACAACCCAATGCCGAGACAATAGGCGCTATTTGGGTCAATTTTAATGATACTATTTGATGCAATATTGTTTGGGTTAAGGCGCAGTTCATTATGATTTATTGTTTTGATAATGAAGTATATTTCGTAGCCCCGTATTAGCCACGTGCCAAAGCAACAATGTCCTTCAAAAAGCAACTGTATCGTGATAGTAATAAGGTCATGTAATGTTACATGATAATACATGATGATTATTATGACCTACATTTAAAGCTCGTTTTTTTCTAACATCAAAAAACCCTCACAAAAAGTTTATTTTTAGCCTACTTTAGTATCCCACTGGGCAAAGGCCTCCCCTCGTTCACAAAAAGTATTACAATTACTTAAACCTTTTTAAAAATGACTTAATTTGAAGAATACCAGTACCTTGTTGAAAATTTTCTCCCATTCGTATTTTATTTAGCCAAATATGCTCACAAATAACAACTCCCTCGGTGCGTGACACTCGCCCCATATCCGGTTTTATTTTAGCTACATGTATTTTTTTTAATTACTTCTTTATTCGCAGGTCGTTTTGCCACAGTATAGACACAATGACAGTAACCTATCGCCGTTCCAAGAATATTGGCGATAAAACGTTCATCGTTTGAATTTCAGACATAATAAATGCTCGTATGTTACACACTGTTATAGTTACAGTCCGACAAGAAAGTGTAGAAATTAAGTAGCAATACTGTACAGCCATATTCGAACATTAAGATACGTCAAATAATAGATATGGAAACGATATAGATCGGATATGTTAGTGTCAAACAAGTGTCAATAGTGACGTTTTTATTTGTAGGAGCCTCACCTTTGACACTTGTTTGACACTGACATATCCGATCCGTATCGTTTCCATATCTATTATTTGACGTATCTTAAAGTTTGAATATGGCTGGTAGTGTCTGTAGTGTCATCCCTTTCAAATAAATCTAAGAAAACATCTCATCATCTACTGTAAAACGTTGTACGATACACGTGCGAATAGGTATAACTCGTGTCAATATAAAACACTCCCTTAGGTAGTGTTTTAATTAATCACCACGCGTTGCGAATTTCCCACTTTCCGAACTTGTATCGTAAATAACTACATATTACATATTACAACTTAAGCGATAAGACTCGACGACCGGTCTGGCCTAGTGGGTAGTGACCCTGCCTGCGAAGCCGATGGTCCTGGGTTCGAATCCCAGTAAGGGCATTTATTTGTGTGATGAACACTAATATTTGTTCCTGAGTCATGGGTGTTTTCTATATATATAAGTATGTATTTATGTATAAGAGTATTGTATTTTATTGTATTGTATTGTACACATTCTACTCTGGTTCCGCCATCTATTTTCGTTTACATCGTTTACATTGGCCTCTTCGTTGCCATCTTGTATATTTCCGGAAAGCATCTAATTAAAGCCCATCGTTCTGAACGTATTTTATCAGCTTTAGCAATCTTCGCATTCTACGATATCAGATTTAATTAAATAAAATACTTCGCATTGCATTTGATTAGAATATAAACACTCTAATTTCGTTCAAAATGTACCTACATAGGCGTACCGTACCATGAGTTGGCACTTGACGTTTACGTAGGCGACTGCGTGAACTCGATCGCAGTCCATCTCGTTCGCACTGATCAATTGGTGTGATAAAGAGGGAATGCGATCGAGTTCACACAGTCGCTAACTCGCCAACTCATGGTAGCCGTGCTAAAGCTGCTGTTATGTCACAGTAGGTGTCGTTATAACGTTCGTTACTTTTATGTGGTATAAACATAAAAACATAATAAATCAATTTAATTTATTCCCTAGTTATATTAATATCGATTTTCAGTAATGACGATCTTCCCCTTAAATCATGAACTCATCAGCACATGGCAAAGTCATATAGTCTTAACATTGAACTAGTGTGACGTTATTATATAAATAATTATAACACATGACTATCATAGCACGCAATAGACTCAATACAGTGCCATAATTGTTCACAACTAGTCGCATAAGTTCCGACTTTAGTTCATTTTTTTTAAATAACAACAAAAGTCGTCCATGTTTTAAATTCAAATCGTGTTTGAAGAAATGTTTAGTTTATTGTGTACCGTCTGACTTCACAATTTAGAACTAACGAATTGACGATATTTTTTTGTTTGACTATTTCCCGATTTCGATGTCGGTGCAAAGTTGCAAACTCGTTTACCAAAACTGTTAATTTCAAATCCAATTTTGTTTAGTGCGCAGTGTGTGAAATACTAACTATGAAAGTGTAACAGTAACAAAACAGTGTTAAAAATATCAACATTTACAGGTTGGCTCAAAAATTGATTGACAGAATTGTTTATTCCGGCATATTGTTTTAACAAGTATTTAATTACACAAACGGGTCTAGTGCGATATAATTTCATTGTTTTTATCTTAAATTCCGACGTTTCAGCTGAGTTGCACCAGCTGCGGTCACGGAAAGACTGACGTCCCAGCAAATGTCAACGGAGGAGATATAAATAAAACAACACTAAACTACCCGAAATTAATCTTTGTCTACTCTGAACATTTTTAACTAATTTCGGGTAGTTTAGCGTTGTTTTATTTATATCTCCGTTGACATTTGCTGGGACGTGAGTCTTTCCGTGACCACAGCAGCTGGTGTAACTCAGCTGAAACTTCGGAATTTAAGGTAAAAACAATGAAATTATATCGCGGTAGATCCGTTTGTGTAATTAAATACTTATGTGTACAAAACGCGAGAGTTTAAAGCGATTTTAACAAGTGTTCGCGTTTATTTAATTATACAGATAACCATCAGCTTCATACAATTTAGACACGGCAAATAAATGATCGTTAAAACCAAAGAACTCCCGAAGATACCAAAAAGTTTAGTGCAAGTGCTACCATGAAATCTGCAGTGCAATGTTTCATGATTGTAGCGGTACTAGTGGAAGTCACTAGTCGTGATTTGAACGAGACTGAGAGGGCCGCCCGCGCTGCGTTCGTTCAGAAACTTCTAAACAAGCAGAAACTGGCTGAAGGGCGAATAAGGCTTGCCGGAGGTCCAAATCAATTTGAAGGTACTGTTATTTACTGTTTTTATCGTCTTTAAAATTTTATTATATATTTCCTTTTTTATTGTGGGACGTACCACATTATTACAATTATTTTTTATCGTATTAAATACCTTTCATGGCCACCCGTCGCATCATTAAGTTTTATTAATTATGTTCTATACCTGTATCCGATCAACCAGGACACGAATTTTTTTTTAATTATTCATGAATAACAGATCTGCATATTGACAATATGCAGCTATTGTATCCTTTATCAAGCAATTAATTAGCAATTTTATTTTTCGTCGCGATTGCGTAGTAATTTCATTTTTTTTCAAGAAAAACGAAAATTTACGCCGCCGACTGGGTATATAGGTATGCGAATTTGATAGAAATTTACGGCTTCTGTGATCTACCCAGCGCTCTACCAACTAACTACTAAGCCTACTTACTGAGCTTACGAGCGATTTTTCATCATATCTTGTATTTATTTTATAAGCTTTCAACAAAATATACCTACTGATAATCATAGGTACCATTTGGAAGACTACCAGACCAAAAATATTTAATTAAATCCTAAAATGTATGCTAAAAACTTTTTTTAAGCCTAAAGGTTAGGTTAGGTCAGCTCAATTGGTTACTAGACTGTATCATTCACGAACTAGTCTGCCTATAAGGTCGTTACCTAATCCGTCGACCCTTTTATCCTACCTTTATACATTAGGGTGGAGCGTCGTTGTATGAAAAAAAATACAAATTTGATTATCAATGTGGAACCGGTACCAAAAGTTGCAGTTTGTCATGTAGATTATAGTTGATTATAGTGATTATATCAAGTTTCAAAATCAACACTACTATTAGCCCTCTTCTCAGCCGCTAAAGAAATTAATAAATGTAAATTTTCATTAATTCATAAAATATACTATTTCACTAATATGTGTACATTTTATTGAAATTATATAATACTTAATAAGCGTATAATAAGTTATTACCGTTGGGAACTCGGTACTCGAAGTTGTTGACTCGTACATATCTACCTAGGACAAGTAGTCCAATTAGGTAGGTCCAACTTTGAGAAAGAGGTCAACCGCCGAATCCAACTCGGTTGGGCAGCGTTCGGGAAACTACGTAATGTGTCTTTTCGTCCGACATACCTCAGTGCCTCAAGACGGAAGTCTTTAATCAATGTGTGTTACCAGTGATGACTTACGGCTCCGAAACGTGGTCTTTCACTATCGCCCCCAAAACTCAAAGTCGCTCAACGAGCTATGGAGAGGGCTATACTCGGAGTTTCTCTACGTGATCGAATCAGAAATGAGGAGATCCGTAGACGAACTAAGCTCACCGACATAGCCCACCGGATTAGCAAGCTGAAGTGGCAATGGGCAGGCCACATTGCACGCAGAGAAGATGGCCGATGGGGTCGAAAAGTGCTCGAGTGGAGACCACGGACTAGCAAGCGCAGCGTACGACGTCCACCCACAAGATGGACATACGACCTTGTTAAGGCCGCCGGAAGACGCTGGATGCGGGTCGCTTACAACCGGTACGAATGGAGGGTGTCGACCCTTCGGCCAGAAGTCGGCGCTCTCGATGGTGCACTGCATCGGTCGCGGCTCGCGGCACGCCCTGGCACGCGCACCACAAAAGAGGTTTATATTTTACGTGTATTAAAATGGGCACACATTTTCCAAAGTGTCTATCCATCTCTGACAAGTGTTCCGCAAAAGCACTAGAAAACACATATGTTACAGTTGTCACTTGTCACTCCGGCCGCTCACGTTGATTATATCTTAGTAATCCAATGTATGTCATAGCACTCATATCCAGAATGTTTTTCGCAGACAATATTACGGAAAACAATCACGATTACATGGAAAAGCTTTTGAATTGTAGGCAGATTATTACTAGGTTAAACAGTGGGGGTCCAGGTCACAAGGACTGTAGTAATATTTCCTAAAAGAATTTGGGTGCAATATTACTGAAAATGACTTACCATAATGACAACGGGCGTCCGACACTTCAGTTTTCTATAGAAAGCATCACGTGATCACCGATCACCTGTCATAGAAAAAGAAGTGACGGAAGCCCGTATCGTTCTAGCATGAGCCATCCTTTAACCTTCAAAAATAGTAGTAGAATGCTGATGGGATCTTTAAAATAAGCTACTCTGTGCTTAACGCTGCGTCTTACGTAAGCGAACAACTCGCGAACGCACCGCGGCGCGGCGCGGCGGGCCCAAGGCGTTCGCGTTCACAACTAGATCGCCCACGTAGAACACTAGGTATCTAAAGATTGATTCACCCCGCGCCGCATCGCTTCGCTTCGCATTCGCGTGTTGTTTGCCTACGTAGTACGCTACGTAAGTGTGTTGAAATAAAATGAAATGAAGTTTGTTCACAGGCAACGTATACGTCTACCACGGAGGCCGATGGGGCGCCGTATGTGACGACTCTTGGGACGATGCGGCCGCCCAAGTAGTCTGCAGTCGTTGGAATCGGAGCGGAGTCGCCACACACGCCGCTCAGTACGGGGAAGCGAAAAGTAAGCCATTTTGATCTACAGATCGACAAAAACACATACGGCCCGATTCGAACGTTAAGAAACATCAATTAATAGATCTAGAAACGATATGAATTAGATGTGTCAGTGTCAAAAGTGACGTTTTTGTTTGAAGAAACATTTGACACTGACATATCTAATCCATATCGTTTCTAGATCTATTATTTGACGTATCTCCGGCAGATAGACTGACAATTTATATCGACCACGGGGGCCGGTAGGGCGCCATATGTGATGAATCTTGCGACAACGCGGCTTTTTGACAATTCCACTCTGCTTTTTGCATGGCACAGTTTGGGTCCTCCCACTTCCTCCGGTCGAAAATAGGAGGTCGTACCTACTCGGATATTTGTATTTTATATATTTTGCAGCAATCTAAATTGCACGCCTGCACCTTATTGTAAGTCTTTAATTTGTAGCATTCTTTCGCGGTTATTTTTGGAAAATATATAAGAAAGATCAGGCGATAAAATTCCTATCGGTACCTCACCAGATTCAGGGTTCTATTTTATACGTTTGTGGGTTGGACATTGATTGGGCCTTAAAAGGGTCTTTATTAAATTTTTACGATGGCGTCTATAAAGGAACTCTCTCTCGTACTCTTATTTGTATTGAGCGTCTGCTCAATGTCTGCGTGCTGATACCGTCTGGTATATAACAGCGAAGGAAAGAAATATAAATTACTTAGGTACTTACACGATACCGTAAAATGGGGTGAGTAGGGTCAAAACTGAAATTCAAACCTCGATAACATTTTATTTTTACATATGAAAACTGAATGGTGTATATAATAAGTGTTCCGGACGTTTGTATTTTAGTTTTTATTTTATTTTGGGTAGTTCCATTTCATAACTTTGACGATAAAGAGGAAAACCCACCTCACCCCGTAGTGCCTCGTATTTGGGGTGAGAGGGGTTTTCATACAAATGTGATTTTGGGAGATTGTTGGATTGATTTTTTTTTATTATGCGTATTACTATAGCTCCATTTTAAATTGGTGTAGTATACGTGCGAAAGAGATGCGTATATCTGTCGTCTCCTGCGCACGAACACGGACTCTACGCGCGTGCAAGCGCGCAGTGGTATTTGAGATACGGAAGCCGAGTCACGTCGCGTAGCGTAGCCGAGGAGCCGATATTCATTATTATATTATTGTGTAGTGGAACTAGTGGATACAGTTGAAGAAGCGAACACTACATTTTGGCGACGGGCTAAATCGTTAAGTCATTATAATATATAACTTGGTGACATTTCAAAATTACTAAATACGAAGGAATAGATACATGTATACACACCTACCTGGTTTCAAATAAAAGTGTAGCAACATAATGTGTTTAAGGAACGTAAATCAATACATGTCTTTGTATTTACGTCGTTATTTTGAGATCAACAGTGTACGGACATCTAATTTGAACAGATTGCATGATACATCAGTCAAATCTTACAATAAAAAAACAATGCGTGATGTAGTTCTGTATTTTTTCTACATTGTTTGGAGTCCTTGGAGGAATGTGAGACTGTGTTTTGCAAGCAAAAAAAAGTTGTGCTCTCTGCGTAATTTGCGAAAAACTCCTAAAATTTCGGACTTTTTTCAGATTTTACGGTTTCATTATAAAACTATGGGTTTTTGGTCAAAATTTGCTGTGTAATATTGAAAGTATATTAAATTTGAAACAATATAAGCCCATAAACAGCGCTGTATGTCAAATAGTTCTTGATATATAGAGCTTAAAAAAAAAAGGGATTTTTTTTCCTTGAGTGAAATTTTTAGTTTTTCCTATATTTTAAGACAAATATCGGCAAACGCTCATGCTATGAGGTATATTGCAATAAACAAAGTTGTAGCAAATTTAATTACCTTTCATTTAAGTGCAAAAAAGCGTCAGTAAGTCATACAGTTCTCTATTTATCGTAAAAAAATGAAATTGCTATAATGGGGAAGGCACCTAATGTATTGTTTAAGGCATTGTCAAAATCCCTACAAAAGGCAGTACCACCGACGAGAACGCAATCTACGATTAGCTTTTACCGGTTTTCCCCGATAGCAGCAGAGCGATGTCGGAGATCAACCATTTTTAAAATGCACCCCCCTCTTAAGGACTTCATTCATTCAGTAAATAAATCAAGATACAATCTGTAGTTTGGCTTGTTTCTCGGCCCCACTTAGCCATAGATCCCACGATGCCGATTCTGATTTATGTTTTTGGATTTGGATTTGTAATTATGGTTTTGAACTTGTTTTGATACGACCTTGACAATAGTTCACGGTAATTGGCGTGGTGTTGGTGAAACACCCTGAAATTACTGGAAGTCATGTCATTAGTATCTAGCTCGCGCTCGCTTATTGGTGCTCTTGAGTGTACTCTGAGTCGTGGTAATACAAGATCACGATAATATCCTAAGATCCTAACCATAACATATTGATTCATCAGAATCAGCTACCATTACCCACTCTAGGTAAACGTTTGTGTTATAGGGCATGTATGTGACTCAGTCTTGTCATGTAACCAGTATATTAAAACTTCTTCAATGGTTTACCGTATTTACACAATAAATTACAAATTCATTTCCAATGGTTGTTAAGGCTAAATGAATGTGGAGCTACTGCTCAGAGAGTTGTCAATCCACGGGTTGTAACTAGCAATACTTCTTTCACTAGTAGTATTTACTGTATAAATGTATTAATAGTAAAAAATAAAAATAATTGGAAAGTAAATGGGTCAATTTGTCAATAGAAAAAAAGTATTTGTTTGGTTTTATGAAACCACGATACAAGTAAAACTTTTTTCGGATTGTAGATATAGGCATTTAACTGAAAATATTCGGAAATTTATCCGATTTAGGGTGTTAAGAACGGGTTTTTAATCTTAACTTAATAAATATTCTCTTTAATTATCTTATAAAAGCTCGCCCAACGCCAATCACGCCAATGTAATTCACGCCAGTTACTCAACATGATGCTGTAGTTCATAATATCGCTTATAGGCGAGTCAAGGGCTAAAGCAACCGGTATAAAGTAAGCTTTCCGATATGAAACAAATGTATGCAATCCGCCTGGCTTGGCAGATCATGTTAACACACACTTATCTATACTTACCTACGTCTTTCGTTCAGTTATTTTTCTATTAATGATATGGTTTGTCAATTTATACACCTATCTAGTAAAGACTAATAGGATATTGCTAGTTAAAACCCGTGGATTATAACACAAACGTATACCTAGAGTGGGTAATAGTAGCTGATTCTGATGTATCAATTTGTTATGGTTAGGATTTTATCGTGATCTTGTATCACCACGACTCAGAGTACACTCAAGAGCACCAATAAGCGAGCGCGAGCTAGATACTAATGACATGACTTCCAGTAATTTCAGGGTGTTTCACCAACACCACGCTAATTACCGTGAACTATCGTCAAGGTCGTATCAAAACAAGTTCAAAACCATAACAAATTGTTAAATCAGAATCGGCATCTTGGAATCTATGGCTACAACCAAAAGTGGGGCCGAGAAACAAGCCAAACTACAGATTGTATCTTGATTTCATTACTGAAGGAATGAAGTGCTTAAGAGGTGAGTGCATTTAAAAAATGGTTGATCTCTGGCATTGCTCTGCTTCTATCGGGAAAAACCGGTAATAGATAATCGTAGATTGCGTTCTCGACGATGGTACTGCCTTTTGAAGGGATTTTGACAATGCATAAAACAATACATTACTTGCCTTCCCCATTATAGCAATTTCATTTTTTTACGATAACTAGAGAACTGTAAGACTTACTGACTTTTACTAGCACTTAAATGAAAGGTAATTAAATTTGCTACAACTTTATTCCTTGCAATATATCTCATAGCATGAGCGGTTGTGCCAATATTTGTCTTAAAAAATAGGAAAAACTAAAAATTTCATTCCAAGGAAAAAAATATCCTTTTTTAAAGCCCCATATCTCAAGAACTATTTGACATACGTCACTGCTTATAGGCTTAAATTGTTCCAGATTTAATATACTTTCAACATTATATAGCAAGTTTTGACCAAAAACCCATAGTTTTATAATGAAACTGTAAAATCTGAAAAAAGTCCGAAATTTTAGCAGTTTTTCGCAAATTACGCAGAGAGCACAACTTTTTTTTGCTTGCAAAACATAGTCTGATATTCCTCCAAGGACTCCACATAATATACAAAAAATACAGAACTACATCACGCATTGTTTTTTTAAGAGATTTTTTTGTAAGATTTGACTGGTGTATGATTGCAACAGTTAAACATGAGTGTGCATGGCGTAGTAGGTACCTAGGTAGTGTTAACCGGAAAATCAAAACTTGCAACAACACTAGCATCGGTGTCAATCCCTAGCGGTTGACAGCGTGGAAAAAAAAAACAGAGATCGCTTGCGCATGTAATGGCGTGTAGCGTAACTAATAACTTGATCGGAATCCCGTAGAAATACGGTAAGTGCTTTCTATATCTTAATAGTAGTAATGCTCAAGTTTACAAGAGGTAAAAATAACGCATATATTATTAAAATAATCATACAACTCAAGCGTAGATGACAAAAGCCGTGCAGTATACTGTAAGTATAGGTTATAATATAAACACGAACGGGCCGCGACCTGTCGGTCGGCGAGCGCGCGGCGTAGCTTTGTAATTCAAGACAGCGACATGCGAAATTGAACCTTGTGCTTCTTAAAGGGACTTCTTATACTTTAACAAAATAAATATTGTTTTGTTTCCTGTTCTTTTTTTAGGTTACGTTAATGTAGTGATTTGAAATTACCTAACCTAACTAAGAAATTAAATGGACATAACGCCATAGCGGTAATAGTACTTATAACTTTGCTATTATTTTCACTTAATGCCACTACATAGGGTCGTATTTCACAAAATGTTTTGATTATGGCATTGTTTAAGTTTGTTTTCTTAAGGTACCTATTCGATAGAGATGTTGACCTAATAGACCAGTCGAAATATAATAGTCCGGTCACATAAATTTCTGGCGTTGACATTATAGTAAATATCTATTTCTTAGTCATTGTGTGATTTCAAATGAAGGAAGATACATACATTTCTATTTTACACTGTATGACTTTTAGAAAAAATTGATTATATTACTTAGGTTTTAATAGTCCAGTAATAGGAGAGTAAATAGTCCAGTAAGTGAAAATTTAAATGTATGCAAAATATGTCAAAATCAAAACCTATAGTACCAAGCAAGATGTTGTAAAGCGTGATGGCTGTTACGACTTAGATGTATAGGTATGCAGATGATGACTGTAATATACCTGGAAAAATGCATAGAAACTGGGAAGGAAGGATGCGGACTGAGTAGGATTGAACAGATGACGTCTGTTTAGTGCCTACTACAGTTCATAAATCAATATATATAAAATACATAATATGTAAAAAAAAAAAAATAAAAAAAAATGAAAAATTGGATGGAAGGATGCGGACTGAGAAGTATTAAACGGATGACGTCTGTTTAGTGCCTACTACAGTTCATAAATCAACATATATACAAAATATATATATATATATATATGCAGATGGAAATTTGGATGGAAGGACGTAGACTGAGGAGGATTAAATGGATGACGTCTGTTTAATGCCTGCTACAGTCAATATTTTTTGTCAACAGGAAGCCAACAATGACAACACCATCGCTGGCGCTTGAAAAGTTTGACTGCGAAGGTGATATCAATTCTGTATGTACACGATGGGAACGTTGGAAGAGGAGTTTGTATATTTACCTGGAAGCGGCAGGTGTTAAGACTGCTGCTAAAAAACGAGCAAGTTTGTTACACTGGGGGGGAACTGAACTACAGGAAATATTTTTTAACATACCAGGGGCAGACGTAAGATCAGAGGAGTCCGGTGAGCAGGATGTATTCCGGGTGGCCATTGAAAAATTGGACAATTACTTCGCACCTAAGCAGAATAAAAGATTTGAACGGCATACCTTTAGACAAATTAAACAAGAAAACAATGAAAAATTTGAGAAGTTCTTGGTGCGCCTTAGACAACAAGCGGTGAAGTGTCAATTTGATAACGTAGAAGATCATTTGATTGATCAAATCATAGAAAGATGTGCGTCAGAAGAACTGAGGAAAAAAATACTTAAGGGAGGAGATAACATGACGATTGAAAATATTATCTCAGAGGCTAATGCCCTGGAGGCTATTAACAGGCAATTAGAGGATTACAAAAATAAAGAAAAGAATGTGCCGATAGAGGTTAATAAAGTGGAAGAGAAGACAGACAGAAAAGGGAAAGAATGTTATAGATGCGGGAGCTGGGGACATTTGTCCAACAGCGAAAACTGTCCTGCTAGGGGAAAAAAATGCCTAAAATGTGGCAAAATTGGGCATTTTAAGTTGCAATGCAAAAGTCAGAACCTGAAAAGAAAACATGAGGACATAAAACATGATGAAACTCGACAGAAACAGTTTTCAAAGAAATTTAAAAAATCTCCTAAAGCTCATGAGGTAAGAAATATTATAGAGGAAGAGGAGGACTCTGAAACCGAAGAAGTCGAGTATTTATTTAACATAAACGGAGATGACATGGTGGTCTGTGATGTGGGAGGAGAAAAAATTAATATGATGATAGATTCAGGATCAAAAAATAATCTAATTACGGATAAGACATGGGAAAAAATGAAGGATATGGGAGTAAGGGTAGTTGACGAAATAAAAGAACCAAAGAAGAAGTTCTTCCCCTATGGATCTAAAACACCTTTGCGACTGCTGGGATCTTTCCGCTCCGACATTAAATTAGCCGGGAGAGAAGAAAACGCAATTTTCTATGTGGTAGATAAAGGTACACAAAATTTACTGGGGAAGACAACAGCAACTAAGTTGGGGGTTTTAAGAATTGGGTTAGAAATAAACCAAATTCAACTAAAGCCTTTCCCTAAACTTAAAAATATTATGATTCAAATACCCATCGACGATAAGATTAAACCAATCGTTCAGCCTTACCGTAGAATTCCAATACCTTTAGAAACCAAAGTCGAGGAAAAAATTACGGAATTACTGGAAAAAGATATTATAGAAGAAGTCCATGGCCCCCCAAGTTGGATATCCCCTATTGTGCCTATAATCAAAGAAAACGGTGACATTCGGCTTTGCGTTGACATGAGACGTGCAAATAAAGCGATTAAAAGGGAAAATCATCCATTACCGACTATGGACCAACTACTGCCAAAGTTTAGGAATGCTACAGTGTTTAGTAAATTAGATATTAAGGACGCATTCCACCAGCTAGAAATCCATCCAAACTCACGGGATATAACGACATTCATATCTGGAAAAGGCGTATATAGATACAAAAGATTAATGTTCGGCATTACATGCGCTCCTGAAATATTTCAAAAAACTCTTGAACGCATATTAATTGGATGTGAGGGAGTTGTCAACTTTATTGACGACATATTAGTTTTTGGCGAAGATCAAAAGGAACATGATGTCAGACTTCAGAATGTGCTGAAGGTTCTTAAAGAGCATGATATCGTTCTGAAAGAAGAAAAATGTATCTACAACGTTAATAAAATTCAATTTTTAGGACACGAACTAAGTAATAAAGGAATTCGACCACTAGATAAATACGTATCGGCTATTATGGACTTCAGAGCACCCCGAACAATCTCGGAATTGCAAAGTTTTTTAGGACTCGTCAACTATGTAGGGAAGTGGATACCAAATATGGCCACAATTACTGAACCCCTGAAGGAATTATTAAGGCACAAGACAGGCAGAAATGCGGACATCCAAGAGCTCTGGAAGGAAAATCAGGAAACAGCATTTAACAATTTGAAAACGGCTTTGTCTAAAATACCTAATTTGGGATACTATAATGTTAAAAATAAAACAATGGTATTCGCAGATGCTAGTCCTGTGGGGCTCGGCGCGATCTTGGTACAAACAAGTGAAGCTGGTCCACGCATAATAGCTTACGGCAACAGAACCTTAACGGAGTGCGAGAGACGTTATTGCCAAACAGAAAAAGAAGCTTTAGCTCTGGTATGGGCAGTGGAGCACTTTCATATGTTTCTTTTTGGGAAAAGATTTGAACTCATAACCGATCATAAACCTTTAGAGGTGATATTCGGACCGAAAGCTAAACCATGTGCTCGTATCGAACGATGGATATTACGTCTACAGTCATACGACTTTCAAGTTATATATCGTCCAGGAAAAACCAACATTGCCGACTCCCTTTCCAGACTATGTAAGAACCTCGACGAACGGAACAGCAACACTAAAGGAAAAGATTTTGTACAAAACATAGTAGAACAGATAAGACCAGTAGCAATATCGCTACAAGAAATAGAAAGCAATTCTAAAGAGGACTCGGATATACAAAAAGTAAAGGCAGGCCTGTATGACTCCAAATGGGACCAACAAATAAAGAGTTACAAAATCTTAGAAAACGAGTTGTGTTTTTGTGGAGATATTCTTTTAAGGGGTAGTAAAATAATTATACCAAAAACATTGCGAGAAAAGGTTTTAGAAGCCGCCCACGAAGGCCATCCTGGAGTCGTTGGAATGAAAGCTAGGCTTAGAGCTAAAGTATGGTGGCCCAGGTACGACAAGGACGTTGAGAGACTGGTTAAGTCGTGTAAAGGATGCACCCTTGTTTCAGCGCCAAATCCCCCAAATCCGATCAAGAGAAGGGAATTGCCGACACACCCCTGGGTTGATATTGCAATTGATCTCTTAGGTCCTTTGCCGTCTGGGGATTACCTTCTGGTAGTAATCGACTACTATTCGCGGTATAAGGAAATAAAGGCTTGCCGCGATATATCAAGCAAGGCTATGATAGCTATATTGAAGGAAATGTTTAGTCGACTAGGATGTCCAATCACGATTACGGCGGACAACGGTAAACAGTTCGTTAGTCAGGAGTTCAGAGATTTTTGCCAAAATAATGACATCCATTTGTTCAACACTATCCCTTACTGGCCCCAGCAAAATGGAGAGGTGGAACGTCAGAACAGAGACATTATTAAACGTTTAAAGATAAGTCAAATTGACAAAAAGAACTGGAAAGATTCGCTCTTGGAATATCTGACTATGTATAATAGTACTCCCCATACGACAACGGGAAAGACGCCAGCGGAATTATTTTTCCAACGGAAATTTAGAGACAAGATACCGATGATAGATACGTTTGAATATAATTATAAAGACCAAGATATGGACGTCAGAGACAGGGACAGAGAGCAAAAAGAAAAAGGAAAAGAGTACGCGAACAAGAAGAGAAGAGTTGAGGATGGAAACATAAAAGTAGGGGATGAGGTTTATGTTAAAAATATGAATAAGACAAATAAGTTAGCTCCAAATTATGAGCCAACCCCTCACACTGTAGTATCTTGTAAAGGGGGAGATGTAAACATTGAAAATAACGAAACTGGACAAAGACTGAGAAGAAACATGATGCATTTAAAAAAGGTCGAAGGACAATGGAAAATCTTGGACGAAGAGACGACAGAGACGAATGATGGCGAATCAGATAATTAAATATATATCTTAAAATTTAATAAGGGATAAGAGGAAGACGTGAAGTAATGCTAATGCATGAAGCGCAAAAATATTGCTAAATATATACATAAATAAAGTGAAGTATAAAAGTACTAAGGAAGTTAACGAAGCAGGAAGTAGTTGTGTTAAAGTAATGATTAAAAAAATAAATAATGATGATTATTGAAATTACTGTTTTATTTAATTATCCAAAAATATTAATACAACAAACTTAACAATAAGGAAGGGATGTAGTATACGTGCGAAAGAGATGCGTATATCTGTCGTCTCCTGCGCACGAACACGGACTCTACGCGCGTGCAAGCGCGCAGTGGTATTTGAGATACGGAAGCCGAGTCACGTCGCGTAGCGTAGCCGAGGAGCCGATATTCATTATTATATTATTGTGTAGTGGAACTAGTGGATACAGTTGAAGAAGCGAACACTACAATTGGAATACATTATTTTTGTAGCAGTAGCCTTAAAATCCCTTCTCACCCCCCTCTCAAACCTTATCTCCCCATTCATAGCCCACCTCTCCCCGCGAAACCTCCTCCTCCTCGCGTCGGTTTCCTCAATGCTGAGGGTCGTGACCATCTCGTCGAAATAGTTTTGTGTGGACCACTCGGCGCCACACACATCTATCTGCTGCCTCGTGAAGAGCGTCGTGTACGGTGGTGTCGAGGGTGGTGCGAACCTGGTCAGTCCAACGTATCGGGCTTCTGCCCCTAGGTCTGTTTCCTTCCACTTTGCCAGTGACCACTAATTTTTCGAGATTATCGCTGCTTTTCCTGGCTATGTGTCCGAAGTACTCCAGAATCCTTCGCAGGCAGGTGGTAGAAAGCCTCGTCTGAATCTTGAGCTCCCCGCGAAACCTACTCACCCCGTTTTACGGTATTGAAAAAATAAGTTTGTTTTAGAAGAGGTGTAAGGGCCGTTATAGACGGACTGCAACCCGACTGCAACCTGTATGGTGACTGCACGTGGGCGTTGCAGTTGGCGTGCATCGGCGTGCAGTTTCCATAGAAATTGCAGTTGGGTCGCAGTCCGGTTGGCCCTTAAGAGTTATAAGCCTCAGAGTTAAAGAACAGTTCAAAGGATGACTCACGATAGACCGGCCCAGACCGGGCCGGGGCGTCCGACATGTCATTTGATGACGGCTGATTGGTCATCACGTGGTGCTTTCCATAGAATGGCGTTTTCTAAAATAAATATCAAAAACCTGATTCTCACAGATCCTGGTGTTTTTGGGTTCTTTCAACTCAGAATCACTAGCATATTCAATTCTGATGATAAAATAAAATGTCCCAAAAATTTGTATGAAAATTGTACGTTCCACTACGTCACGCACATACAAGTGATTTTTTTTTCATACTAAAACGTGCCGTAATGGAATGGACATTTTGGGACATCTTTTTTTAATGGTGGGATGGGGAATGCTATCGATTCTGAGTAGAATGAGCCCAAGAACGTCCAGATTTGAAAGACAACAGGTTTTCAATATTTATTTTAGAAAACGCCCAGAAAACGAAGCGCCGCAAGCTCCGACCCGTACCGGTCTAGCGTGAGTCATCCTTAAAATACTGTTCTTTCGTTTATGATTTATCACAGATAAAAAGATTCCTATTAATCATATTTTGTTCTCCAGGAAAGTTCTGGATGGACGACGTAGTCTGCGAAGGCACGGAGCCATCCCTGAACCAGTGCATCTTCAGCGGCTGGGGCTCATCGGACTGCGAGCCTTCGGAAGCCGCGGGCGCCATCTGTACTGAAACTCCAGTGGCTCTGGTGAAGCCGAGAAGGAGGCGCTTGCTGGAGACACTAGATGGCAGTGCTACGTTGAGACTTGTTGGCGGGAGAAGTCATAATGAAGGAAGGGTTGAGGTAAGACTTGAATGATTTAGTTGTCATGTTTTATCCCTTTTTTATTATTACAAATACAATAGTCAAATGACAAATAAGAACAAACGATTCATAGCTGATTCGGGCCAGTGACGTGATTGTGAATAACGCGCTTTATACTTAAGGTGGAAAATTTTCATTCTTCTTTTTCTTTTCGATATTTTAATGTCAGGGACTCTTTATGTGGCATTTTCTATACAGGGTGGCCTGTTTTCATTGTCCGTGATTATTATTTTATTATTCTGAAACTACTAAAGTTTATTATTTTAAAGTTATCTTGTTAACTTTGTTTATACCGACGAATTAACCTCCAGGTCTATTTGTTATTTATCTTTGTATATATGATTACGACTGTTTGTGTTCTAAATAAACCAAAAAAAAGATTTAATCAGGTCTAGAGGTACCGTAGACCGGGGCACAGATCATATAATACTAGTACAGATACCCAATCCCATACTAAAAACGCGCACCGTCCTAAGTATCTTATACTTGTAGCTAATTTTTTAGTTCACAGTGACAAACTAGATGGCGCATGGAGCTAACAAAACTCTTACAACAAACATGAGTTGAAATAGCGTCGAAACACCTCTCTTGCGACATCTGTTGTAGCTTTCATGCACTAAACCTACATATCACATTCATTTTAAGGTTCATTGTTACTAGATGGCGTTTCAGACATCGGCGACAAAATTAAAATCTATTTACATACTTTAAGTCAATTTACGATTATGAAATCAATTTGACATTTTTGTTTTTTTGGTTACATTTTTTGTATTGTAAATAGAAGTTTGATTGGGTACTTTAGTAAGGGGTCAAAGTTTCCTTACAAATCACAGGTCATGTTCTTATCGCTTACCTTGCTTCGGCACGACGAGCGTTCGAGTAAACCAGCATAACTGTGACTTTGAGATACACAATAATGCATAATCAAAGAGCGACTCTTATGCTGGATTGAAGTTATCTAGTAGGTACCTACGCATCACGTTAGGGCAAAAAGAACAAGGCATTGCGGTACGATCAGTTTTAATAAATCATTCTGGGCGCTAAGCGTTGCATTGGTTGCCGTGCACATGGCCTTGAGAGGCCCAAGGTTGCGCCGATACAAACTATTTGAAACGTTCGTTAAATAAAATTGTAAGTAAAAAGTATGCGCATATTAAATTAAAAATTTATATTGGTAAATAGATAATTATATAATTATAACGCGGTATTGTCTTAGATTTATTATCAAATAGAAAAGACCATGACCATTTTGTGTCAAAAAGGAAAGGCCAACACTTACAACAAATACAAATATATTGTATTTCTAGTGAATCTTGTTATTTTATCTTTAAGTTTTTTGTGCTTTAATTACTGCTGTGTAGTTCCGGTAAGTGAGTAATCAGGCGATGGCACGCCATATCCAAATTTTAATTGTGTACAATGCGATAACTCTTTTAAAACGCAGAGAGGCCTCAATATTCATATTTCCAAAAAACACCGTCTTTGTATCAGCCAAAATGACGCCGGTCTAAATTTAGGCCCATCCCTTTTGACCACCCCCCTTTCTGACCATCCAAATTCTATCCCTTTCCATTTACACCTTAGCGAACTTAAAAATAATGTGCCCGTTATTAAAAGAGTTCCGCGCGGCGCCAGGATCACAGTCGCTAAACACCTTTCAGGCCTACTTACAAAATGTGTGGAAAATAATCAAATTGATGATTGGCATAATCTTTTCCTTTTCTCATTCAAAACCCTTCATGCCAAGAAGCATAAGACAATTTCTTTAACACAAAAAATCAAAAACAATTGCGTTTCGAATACAACTCCACACATTTCTCGACCTTCTGGATGTAGCTCATCCACTTTCAATAGAACTAAATTAATTGAAAGCAAAATTAGCGACGGCGATCTTAAAGGTGCCGCTCGTCTTCTTTTCACAAACGACGTGCTATCGCCAGATACTCCCGATACCCTCTCGGCCTTACGATCTAAACATCCCCCGGCTCCTTCAGTACCACACTCGTTTGCCCCACCTACAGCTGACCAGGCCTGCCTCCAAATCGAAGGCAAAGACGTTATTGACGCCATATTGTCTTTCAAAGCCGGTTCGGCGGCCGGCCTGGATGGGATCTCGCCCCAATATTTGAAAGATCTTATTTCTCATTCCGTGGGCGACGCAGGTGAGCAGCTTGTCTGTTCCCTTACTAAATTAATAAATTTTATGTTTTCAGGCAAAATTAACACTAATATCGTCCCGATTCTATACGGGGCAAACCTGATCGCCCTAACCAAAAAGGACGGAGGGGTGAGACCCATTGCGGTGGGGTCAACTTTACGACGTCTGGCTTCAAAAATTGCGGTTAGACACATTAGATCAAAATTACAATCCCTTTTTGAACCAATACAGCTAGGTTTCGGCACGAAAGGTGGGTGCGAGGCAGCCGTCCATGCCCTAAGGACCTACCTTTCACTCGATGATTGCGAAATTGTTGTCAAAATTGACGTTAAAAATGCTTTTAATTCGGTTAGTAGAGACACCTTGCTGACAGAAGTTAAGGACAAAATTCCGGAACTATACAATTACCTTTTCTTTTGCTATTCAGACTCATCTAAATTAATGTACAAGTCACATGAATTATCTTCCGAGGTTGGCTGTCAGCAGGGTGACCCTCTCGGGCCAGCAATTTTTAGTTTGGCTATAAATCCAATTATCAAAAATTTAAAATCAAAATTCAATGTGTGGTACTTAGATGACGGAACCCTAGGAGGTGACGTGAATACTGTACTCTCTGATTTGTCTTTTATTAAGAGTAGTTTCGAAAATATTGGTTTAGAACTGAATTTCAGTAAATGCGAACTCTTTATTCAAAAATCTTCTTGTACTTTGACCAACTTACAACCCAAATTTGACGATCTGACTCCCAATATCAAATCAGTAGACAAGTATTCTCTTTGCCTCCTGGGTTCTCCTATATTCGAAGAATCTTTTCCCGATTATATTTCTAACTCCATAACTAAATTCAAAAGTCACACGGATCGCTTACTCGAAATTAGCCCTCATTATGCTCTTGTGATTCTTAAATTCTGCCTTTTTGTCCCTAAATTTACGTATGTGCTCCGCTGTTGTCCTTTCTGGAAACATCAAAATTTATTGTCGCCCATAGATGATTTGATCAAAATTAGTTTAGAGACGATTCTAAACATTCAGCTAAGTGAGCCTTCCTGGTCTCAAGCGTCCCTCCCCATTCGGTTTGGAGGTTTAGGAATTCGCAAAATTTCCAGTGTGGCTTCCCCAGCCTTTTTGGCGTCCACTCATAGCACGTCTGGTCTCATAGGAAATATCTTAAGGGCTTTGCCCACAAACTGTGAGATTGCGGGCTTTGAGGATGCCAAAAATGCTTTTAAAATTGCTTGCCCAGGCAAACAATTTCCAGACAACCCAAATTCACAAAGGAGTTGAGATAATGTTTACTGTGATTTAACTTACAATACTCTCCTAAACAACTGTACAGGTCCAGACCGCGCGAGGCTTTTGGCGGTCGGAGCCCGGGAAGCCGGTTACTGGCTACATGCCCATCCTTCGCCCAATACTGGTACTTTCTTGGATCCGGCCTCCCTTAGACTGGCGACTGGTTTGCGACTCGGGGTTTCGGTGTGTACGCCACACATATGCTCTTGTGGCACGGACGTGGACCGACTGGGACACCACGGATTATCTTGTCAAAAAAGTGCAGGCCGTTTTTCGAGACATGCGTCGCTTAATGACATAGTCCGTCGGTCTCTTGCCACCATCAATGTGCCTGCTCTTCTTGAGCCGACTGGCATTATCAGAGATGATGGCAAGAGGCCCGATGGAGTGTCCTTAGTTCCTTGGAGCTTGGGACGGATGTTGGTGTGGGATGCTGCGTAGACACACTGGCACCGTCCCACCTCCAACGGACTACTGTAAAAGCGGGCGGAGCGGCGGAAAGCGCCGAAATTCTAAAACGTAACAAATATAAGAGCCTCGGTAGAGAGTACCATTTTGTACCATTTGGTGTTGAAACTCTAGGTCCATGGGGTCCCAGCGCGCATAAGTTGTTCGCAGAAATCGCGAAGCGTCTGGTTGACGTAACTGGTGACCGAAGAGCTGGCGGCTACCTCGCACAACGTATCAGCATTGCGATACAGCGAGGAAATGCCGCCAGCATCCTTGGTACAATGCCTCAAGGGCCTATTTTAGATTTAAGCTAGTTATTAATTTCGTTTAGTAGTACCACTGTATATATATTGTATGTAAATAAATGTTTTATTCACAAATACCTAAATACCTATGGAAGTGTCTCCTTAGACAGTTTACACACTCTTGCGGTTTCAGTATGTGGGTATAGTGTCATAAGCGCTTAATACCTAATCCCAACTTCAAGTGAAATAATCAGTTATCAGGCAAGTCGGTGCCACACGGGGTTAATGACCTCAATCATTCTGCTGATACGGATATGCAGTGGGCATTCCGGGATTCGTGTTATATTTTATATTAGGTACTTCCTACTACAATGTTTCTGATTTTAATAAATTAATGAGATATTTTTATATTACAGTACCCATAATAAATATATTAATGAACGTGGGTGAAGGTTCTAAAATAAACACTAAGCAAATAAATTTAAAATCACAACATGCGAACGTAATGGTCCGAGGAATATAAATAAACATATTTTCTAATAGAAATGGGTTAACAACGAATTCCTTATCATTAAACTCGAAAAGGATACACGACTCAAACAATAGAAAATCTCACAGTGACCTTCGACAAGCCAGGTAGTCGGGTAAATGGTTATTTATCATTTTAGATAAGTATATTTTGAACAACACTATACTTATTTAAACTTTCACAATTTATTCATGTATTTAAGTTTTAAGATTTACCTCCGAAGTCCGAAGAGGACGGCGTTGACGGCGGCGATGGGGCAACGCCGTCCTCGAAACGTCGGAGGTAAATCTTGAATGACTTATAATTTATACGGAAAATTGAAACAATACGGTTAAAGTGTATCAATGATTTAGGAAAGTTAGGTAAGGTAGGTACCTATTTAATTTGTTATGATATCAAACATCAGAGGGACTACCATAACGAGCGAAATTTAAAGAAATTTCGATGTCGATGATAGGGCCTCCCGAATCAGAAATTAGGTTAGTTTAATTTGTATACCTACCTACTTATTATATGTTTAGTAAGAGGACGTTCAAAAAAGTAACCTTGACCTTCTTGAGGGGTCGATTTTTTTCATATTGAAAATTAAAAAAGAATTGTAAGTGTAATTAGGATTTCTTTTTAGAAAACAATCAACTTGTAACTTTCGAGTTCATTTCATTATGCTCAGCTCAACTCACCGAAAAATCTAGGTATCGGAATAATCTCAATGCCCCTTTTACATGGAGTAAATAAAGAAAAAATATTCTTGTTCATTAATTGTTCTGGTTCTTGCCAATCCATTCAAACTATTAACCGATTTCTTAACCCTTATTTTGGCATTGTAACACCCGTGATACGTGGAACTTTAAAAAATCTAGCAGGTTCACTTTATTATCTAATAAAATATTTTTCCATTAATATGTCGAGCTACGCTCCTTTATTATAGAAAAAAATAATGGACACAAGTGTCATTTTAAATTAATTAGTAATAATCAACATGGCGCCGCGGAAACAACAGATTTCGTTTCGCACTGAAAGTTTGGCACTTATTTCTTAGATACGTACTTATATATTTTTCCATAATCTACATTTTGATGCATTTACTATCTGTTAGGGCATAAATATTTACATTGTGGTCTAATCTAAAAACATTTAATACACAGAATATTTACATGAAACTGTTGTGTAGTATATTTGATACATTGCCAAGTTGTCATCAAAATAGGTTTACTACGCCGTAGTCTGTAGCGCGGAAAAATATGTTTATGGCAAAAAATGCTTCCTAAGTATATATTTTTTTTACTTTTTAATTATTTGTTTACTTTTCCTATTTTACACAACTTTTTGTTGGCGACTTTTTTGTAACTTTACGGGATCAAATTTTTCTTCCATTAATGTGTTCAGGTATTCGTAGATATAATTTATATTTACAGGTGTAATAGTCATCTGATGCTTTAGATTGGGTTTAATTAGCAATAAATGATGATTTCTGCTGCATTACATGTTTTATTTTTATTAAAACCCACATTTTTCTTCTAAATAGTATGTCTAGGGATTGGCATTGTATCAAATATGATACGTATGATTTTCCGAAACTGGAAAATATTGGATTTTTCTTTATTTTTGAATAGTCTAGTATGCTCAATAGGTGACCAAAACTAAAAAAAAAATACATATTTAAGATATTTTGATCCCTGCAAAGATAAAGGTTAACGATCTGTCTGGCCTAGTGGGTAGTGAGTAGTGACGCTGCCTATGAAGCCGAAGGTCCTGGGTTCGAATCCCGGTAAGGGCATTTATTTGTATAATAAGCACAGATATTTGTTCCTGAGTCATGTATGTTTTCTATGTATTTAAGTATTTGTATATTATATGTATCGTTGTCTGAGTAGGTACCCACAAAACAAGCCTTCTTGAGCTTACCGTGGGACTTAGTCAATTTGTGTAAGAATGTCCCTATAATATTTATTTATTAAAAATTTACTTCATGTTAAAAATTTGCATTTTCGTACAAAAGGCATAACACAATTTATTTCATAGTATTTTAAAATTCAAAAACACTATACTCCTATTTGCTCTAAAAACAAATATTTACAGGCATATAACGTGCTTAATAATTTTCCGAATGAATATACAACGTATGTACCTACTTAATAGTTAATGTTTTAAATTTGACGTAAGTCGCAGGTATCAATAAAGCCTAAGATACAATTGTAAGTTTAACCTAGGTAAGTAGGGACAAAGGTATTTGGTAGAATGCGATAACAATATTTATATCTCATTCTGTAGTATAGCTGTGTCCCTATTTACGTAAGTAAAACTTACAAGTGTATCATAAGCCTAAGGATCGGTCTTTCGCGGTGCACCACTAAGCGACTCCAGTTTCATTTCAAACCGTGCATGCTGTTCCTGTCGCCCCTATTAGAAAGAAGTCTGGTTAGAATAGGAGGGCACATGACGGCACCACAGAATAACTAATAGTACTACCGTACAGAAAATTATACCTATACTCGCCGCCTGCAAGCAAAATTGAAACTTATATACCTACGTAACCGCGCACGAACCGTGAATCTTCCTTGCGCGTCGCAGTTTTATGACCGAGCTGTGAGCGTCGGCACAGGGACCACAGGGTTGAAACTTGACAAGTTTTTGTACCTATAACTACCGATTTATTATTTTTAAGATTAATATGTACGAATACTACGAATTACAAACGTTGATTCTGTAAACATATTTTTTTTTATCCGGAGATAGTATGTCTGATTCTTCGGAAGTAGGTAGGTAGGTATGCCACAGCCGTATTCCTTTGAAAATATGTTGGTCAGTTCCTAATATTGTTTTGGGCAACCAATAATCATTTTAAATTGGTCTAAAGCGCTTTAGTTTTATGCAAACAAAACGAATTAGTTATCGAATTTGATTACTTAGTATTTATGTTATGTTTTAAAGTTTAAATTCACCTTTCAATATCGTCCGGAATTTAATAAAATGTTATTTCTACTTCCTTCACTTCCTTGTTCTTCAGACACCCGTAAACAGTACAATAACAACAATATCTTTTATACGGATTAGATCGAGATATAGGTTTCGAAGCCATTGTGTATTTTCAATTTTGCGCGAGCGCCACATCGTGCGAGCCGAGCGGCAGCCCACTGCCATACGCCGGCCCGCGCGGCGCGCCGGCCAAATGTACCTAAACTGCGTAGTGACACCCCTCTGACGGCACGCATGACTGGCGTTCTCGCCTATGTATGTACCTAGTTGTATAGTAGTTTACTTACGCACACAGGCGCACCTTATAAATCTGAGTGTGCAGTTTTGGTCGCTGTGCAGACGCGGCCTTGAGAGGCTGCGCAAGGTTGCGCAAGCGGCGATACGAACAATTTGAAATCGAAAATAAGCACATATTAAATTAAATATAAATACAAACCTATAGACATAATACGCCGTATTGTCAGTTCAATACTATTACCACTAAAGGACTAATAATATAATCATATAATCGAGTGATATTGATCACTCGTAATCGTAATATTCCATATAGTGGGCTGGCCATATCGCACGAAGAACCGACAACCGCTGGGGTAAACGTGTTCTTGAGTGGAGACCGCGACTTGGCAAACGTAGTGTAGGACGCCCTCCGACCAGGTGGGATGACGATCTGCGAAAGACTGCAGGCAGAGGCTGGATGCGGCAAGCTGAGGACAGGGCGCTATGGCGCTCTTTAGGGGAGGGCTATGTCCAGCAGTGGACTACTATAGCCTGATGATGATGATGATGATGATGAATCGTAATATTCGTATTACAAGTGATCAATATCACTTAAGATTCTTAATTTCGCTCATCTATTTCATAAATAGCATGTCATCGTTTTTGAGAACCGGTCTGGTATAGTAGGATTAGTAGGTAACCCTGCCTATGAAGCCGATGGTCCGGGTTCAAATCCTGTAAGGGCATCTATTTGTGTGACGAGCACAAATATTTGTTCCTAAGTTTTGGGTGTTACGTACGTATATGTATTTTAGTATTTATAAAAACATATTTATATACTAAATACTGAGGTCTTATTGCTGTACTGTGGGATTTGACTTGGTCAATTTGTTAAATGGTGTTCTATCTAAGATATATCATTTTCAATAGACTATCGAGTAACAAAATCATGCGCCATAAATGTGCTCAAAATTAATAAATCGGCTGTACTCCCCGTCGCGTCGTAGTCATGAGTGCAGTAAGTAATTGTCGGAGTCCGTCCGTCAAAAAAGTTCGTCTGAATACCAGCGGGCCCAGCGGTAGGCAGGCCCCGCGACCCGCGAACACCGAATATTGCATGGGCATCTTTCTCTTTTACTCATCGTAATTAGAGTGGCATCAGTCCTACCAAGCTATTTTATTAGTGTTATTTAAACGTCAAACTTCTATTAAATTATGAATTAAAAAAAACTCTTGCACAGTCTGTGCTATCAAAATCCCTGTCAATTTAGCTTGGTCTAACTCTCGAAGTCTTACAAACTTCGATTTTCGCGGTTAAAGCCGATCGTTGTTTACAACTTAAGGAAAATTAATAAACTAGTGGCGCTGTGAGCAACGTGGTTTCCGGTAGGCCCTCTGTAGACCTCGCGAGCATAGCTTTAAACTGAATAAAAAAATAACGCTACGCCGTTTAGAATAATTTGGAAAAACTAAATTAACAAAAAGTTAAATAAAATATTGTATGCTTTGCACTCGCTTGATCAATCAACAATACAAAATTTACGGTTGAGAATGTCTTTAGGCATTAAGTCCGCCATTTGTACTTTATTTCTGCAATAAAGATTAAAAAAATAAATAAAAATAAAAGAATATAAAATTTAAGTGTAAAAATTACAAAAAGTTCACACACTTTACTGGGGATCGAACTAGGTACCTCTATGCATCAAAGCAATTGTTTGCCAACTGCGCCAATATAGCACTTAGCTAAAGATACGAAATTTGGCTACTTATTCTCGAGTACTACATACCTACTTATCTAAATACCACCTACACCAGCGTTACTAATTTTTACATTTTTGACAAACACTGTTAATATCTCTCAAAAAGAAAAAAAAACGTATTATATTGATACGACTATTTGTTTCCGCCATTTTCAAAAAAAAAATCAATAATCGAATCGAAAAAGAACTATTTTATTCTAGATTTTGGTCACAAAATTTGATAAGAATCAGTTGAGAATTGAACCGAGGAGAACGTCCGAACATACGAAATTTGGCCCGAGTTAAAACGGAGACCTTAGCAAATGCTTCGGTCAATAAAGGAGTAAAATGCGCGTTTGACTTGGACACCAAGCGAAATAAAAACTTGCATTATGTTTAAAAACAAAGCATTCATGTGTTTTGAAAGACATCGCCCTGTGATGTGAGTTTATTAATTTGTATTTTAACGTCAGGCAGGCCTATTTTAAAATAAGTAGGTACTCATTTAAATTAGGTATGTTTATTCACCGTACCATTTTTTTACATTTTATACTGAGTACTTAAATTCCGAAATTTATAACTCAAATGTAATTATTCTAATCTAAATCAAACTTCACATCATGTCTTAAAACGAAAATCAAATCGTAGGAAAAGAAACCCACACTCGTTTCGTTTTGGAATGATTAGGTAAGTACTAGAATCGTAGGTCTTACTAGAATCGTGGTGGCTCCATCTAGTGACATTATTCAATATTACTTCGACAGCTCGACATAATTGTCCTGCGCTGTAGCTCATAACGTAGCCAGTCGCAATATAATTGTGGTTTCAAATTTTGTAAATTATTGCATTGAATTCGTGTTGTTATTAATGTTTGTATTTCATTTATAATGATTTTAATTTATGACACTTTAAATATCTCTTAATCCATCTTAATATGTAGTATAAAAATTTCATAATGGCTGATTGTGACATTTAGCGCCATCTATGATATCGATTTGAGAATAATTATAACGCCTTCGGGATGGGAGGGCATGACCGGGGTGACTTTGGAAAATTTGGTGTTACTTTGATAGATTTAAAACGGCCATAGAATTACCATTATTCATTATTTACTGAAAAAGTTCCTGTAACTAGTTAGATTACTAACGTGTCCCAAAATTTAACGATAAGCTGGCACCAGAAGATGGACCTGCGGGCTCAGCACGGTTCCATTTTTATCGACTATCACTATGCGCGTCCCTTTCGCACTTACATACTTGTTAGAACGTGACAGGCATGGTGACAAGGGATAAAAACGCGACCGTGCTAAGCCGCCTGCTCATGACTACTCGAGGAAAAAAAAAATATCTCAATTTATTATGGAATTACAAAAAATTTAAAATCGACACCCCTAATGGTAACATTCCATTTCTAACCGCAGCTGCATTACTGTCAATTTTACTATGGAAATAGACAATGACAGCGACGCTTTCAGTACCGGTAGTGCAGCTGCGGTTAGAAATGGAATGTTACCATTATGGTATTTTTAACGACCATGTCTACAATTTTTCAAATAATTCTGTTTTTTTTTTTGTATCGGCAACCTAAGTAGCATTGCTATCCACCACAACCCTTAAAATACCAGAATACCATTAGGGGTGTCGATTTTAATTTTTTTTGTAATTCCATAATAAACTGAGATATATATTTTTTATTTTTTTTCCTCGAGTAGTCATGAGCAGGTCCATCTTCTGGTGCCAGCTTATAGTTGAATTTTGGGACACGTGGTATATTCATATTCATCTACTGTAAAAAATCTCGCATAAATATATATTATGGCTTAAAACTAGAATTTTAAATTCGCCCCTGCATTTGAAAGTCACCCCGGTCAATGGTACTTAGGTATTGAGTTTCGAAAACGTCCCGCTTGGCGCGCTGTTTAAAATCCCATACAAAAATAGACATAATGCAAACGAGAACGCTCGTCACGCTATCGAATGAAATTTACTAGAGATGCAACGGATAGTTGTTTGGCCGGATACCGGATACCGGATATTCGGCCTGCCCATCGGCCGAATATGCGGTATCCGGCCGCTGAATATTCGGCCGGCGGAACTATACCTACATTTCGGTTTTTCAAGTGGGCATTGTGCAGGTTTTGACCTGTTTCGTAGTGATCGTTCGCGCGGACTCATTTCTAGGTTCGAAATGAGTGCGCGTGCAAGTGAGTGGAATGTTTAAATTGTTTTAAAATAATAACGGGTAAGATTATGACCGTGACTGTTTCTTAAATCCAATTTTGTTTACTCCGAAATCAAGCAATGTTACTATCCGGTATCCGGCCGGATAGTAGGTCACTATCCGGTATCCGGCCGGATATTAAAATAATGGCCGGATAGGCCGGATACCGGATAGTAACCGAATATCCGGTGCATCTCTAAAATTTACACGAGTTCAGAACTTCAGACCAATACAAGTCACAAAGTAACTTTTCCCTATAATTCTAATAAGTGCTTACCGTACTTACCCCGTTAATCATTGGAAGTTGTTTCGTTCTGAAGAAACTCCTTAGCGATGTCAAAGTCTACTTAGCTTACTCTTTGGGCCCGATTCGGATTTTGAAATAGACATCTATTAGATATCTTTTAGACATCACCAAGATACGATAACGATATGTTTAAGATCTAACCTGTCAAATATGACATTTGCGCGATTCTGGAGATACTCTTGAACGATTTCCTCAGGATATGACTTAGAGATCCAATTCACATCTAATAGATATCTTACGCTATCTAACGTAAAAGTGACATTGGTTGCCCGAATTGCGCTGCAAAAGAGAACTAGTTGATATCTAAACTATAACGTATCTACAATGGATCTAGTACGTGTCGTCTCTTGTGAATATCTTGAAGTTCGAATACGGCAGTTTACCTACTGGAGTGTTATTAAGAACGACACTTTAAAAGGGAAGCTTTTGACGTCATGTCAGTCAAGAAGTTTTATTTAAGACTGTAAACTTTAAGAAATAAATTATTACCTACCTATATACATACAATATACAGTGGTACTACTAAACGAAATTAATAACTAGCTTAAATCTAAAATAGGCCCTTGAGGCACTGTACCAAGGATACTGGCGGCATTTCCTCGCTGTATCGCAATGCTGATACGTTGTGCGAGGTAGCCGCCAGCTCTTCGGTCACCAGTTACGTCAACCAGACGCTTCGCGATTTCTGCGAACAACTTATGCGCGCTGGGACCCCATGGACCTAGAGTTTCAACTCCAAATGGTACAAAATGGTACTCGATGTATGTATCAAAGAACATATTATGTATCATTAACCGGGGTGAATAGGTTGGTTGGGGTGAATAGGGACAAAGTTGCTTTGTGCTGTAATTAATGCTTATTGCCTTTATATAGGGTGGTTGACTGTCAAGTCAAATCAAGTTCTCTTTTTTTTTGCGACGTTTCGGAACGGTTAGCGACTATGGAGTGTATATGAACGCACACACGACACGATGTCACGTTAAAATTACATTCTCCTTGTATATCTCGTTAATTAAATATATTACATATATTCTATATTTTATATACAGTCAACAACCCTATCGGACTTTAACCTTATAATGTAAGCTGTAACCTTTTTTGTTTTCTCTTTGTTCGATTTGTTGCTGTAAGTTTAGTTGCGACAATAAATGACTTTAAATTTTTTTTTTTTTTTTTTTTTATTTAAAATGTGATTTCCCTGACAATGTGTTAATACTATATCAGTAGGTACTTAAATATATATTATGAGTATTATGACAGCGTACAGAAACACGTTGAACATTTCAATTATATGTAGGCTTTTTAGGGTTCCGTACCCAAAGGGTAAAACGGGACCCTATTACTAAGACTCCGCTGTCCGTCCGTCCGTCCGTACGTCTGTCTGTCACCAGGCTGTATCTCACGAACCGTGATAGCTAGACAGTTGAAATTTTCACAGATGATGTATTTTATGTTGCCGCTATAACAACAAATACTAAAAACAGAATAAAATAAAGATTTAAGTGGGGCTCCCATACAACAAACGTGATTTTTGACCGAAGTTAAGCAACGTCGGGCGGGGTCAGTACTTGGATGGGTGACCGTTTTTATAGGTAATGGTACGGAACCCTTCGTTTGCGAGTCCGACTCGCACTTGGCCGGTTTTTTTAGTTCGAATTGGTTGAACTCAATCAAAAGAACACAAGAGGTATTCAAGTCCCTAGACTATTCATTATCATGAGATTAGATTGTATTTATAATACAATTAAATCCAATTACTCCTATTTATTGTCTTCTAATATCAGCAAAAACCTCCATAATTTAAATATCTCCAAAAAATACAATAATTTTAAATACCCTTAAAACGACTACATTCAATAATCCCCTTAATTAAGGATGACTCACGTTAGACTGGGCCGTGTCCGGGCCGAAGCTTCCGGCGCATCGTTTTCTATGGAAAGCATCACGTGATCATCTGTCATAGAAAAGTAAGCGCCGGCAGCTCCGGCCCGGACACGTCCCGGTCTAACGCGAGTCATCCTTTACTCCTATAAAATCAAATTAACTTTAATTTATTTATTTATTAAGATTTTTATAACATAATAAAAACACTAAAAACTTATACTTAAATAAAAAAATTGACGTAAGTCGCAGTCGCTCGGTAGGGTGCCGAATTTTCGTCTGTCAACATACACTTAATATACAAGAACTTGTTACAAACATTGTCTTGGTAAACTAAAATCTTTCCTAGAAGTTATTATATTGGCAAAAGATGTTGTGTAGATTTTATGTTTGTTCGTGAAAGAGCAATTTCTTTCAAACTTACAAACAAACAAAGATTAATTAATGTTGTTTTGAAATTACAAGAGTGCTTACCACTAACATAGAGAAGTATAGTAAGAATGGAGTGCTCACTCCATACATCAGTTTAATCAGTTTTCATACCAAAATGACTATTATTTTCGTAGTCGACATCTAGCATCGAGTAGCGGAATTATCAGTACCGCTACTCGATACTAGATGTCTCTAGTGTGGCGACTCACGAAAATTGTGTTGGACAACAATTTACAACTAACATTTAAAGCAGAAGGAGTTGAAAGTAGAGTTCCGGTTAATCCGGTTATAATATTAGCGGAAAATTGTTGAGCATTAGACTTTTCGGTCGTCGGAACATCTATTGTCAAGAAGTATTACTGAAAATTTCGCTACTCGATGCTAGGTAGATGTCGACTACGAAAATAACAGTCGTTTTGGTACCCTACTAAAACGAATGAATGGAGTGAGCACACTATGTATTTTTTTCTCTATGCCACTAATTAGGTATACTTGTAGAGAGATGTAAACAACATATTGGAGCTACATAAACCTTAATATTCGAGAAAAACCAATGTACTATATCATGTTTATTTTACCTTGAATAACTTTCGACGCACACACGATGCTTTCTGTAACTTTTAAGGATGACTCACGCCAGACCGGGCCGGGGCCGGGCCGGAGCTTCCAGCGCTTCGTTTTCTATGGAAAGCACTACGTGATCACCGATCAGCCGTCATAGAAAATGACATGTCGGTCGCCTCGGCTCAAGCCCGGCCCGGTCCAGCGTGAGTCATCCTTTAAGGCAACCTTTAGAAGGCCGTAATGAAGATTGAAGGTGTATGAGTTTCCAGCTTATCCCCCCAAAAATTCCCATAATTAAAAAAAAATATCCCCATAAATTTAAAAAGATCTATTATCCTTTATCTAGGTAAGTTTATAAATATTGTTATTATATTTAATAAGTGGCCACCGCATAAGATTTGCGATACAGCGAGTAGAAACCCACTTTAGATATACATACATTTTTTTATTTTTTTTATAAATTTTTTTATTTACATTGATACTTATACTCTGTATCTTTAGGTATTTAAATAAAAGTAAACAAATAATTTGTAAATTTTCGGGTAGTTATAACATTTATTGGTGAACCAACCAAATACTGCCACCTGGATCAGTCACTGAACGGCCTGACTTTAACCTACATTATTTGATCACGTAATGTTTTCATCTACCCTCAACTGGCTTAAGGAGCCATTTGAGGGTAGATTCTGTTTACTTTTATTTAAATACCTAAAGATACAGTCTATAGTTAATGAGTTCTTTTTTATTTAATTTTTGACAATTTACGTAATAAAATTAATTTCCAAATTGTTAAAATATAATTATGTAAGTATTTTACTACGATATTATTTGTTCAGATATACTACAAAGGCGAATGGGGCAGCATTTGCGCAGACGGCTGGTCTCTCTACGAGGCCATACCCGTCTGCCGGCATTTAGGTCTCGGCTACGCGGCGCAGGCCTCGCAAACGAACGTGTTTGGGGCCTCGAAGGTCGTCCTCAGCGGCGTGGAGTGCCAGGGGAATGAGAAGAGTCTGTTTGAATGCAGTCATGAAGATATTGGGAAGGTTTATTGCCCGGGGGAACTAGGTGAGAATTGAGGCCTTTTTATTTATTTAAACTTTATTGCACATAAAATTATAAGTACAAATGGCGGACTTAATGCCTTAAGGCATTCTCTACCAGTCAGCCACTGGGCCAAAAAGAGACGGTTGATAGGTGCAGATTTTATAATAGAAAAATTAAAACGATAATCACGAAACTACATATTTACAAAATAAACACTAATTAACATACTCTGAAATAATAACTTACACATATAATTTTTGTAGTAATTTTAGAGTTAAGTTTACAATTTTATTAGTGCCGGATTAGTGAGATTGTACTGTTTATGCAATGGTGCTTTATGGTGCCCTTTATCAAAATATGTAGTCTATCATTATAGTAAACATATTTCATGTGTAACTACAGATTCCATCTCAAACGACGCGTACAATATCTAGAACATTAACCTTAATCTCAGTACCTAGTCTATCTTACTTTCTACCTGAAATTACTTAACTACAACTTGAAATTCCTTCATTCCTTTCTCCTCACTCTTATGTGGAAACTGTATAGATCAAGAGAGACAGCAAGCATTTTCTACAGATCCTTGATTTCGTGAGTTAGGTACTTGAATTGTCTTTTCACTGTAAGGCATTAAGGTGGCTAATGGTGTTAATAAATTGACGTTGATTTAAGACTGTGTTTATGAACAAACGTAAACATGATATATGTCACCCACGGTGACATTGTTAACTTACACCACATAAGGTGTTTTATTGAAGTGAAAACTTCTTTAGCGGCGCTGTGCACTTTTTGTGATGGGGAAAAAATTAAAAACTCGCGACAGGTCACGTGGTCGTAAGATTCGTAAGACGTAAGACGGACACGTGACCTGATCGAAAAACTGTTACAATGTCATTGAGTTTTCACTTCTGCCGGCACTCCCAGTGCAACCCGTTGTTTTTTTTTTATAGCACAGACCACCTAAAACTACTAGACGGAGCACATAGGTAATTCAGTCGAGGTCACCACACATAAGCCCTCCCGTACTAATTTAGTCACGCTAGACCGGGCCGTGCCCGGCCGGAGGCGTCCGACGTGTCATTTTCTATGACGGCCGATCGGTGATCACGTGGTGCTTTCCATAGAAAATGAAGCTCCGGAAGCTCCGGCCCGGCCCCGGCCCGGTCTAAAGTGAGTCATCCTTATTTCAGTTACGCTCACAATTAGGACCACTACTTGAGTATTTTTAAAATATTTATAATTATCAAGCTTTAGGGCTGTTCTTGGATTATTATAGTATAAAATAGCATAAAATACAACTCTATTGTGCTGCTAGATTCATAGTACTTTTACCCGACTACGGCAACGCAAAAGGAGGGTTATGATTTTGACCGGTATGTTTGTGGGTATGTATGTATGTATGTATGTTCATCTGTTGCCTCATAACTTCTAAAGTACTCATTGAAATTTGACAAACGACGTGTCATTCGAATCGTCTTAATCGTCCGCTGGTTATAGGCTATATGACGTCACAAAAAAATGAACACGGCGCCCTCTAGAGGTCATAAAGTCACGAACCAAGATAATAAAAATAAGTAATGATGACGTGTTGTATATCATTTGAAAGAGCTCAATTAGCACATTTAAAATATATACATATTATTAGCTTTTGCACCCCGCTTTGCTTGCATCCACCCGATAAAACATTAATTTATCTGGTAGGTAATTCGAACTACGAATCTACAATCGCTCTGGATTCTATCTATCCGCGTGTTACGCGACTACGGCGATACAAGAAGGATTTTTCAAAAGAAATTTGTTTGGCCGCTATATACATGGTGTTTTTTAATGACCTGCAATATTTTATAACGTGAATAGGTATAGAAGTCCAGATCAGCAATTTTTTTTACGAGATCGGCTTTGGTCCCATGGTAAAAGTTGCTTAGTAATCTTTGTATATTCACCTCGTTAAAATTCGCAGTGGTCAGGCGAAGCATACTGAAACGTACCTATGTGACGCACCGGACTCGGTCCAAAAGGCGACACTAAAAGGGTCAGGCGTAGCCCGATGTACGTGGCGCGCTATACGCGGTCCAAAGCCGGGCGCCTTCGGCACCCTCATACTAAAAGAGTCGGGCGTAGCCCAACGTACGAGGCCTGATGTACGCGTTCCAAAGCCGGGCGCCTTCGGCGCCCTCATACTAAAAGAGTCGGGCGTAGCCCGACGTACGAAGCACGATGTACGCGTTCCAAAGCCGGGCGCCTTCGGCGCCCTCATACTAAAAGAGTCGGGCGTAGCCCGACGTACGAGGCACGATGTACGCGTTCCAAAGCCGGGCGCCTTCGGCGTCCTCAAACTAAAAGAGTCGGGCGTAGCCCGACGTACGAGGCTCGCTGTACGCGTTCCAAAGCCGGGCGCCTTCGACGCCCTCATACTAAAAGAGTCGGCCGTAGCCCGACGTACCGTAGCCCGACGTACGAAGCACGATGTACGCGTTCCAAAGCCGGGCGCCTTCGGCGCCCTCATACTAAAATTGTCGGGCGTAGCCCGACGTACGAGGCTCGCTGTACGCGCCGCGTTCCAAAGCCGGGAGCCTTCGGCGCCCTCATACTAAAAGAGTCGGCCGTAGCCCGACGTACGAAGCGAAAATATTATTGTAAGTAACGAAATCCTGACCCCAAAATTAATTAAATAAAAAATAAGTTCAAAAACTAAAACACGACTACTGCAAATCGGGCTCTAAAAAGTATGAAACAAGATAGAATTCTTATCTGAAATTATCATATAGGAAAATTCAGAGATTCAGAGGATAGCCGTGGTCGTATGCCACTTTACCTTAAAGTTTATAATCGTGGCATACGTTCACGGCGATCCTTTGAATATCTCTGTAAATATATAAAGAAATGATAACTCTTATAATTTTCCTATATGATAATTTCAGATAAGAATTCTATCTTGTTTCATACTTTTTAGAGCGCGATTTGCAGTAGTCGGGTTTTAGTTTTTGAACTTATTTGTTATACAAGTAAAGTTGTACATTATGCGTGGTGATCTCGTGCTTTTTATAAACACTTCATATTATGCGGTGTCTGTGTAGTCTGTGATTTAATCACGACGAATATGTAGGTAGAGTCTGACCGAGAAAATTCTGCAGTGATTTTGATAGTCCACGCAGTGTTAGTTTAAACGTCAAACTTCTATGAAATTATGACGTATAAATAACACTTCCACTACGTGGGCTATCAAAGTCGCTGCAGACTTTTTTTGGTCTAACTCTACACAAGTTTGAAAAAAATTATAAATTTTGAAAGGCTTTATCTCGGAAACTATTAGATGTAATGTAGACGAAACGTGTAATGAAACGCCCAAACGCCCAAATCTAAAAGAAAACCGAAATTTTCGCGGTTTTTTCGATTTATGACAAAGTTGCGTTGGGCGCTCGCGGTACAAACTTGGATTATTCATTGGGCCAACATGGTGAATAAGTCTGCAAAAAATCAGAACTACCGGATTTGACGCAAAAGATCCCGGTAACAAAAATCTACTAAATTACTGATTTAATTATAAACAATTGTGTCAAAAGCTAGCAAAGCTGTTTCGCATGTAGGTACCTATCTAATATTAGCGATTTAGTAGCTACAATCAAACCACTATTACAAAACCTTTTAGTTAAAACCAATTTAATATAATGACATGGACTCATTAGATCATAGTGATGTGCCATTACCAAGCAGTTACTCCCGTTCCCAGCAATATTGACATCTTGGCAATAATAGTAATCACTATAGAATAGTAATATGCAGACATCGTAAACTTTATTGCGTTTTCGGTGCAGCGGAGTGATGTTAACAGAATTGGTAAAAACAATTTCAACCCTAATTATTAATTAGCGTTAATTACGTTAATATTAACCTTAATTTACCATTTCAGTTGGAATTATCTTAACACCACTCCCCTGCACCAAAAATGCTATAAAATTTACGATGTCTGGTAATATATTACTTATTGATGAATTAAAATTAAATAATAGTAAATTGCTAGTCTCTGCTTAAGACATCGTCCGCGTAAGAAGTTGTTAAAAAATGTTAGCCATAGTTTCACCCCCTTATGGATTGAATTTCTAAGAATTACCTACATAGACTTTTAGGTAGTAGGAAAAAACGGTCGATAAGTCAATCAAATCAGAAAATAACTAATTGTAAAAAATATATTAATTATGATATTTATTTGATAATATAAAACAAATACATACAAAACTTAGGAACTAAAACCCGTTCTGAGCCATGCCGGGTCCAAAGGTCCCCATCACACTTGCAGCGTTACCCCGCTGTATGGCGATGGAGACCTGTTGGACAAGCCATGACTCAGAACGGGGGTCATTCCCCTTTTCCCTTAGGCGCTTGCCGATCTCTCTAAATAGCTCACGCGCCTCCCGTCCCCAGGGCCCGGCTGTCTCGACGGCAACGGGCACAAAGTCGTAGTTGGCTCCCAAGGCAAAGTATTTTTGGTGCTTGTTTTTGGCGGCAGTCTCTGCCGCTGAGCCTGCCGACTTAGCGGTGTGTCCTACATGGGACGCAGCAAATGTACTCACACAAGTTGCGTCCCATATAAGACACCGCCCTCTCTGCCAGGGAACCAAGGTCAGCCCGTCGGGTCGTTTGCCGTCTGTTCGAGACAGCCCTGGTGGTTCAAGGAGGCACGGAACACCCACCGACAGCATGGCTCGACGTACGATTTCATTTAGAGAATGGTGCCTGGGGAAACGACCGGCGCATCTCTGGCAGCTGAGCCCATGGTGGCCGTTCTCTTCCACCATCACTCCGCAGATGCAGCGGTGCGGGTTGCACACCTTGCACCCCAACCTTAAGGCCACTGCGATCCTAAGGGAATCATTGTCCAGCAGTGTGCCTAATTGAGGGGATGGCAAGGCGTGCAGCCACGCACCCGACTCAGGCTTATTAATTTATATTTGCAACAACTTTAAAAACCTTAAGTTACCTACCTTAAACCCTAACCTTATCTTAGATAGACTCTTATTGCATCTACAGGAGTAATGCCGGTAATGTCGGTAATATTATCGCAATATTACCGACATTACCGGCATTACTCCTTTAAAAGCACAACATTACAGCCTTGGCATCGTATTATATCAGTTAAGCTACGAAAATCGAATTAGGCTCCCGGCTTGTTTCGTACGTAAAATTTTAAAGGCTGTGAAACACCGGCTGGGGTATTAATGGTTTAACACTTACTTTTTAAGCTTCGAGCAATACCGGGATGGGAGACGGCATTCGTACTATTTCCTGTCTGCCGAAGCATAGGTACAACTGTACCTATGGCGATGCGTGTAGTGTCTCATCCGTACCCAAAAAGAGATCGAAGTTTGCAAGATTTGTCTGTGACGTGTGTCATTTTCTGTGTAAATGTGTCGTCATCACAGATTGGATTTTGTATGTCGTGAGTGAGAAGTGCGTCTGTGTGCCCGCAAAAAATGGCAGAATGATTTATACGGTAAGATATCGCTTGGGCTCCTTCCGACATGTCGGAAGCTGGCGTTGCTCGAGGGTTTTAAGAGATCAGGAGCCTATTCTAGAGCCTATATTCAGACTTAATAACTTGTCACGGTTTTCATCTGGTTTTGATACGACCTTGACGATCGTCTTAGTGATTGGCGCTCCTCACTTCATTAAAACTTACACGAAAACTTCATTAAAAAATTACACGAAAATGTCGCCTAGTTTGTAAAATGTGCATATTTTAAAATGAACCCCCTGCGCATACCCCCAGAAAAGGGACCCCTAAATTTTTATAGGACTCGGCAGATCGCATTTCTATAGTTCGTTTTTTTTAGCATTAGAAATAAGGTAAACAATCTTGATGTGTCTTTTAATTGAAAAACACATTTTAAAAATAAGTTACGGCAAATATGTAACAATTATGACTCTAATACGATAATTTATATTCTTCTGCTTTCATAAGTAAGTAATATTTACTGATTTTTAAAAAGCGTTTTTCAATTAAAAGACATGTCAAGACCGCTTACCTTCTTTCAAGTTCTTTCTAATGCTAAAAAAAACGAACTATAGTTCCAAGATAAAGATAAAAAACAAAGTTTCATGGATTTGCCGGATATGCTATTTTTTCTCTACTATTATCAATTCACATTACAATATAATTTTTTTGCAGGCCACGTAGCAGCAGTGGTGTGCACAGACCGCCTCGCTGATTTAGAGCTAGACACCGTGGCCATTGAAAGATCGGCACATCTTCAAGATGTTCCTATGTATCTTCTGCAATGCGCTATGGAAGAAAACTGCCTCAGCAAGACCGCATACGAGGTGACATGCTAATATATTGCTTATGTACAAACTCCGTTATCAATCTTGTGATACATAAACTAAACATAAAACTAAATACAAATATAAACTAAATAAGTATAAAAAAGGTGCCTACTGAATCCCGTCCCGGGCTGCCCCCGACGCAAAGGTGCCCATCACGCTCGCTGCGTTGCCGCGTTGGATTGTAATGGAACCTTTGCATCAGGACGAACCCGGAGGGGGGGTCAAGGCCCCTTTCAAGCATCTTGTGATTCGTTAAAAATCTTTTGTTCACCGTATATTAGGACCTACACTCTCGAGTCTCTCGACTACAAGCTTTGCTTAGTTTGGGACTAGGTTGATCTGTGTCAGATGTCCCCTGATATTTATTTATTATTATTTATTTAATTGATAATTTCCCCTCTTCGGGGTATCGACCTATGCACAGTTAAATATTTTATTCCTTTCCACAACTAAACTAAGTATGCTGTGATTACTGTGTGCATTATTTATGAGTTGTCAAATTATTGGGCTGTACCTAACTGTACCGATCGAAGTTCAGTGACTTTAGGGGCCTTGAACCCCCAACGTTTATCATTTTTAGGGTTCCGCACCCAAAGGGTAATAACGGGACCCTTTTATTATGACTCTACTGTCACAGTCTGTCTGTCTGTCTGTCTGTTTGTCACCAGGCTGTATCTCATGAACCGTGATAGCTAGACAGTTGAAGTATTCACAGATGATATATTTCTGTTGCTGCTATAACAACAAATACTAAAAACAAAATAAAATTAATGTTTAAGTGGGGCTCCCATACGACAAACAAGACGTGATTTTTTCGCCGTTTTTTTGCGTAATGGTACTGAACCCTTCGTGCGCGAGTCCAACTCGCAGTTGGCCGGTTTTTAGTTTGAATATGAAACCTTACAAAAGTTGATGAAGATATTGATAAAGATACGTAGGTACTTATTGGTTGTCTATTCGGGTTCTTAAAAATTTGCGTCATAAGATTATGCAAAATAATTTTCAAATAATTAAAGTTTTGATGCTTAATATAGAACAAAAAAAATAGATACCTACCTGTATTCTAAAAAAATATTATTACTATGTAATTAACCGAGCGTTAGCGTCTCCTTTTCAGCTTGGTCAAAATACCTACCTACATTTTCCGTTAACAACGTTAATTTCCTACGAGATTTTCGATATTTTCATCTTTTTCGATTTTTCCGCAATTTTCAAAAACTTAGATCTAGTGTCGTTGCCCTCAGCTCCAAACTTAACGTTCTGTTAAATAAATATAAAAAGATTAAAAAGTAACTTCGCGATATCATTTTAGCCGACCCCGACTCATTTTCGATCATTCAAGTCAGTGAATAGTCAAATGTTTACGTCGGCCGTGATTGGTTTAGCTGCCGAAGCGAACAGATTTTTGACGCCCGCCAACAACTTTTCAATATTATATCGTATTATTTTTTTGGCTCCTTCTACTAAGGATTATATTTCCAATATTCCATACAATGAAATCAAAGCGTGGGTGTGCGTAGTAAACTCTTACTTCGATAACGCGACCTCATTATACCTCTTGCTTTGAATGATGGTCCCTATATAAGACAGGTCTTTCAAGTCTCTTTTGATTGATGGGCTTACCTAATTAAAAACAAAATATTGAAGAAATGTGTGTTTACCGTATTTTTATTACATATATTTGTATTGTAAATAGATAATCGTACTTGTTTATTAGTTTAAAACAATTTAAACATTCCACTCACTTGCACGCGCATTCATTGCGAACCTAGAAATGAGTCCGCGCGAACGTTCACTACGAAACAGGTCAGGAAAAAGTCAGATAGGTGTAAATAGATTAATGTGCTAAATTTCTACAAAATGACTACAAATACGTGACTATCATTCGACGCGAGAGAAATACGTAGGCTTTTAACACATACATCAAGTACGGTAACAAAAATTTCGCCAAACTTTATAACAGTTTGTTGGCGATGCGCTCTTATCCTGGATTTATAGTAATAACAAATTGAATTCATAATGAACAATCTAATGTTATTTCACCCTAAATGCTTCCGTTTTTTAATCAGATCCAAAAAACCAACCCCGCCTGGCAGTACGAGACCCGGCGTCTACTACGATTCACCGCGGCTTCTCTTAACATCGGCAATGATGAATTCCGGCCCTACCTACCTAAACATCTGTGGCAGTGGCATCTTTGTCACATGTGAGTTAAAACATTTCTCCAGATCCGAGACGATCCAGGAAGATCGCGCAGTCTGGAGGGCGTGGGGTACCAATTGGCCGAAGACCGTCTGGACGCCCTAGGTTGCTGGAGAGACAGTGCAAAAAGTCCTTAGCGATCTCGGCGCCGTCGGCTGGACAAAAACGGCTTTGTACAGAAGCATGGCGGTCTTTGGTGTCGGAGGCCAAGATCCACTTCGGGTCGTTGGGCTACAGCAGTAAGTAAGTACCAGATCCGAGACACTGTGAATATCAGCCGCCGCTCCGTTGGAGGATTAAGGCATTCTACAATATATTTTATATATTATCATGTTGTATAGACAATGTTGAGTTCCGGCCTTATCTGCTAAGCATTTGTGGCAGTGGCATCTTTGTCACGTGTAAGTTAAAATATTTCAGTTCCAAAATACCTCGTGAACGCAAACTGATTGAAGAATTCTTGTCACCAATAACTCGTGAAATCAATAAATAATTTTATTATTTTTAGTAATTTCCCCCTATTGAGAATTGTGAGACTGATGACTTCACAGTCAAACTCATTGTTGAGTTTTGCGGGGCCTGTGACTATATTTAAGAATACCACTGTATTTTCTTAACACAGACAGAGGTATTCGCTAAACTCGTTCAAAAACCGCCCATGAATGATGCATGAGGATGAATGAAAGAAGCATTCACAATATTCACGAATAATGCCAACATATTAGTAATAATTCCCGAATATATAAATTCTATCAAGAATTTCGTTAGCGAGGTACGAATCAACGAGGTCAAGGTGACAAGCGGTTGCGCTTCGCCATCGAATCGTTTTGTCTCTCTATCACTCTTCCATATTAATGTGACAGTGACAGTTACGTTTCCTTTCGCACGAAGTCGCATTCACAGGCAGAAGCTAGTCATATATAATGACGGTGCTAAGCCAAAAATCGCTCCATACAAAGTTCATTAACGGCTGTTTTCATATTTCCAAGGCACTACCACAGCATGGAAGTATTCGCGACGTTCGATGTCCTCAATTCGACTGGGCACAGAATAGCAGAGGGCCATAAGGCCTCCTTTTGTCTGGAAGACAATACTTGCTTGCCTGGTGTGGAGAAGAAGTATTCTTGCAAGAATTATGGGGACCAAGGTAAGTTCACTGAACATATAGGCCATAACTATGGGGCATTATCTATGAAAAGGTTAGGGACCTTATTGTCGATAGCGCCTACGCCGCACGGCGTCGCGCGGCGTTGTATTTATATCGGAGCATCGTTCATAATGGCGTAAGCGCCATCGACAATAAGGTCCCTTTTAATAGATAAAGTCACATATGAGTTTAATCATTTATTTACATACAATATATATACAGTGGTACTACTAAACTAAATGAATAACTAGCTTAAATCTAAAATAGGCCCTTGAGGCATTGTACCAAGGATGCTGGCGGCATTTCCTCGCTGTATCGCAATGCTGATACGTTGTGCGAGGTAGCCGCCAGCTCTTCGGTCACCAGTTACGTCAACCAGACGCTTCGCGATTTCTGCGAACAGCTTATGCGCGCTGGGACCCCATGGACCTAGAGTTTCAACTCCAAATGGTACAAAATGGTACTCTCTACCGAGGCTCTTATATTTGTTACGTTTTAGAATTTCGGCGCTTTCCGCCGCTCCGCCCGCTTTTACAGTAGTCCGTTGGAGGTGGGACGGTGCCAGTGTGTCTACGCAGGTAGCATCCCACACCAACATCCGTCCCAAGCTCCAAGGAACTAAGGACACTCCATCGGGCCTCTTGCCATCATCTCTGATAATGCCAGTCGGCTCAAGAAGAGCAGGCACATTGATGGTGGCAAGAAACCGACGGATTATGTCATTAAGCGACGCATGTCTCGAAAAACGGCCTGCACTTTTTTGACAAGATAATCCGTGGTGTCCCAGTCGGTCCACGTCCGTGCCACAAGAGCATACGTGTGGCGTACACACCGAAACCCCGAGTCGCAAACCAGTCGCCAGTCTAAGGGAGGCCGGATCCAAGAAAGTACCAGTATTAGGCGAAGGATAGGCATGTAGCCAGTAACCGGCTTCCCGGGCTCCGACCGCCAAAAGCCTCGCGCGGTCTGGACCTGTACAGTTGTTTAGGAGAGTATTGTAAGTTAAATCACAGTAAACATTATCCCAACTCCTTTGTGAATTTGGGTTGTCTGGAAATTGTTTGCCTGGGCAAGCAATTTTAAAAGCATTTTTGGCGTCCTCAAAGCCCGCGATCTCACAGTTTGTGGGCAAAGCCCTTAAGATATTTCCTATGAGACCAGACGTGCTATGAGTGGACGCCAAAAAGGCTGGGGAAGCCACACTGGAAATTTTGCGAATTCCTAAACCTCCAAACCGAATAGGGATGGACGCTTGAGACCAGGAAGGCTCACTTAGCTGAATGTTTAGAATCGTCTCTAAACTAATTTTGATCAAATCATCTATGGGCGACAATAAATTTTGATGTTTCCAGAAAGGACAACAGCGGAGCACATACGTAAATTTAGGGACAAAAAGGCAGAATTTAAGAATCACAAGAGCATAATGAGGGCTAATTTCGAGTAAGCGATCCGTGTGACTTTTGAATTTAGTTATGGAGTTAGAAATATAATCGGGAAAAGATTCTTCGAATATAGGAGAACCCAGGAGGCAAAGAGAATACTTGTCTACTGATTTGATATTGGGAGTCAGATCGTCAAATTTGGGTTGTAAGTTGGTCAAAGTACAAGAAGATTTTTGAATAAAGAGTTCGCATTTACTGAAATTCAGTTCTAAACCAATATTTTCGAAATTACTCTTAATAAAAGACAAATCAGAGAGTACAGTATTCACGTCGCCTCCTAGGGTTCCGTCATCTAAGTACCACACATTGATCCAGTGCCGTAAGTTCGAGTCTCGCCCGCGAACTGTCGCGGAGAAAATTGTACTTATTGGGATTAGAAATAAATTAAAAGTGCAGAAATTCCAATTTCTAAGCTTCCTTGCATCGCGTTCAGACGTTTCTGCTTAATACAAAATTATTTTTCTTTTATTTTTTGTGATATTTTCCGGAATTTTCCGAGATTTACGTACACTTTCCGCAAATTACACTTAATAATCGAAACGAAAACTCTTATCCAAACGAAAAAACTTTTTTTTTTGCGTAAGCAAGACTGCTAAAAATGAGAGGGGTTGCGAACCATTTGTTAGCAAAATTTAATAAGAAATAACAGCCGACAATCCACAACAAACATTTTCATTTAAAACCTTAACGCCGCCAGCGCCTGAAATCTAGCATTTTATGGAGCGATATATTAGACCTAGACCATTTCAAATTGCTTTCCTGGCGCGTTGCCAGAGCCTGGTGTGAGATACGTATATTTTGTGCAAGCGATGTCATAAAATCGAGAATGCTTGTTAGATTATGCTGATACCAACTTCTCCGCTTCCTGAATATCTTATAGCTACATACATAGTTTTTATGGTATAAACGAGTGTTTGAGAAAATGAAACATCGATAAGTCATAGATTAATATTTAAAATATGTAACTTCTAGTTGGTGTAGGTAAATTACCGAGCTGGCGAGGTTGCGGAAGAGTACTTCGGCGTTCCTGGGACCTCGCCTTATAGCAGCGAGGCGGCAACAGAGGGGTTTTAGTGGGTAAACCTGGGGTCTCATTAGCCCACAACAGGGAGTCCCACATAACCATCCCGGCCCGTCCCCGCGCCGGGTGGTATGCGTAAAGCATTTCCCCTCTTAAAAAAAAAAAAAGGTAAATTACCGACATATTTCAATAATGCAAATAAAATACAAAGCGCTACATAATTTCTTTACTATTACCAAAAATATATCAAAAGAGAAGAAGATATCGAACGTGTTGTGTATTTCGCGGTAGCTATCTTCTTATAAAATGTAATAAATATCTAAATACATAACGTTAAGGTAACATCGACAACAGACATGTCCTTATTTCATTTTGGCAATCACTTTATTTTTCCACAAAAACTTCTATGTCTGTATCAGTAGTTTTTGAGTTTATCGCAAACATACTGACGCGGCGGGGAACTTTGTTTTATAAGCTTTGTTATATATGTGTGACGTTCCACGGGTAAAGGTACCTTACGGCGGTTGGCGCTTACGTCACATACCTTAATGGAGCGTCGTTAATTGCAGCGTAATCACTGACCGCCATAAAGTACCTCTACCCTTGGAACGTAAGGAGCACGCTGTTTGTGGAGACTGGTATATTTAAGCTAACACGAGCTATTATATTTAGTAACTTTATTTTGAGTATAATTACATTGAGACGTGTCATTTGGTATGTTTTTTTTTCTCTTAATCAATGTTTTAATTATACAGATTTTGGCTCTTGGGGACTCTATAACCCTTTACATTTCTATTTGATTAACTATATAATCTTTTCATTTATACACCTCTAAGTAATTGTAATACTTAAGTTTGAATTGATATTTGCGGTTGGATGTCTTTTATAATTGTTGATGTTTTTTTTTTGCTTGTGTGTAAATTCCGTGTTGACGTGTAAAAGTGCTCTTGTGGGATATTTGCTGAATAAATGTTGATGTTTGATGTTTGACGTCACATAATTATACCTATCGTTACACAAGCCTTATCTGTCGGTATGTGTGTTTGTATGTTCGGGATAAACACAAAGACTACTGACCGGATTTTCATGCGGTTATCATCTATCGATAGAATGATTCTTGAAGGTTTAGGTGTATAATTTGACAAGGTTTTGTGTAACCCGAGGAAAGCCGGGGCGGATCGCTAGTCTTTTAACCTTGTAAGACTCAGGGCAATTTTGGCGCTTTTGAATTTGGAACTTTCTTTTATTTCTAGATGCGTTCAAAACTCGAGTTTTATTTGTACTTGTACAACTACACGGGGACTAACTAGGCTATAATATTTATTTATTCAAACACGTAATCCCGAGAACTCCTCACAGACTACTCAAAATTATTACATATATTCCCAGCACGCAAAACCAATTCTGAATTATATGAGTTCAGAACTAATTACCCGCACGGAGTTTCCATTATCGGTGCATGAATTGAATTCGTTCGATGATTGGGTGCGGTGAACTTTTGTTGTTGAAGGGGTTTTTGTGGATTCATTTCGTTGTGGATAAAAATATCTCAATAATTTCATAAATATAAGTGAGTCATGGATTTTGAACACTTTATTTAAACTAAATGTTAGGGTTCCACCACGCTAATGAATCTTTAGTTATTTGACAAAGTGTCGTCTGTCAATTAGTAAATTAAGGTAAACATACTAGTGCTGGAAATGCTAATGCCCAATAGATGACACCTAGCTTGTTGTCACCTCTATATTGGCAATGATTTCAAGAAATCGTTACAAAAAATTGACAAAGACGAAGTTTCAAGATGACTGGGAGCGCGTCGAGCTGGTCGAGCACCAGTACGTTTAACTTAGGTTTACCAAAATTTTCATTTTTTTGGACCAAATTGCATTATCATCGCTTTTCGTTTTTCACCATACAATCACACAATAGGCAAATCGTATTGCCGATTTTAGATTATCCTTCATCTCTATTGTAGTTATTGTAGTGACTGTCGGCAAATGGATCTATTGTCCCTGTTACCGACATGCATTCGATATCCGTCAGAAAGTGATTGAATGCAGACCCTATATATCGTTGGCTATATCGCAAGTTTCTCTGTTGAGAGGAGTATTTGTGATATACAATCAATAATCATTTTTTTGCATTTAATTAGCTTACTCACTTAAAATGGGAATCAATTCGCGTTAACCTCAATGAGCTGTATTCAAATTTTAAAAACTTTTTTATGATTTATTTTAAAGAAAATAATCAAGTTAAGTTTTTTTTCAAATTTAAACACAGCTGCAATACAATATGGGGCATTATCTATGAAAGGGGACCTTATTTTCGATGGCGCTTACGCCGCACATCGTCGCGCGGTATTGTATTTATAACGGAGCATCATTAATAATGGCGTAAGCGCCATCGACAACAAGGTCCCTTTTCATAGACAACGTCACATATGGAGCCTGCTGGCAGCTAACGCTAGACATCATTTTGCAGGCATTTCCGTCAACTGCTCGGACGTCTACATGTACAACATCGACTGCCAATGGGTCGATGTCACTGATGTTGAGTTGGGTGACTACACTTTCAAGGTAACTTGGAGGACAGTTTCATCTATACTCTGTATCTTTAGGTATTTAAAAGCCAGTAAACAAAATCTACCCTCAAATGGCTCCTTAAGCCAGTTGAGGGTAGATGAAAACATTACATGATCAAATAATGTAGGTTAAAGTTAAGTCGTTCAGTGACAGATCCAGGCGGTTTTTGTATTTGGTTGGTTAACCACCCGAAAATGTAAAAATTATTTGTTTACTTTTATTTAAATACCTGAAGATACAGATTATAGCATAAAATCTTCCGAATTTTTAAATATCCTTATCGCATAATTTGCCTGGAAATCAGGAAAGTTGTTATGCAGGAAAGCTAACCCCACCAGCGACCATGCAGTATGTGGGATAGATAGCTAGAAAGAGAGAGTTGTTACGCTTGTATTTCCCTGTATGTATGTGTGTGTTCTGTGTATGTGATCTGTCAAATTTATAGAAAAGAAGACCTTATACGATTATATAGTTTTCGGGGCTTAAGTAATTTCAGTTTTAAAACATCGCACTTATGTCGGATTTTATAAGCGCAGCGACAAATTAATTAAACATTTTTGTACAGTCAGCAGCAGAAGTTGCTAAGCAGGCGAGGTGTTCAAAATTACCTTGACACGCTCTTATTCTCTTAGCAATAAAGTCGCGTCAAGATCATTTTGAATACCTGGCCCGCTTAGCAACTTCTGCTGCTGAATATATTTATCTGCGGATGTATGCAGGTTTACTCACGAATCATATTGGATGTCAAATCACTCAGCCTAAGCCGCTCTTGTTTTCTTTTAATTAATAAGAGTATATTTTTCGTTATCCTCAGAATGGGTTAAATGTTATTTGTTATTTAATTGTCCTCTTAAGGCCCAAAGTCCTACCTATAGTACTTATTCAGTTCAATGAAATTTAAATCATGTTCAATAAGTTTTGTGACAAGTTTTTACAGACAATAGGTAAAATATGACATTGATGCATCAAGGCGATTTGTTAACAAGGATATTTATTTAATAACATAGTTAACAAGGGCCTACCGGGAAACGAAATTTAGTTATCTGCCTCTTTATCGCTCGAATATTATGCAAGAGTGATATATAGGTTAGATAACATGAAATCACTTTGTTCTGTTCAATTCGATGCAAATTTAGCTTAGACGGACTCTATACCCATATAATTCGATGCAAATTTAGCTTAGACGGACTCTATACCCATATAATTCGATGCAAATTTAGCTTAGACGGATTCTATACCCATATATGCATTTATTAAAAGTGAACTTTATCCACAGGTAGCGGTAAACCCACACGCCCGTATAGCAGAACAGCAGTTCCACAATAACGCAGCGACTTGTGTACTACGGTTATCAGAGACATACGCGAGCGTGTACGGCTGCACGCTTGGACGACCATAGATTTTAAAAGGTCGCGCCTACATTTGTCCTACTTATAGGACATAGAGCATACTTATTTACAGTAAACCAATATTATAGTTTTTTATAGCTTAGCAAATCTGCATTCATTTTTATAGCTGGTCCCATCGCATACACACTGCACAATATGTGTCTAGGTTGACTTGCCATATCCGTTTTAGCCTTCCCATTCCCCCGTAGAATCCCAGAAAAAATTGTTTACCTGACCAAACCCTCATTTTGTGAAGTATTAAGTTACATATTAACTCTCGCAGTAGGTATTAACCAGAATACATTCTGTATATATTGTAGGACTAGCTGTACCCGCGGCTCCGCCCGCGTGGAATTCGGTCTGTTCTGTTTCTCTCCCTCTCCCCTGGAGGCGGAACTTGAAGTAAAGTTGACAGATGGATATGCTAGAGGACTGTAGTCCAGATAAAATATTTTACAATTAGGTACCACTAAATAAAACTACACTCCAAAATCAATAGTTTTTTTCGCCCTTATTTAAAATTTACACGTGATTTAAACGACAGAGTAGTGGGTGGGTGTATATCGGACGATACAGTAAGGTATACGCGCGCGAGCGAAAGCGAAGCGGCCTGCCTGGTTAGAGCGCCACTCACCGTGGTCATCTTCCTAGACTCCTGAGGAAGACCACGTGCCCCTTGTAACCTCAGTGCGTTGCGAGACTTTCGCGAATCATTCGATTTTTTTCGGGAAGGCATGGTAATACGTATAAAATGCGAGTCCCAAATCGTTTGACTCCGCAAACGACCAGTGCCGGATTAAGATATTTTGATGCCCTAAGCATTTCTAGACCATGCATGGTGCCCCCTCTCCCTAGGGTCATCAAGATTATATTGAATATTTTTGGTCAATTGAGTGACGTTCATTGCCGCATTACAGCTGAGTATGGAAATCAGTCACATCATTTTATCACGAAAATTTACAGTCCTGCAGCAGTCACGTTGTCACGTTGCAACAGAGTAATGCTGCTGCAGTCGCCACCCGAATATCTCCTTTATCATATCTTAGAATGTTATTGAAAACGCGAGCGAAGCGAGCGCGAAAAATGTTCGATATAAAAACGCAATTTGATAGACAGTTGTACATTTTTACTTTTAGTATGGAAATCAGTCACATCATTTTATCACGAAAATTGACAGTGTTAGTGCTGCAGCAGTAACGTTGCAACAGAGTAATGCTGCTGCAGTTACCACCCGAATATCACCTTTATCATAACTTAGAGCGAAATTTTTTCTATATAAAAACGCAATTTGATAGACAGTTGTACATTTTTACTTTTAGTATGGACATCAGTCACGTCATGTTATCACGAAAATTGACAGTGCTGCAGCAGTAACGTTGCAACAGAGTACTCGTAATGCTGCTGCAGTTGCCACCCGCATATCACCTTTATCATATCTTAGAATGTTATTGAAAACGCGAGCGAAGCGAGCGCGAAAATTTTCGATATTAAAAACGCAATTTGATAGACAGTTGTACATTTTTACTTTTAGTCCCAACCAGGCGCGAATCCAGGATTTCAAACAGAGAAGGGATGGGACAGTTTTCTATCAGCCTAGCTTCGCATAGGGCTCGATATTTAAGGATCTCAGCGAGGTTGTTTTCATACAAAAAAGATGCAAGAAAGCAGAGCTTGGAATTGACCAAGTGAATTGAATTGGCGAAATGTGAGCAAAGCAGAAGGCCCAGCTGCGAAAGAGGAAAGCATGGATTTGGATCCACGCCCAAGTGTAATTAAGGCAGAAGATCAACTTTGCCGTAAGGCAGAAGGCCTCGCATAAGACCTCACGCCGAACTGCAAAAGAGTGGCTTGAAATTGAATCTATGCATGTAATCACGACTCTTCTACTGCTCGCTCTGGCTTCACTCCAAAGCGCTACTTGATAGGATGCTTTTAGTTTTCGGCTTTCACGGGGCCCCTGAGACCTAATTGCCAAAGTGTTATCACTTTGACAGTTAGGTCTCAGGATCGCGGCTAAGGAGCAACTCGCCTTGGCCGACAAATCTGCCGTGCAAGAGAGCAAAATTCGCTATAAAATCGGTAACCTATGTCGAAAAAATCGGCTGGCCGCAAGCCCGAAAGCAAGATTTTTTCCATGACTTTAAGGGCCTCCGCGTAAGGTCAAATCGAATGCCTACGTTGGAGATGTTCATACGTACCCTCACTCTCTTACTTTTAGTATGGAAATCAGTCACATAATTTTATCACGAAAATTGACAGTGCTGCAGCAGTAACGTTGCAACAGATTACTCATAATGCTGCTGCAGTTGCCACCCGAATATCACCTTTATCATATCTTAGAATAAAAAACGCAATTTGATAGACAATTGTACATTTTTACTTTTAGTCCCAACCAGGCGCGAAAAAGTTTGCCCCTCCTTCCTTAGTAGCGCCATATGATTTAGGGGCAAACTTAAGTCAATCGAGTGTTGTGGCTGACCCCCCTTTTAGGGATTGAATTTTTATAGCCTATAACCTGGCCGGGGATTTTCTCGACAGATTGGTAAAGTTTTCATCAAAATCCGTTCAGCCGTTTTCACGTGATGCGCGTTCAAATAAACAGACAAACAGATAAACAGATAAACAGACAAACAGACAAAAATTCTAAAAACTATTGGAACGTGTTCTGTTATCGATTCTAAGTATCCCCAGCCAAATTTTTTTCGAATATCTTCCATGTACAGACTTTCGACCCTCTTCAGCTTTATTATATGCATAGATTTATACATAGAATATAGGATTTATACATTCACGATGACGCGCAAATTTGACAAATTGGTTAATTTGTTAATGGCATGACAATACGAACGAAGGCACGCATTCTCGTGTATGACACGATCTATAAATGAATAATAAAACACAAGTTACATTTCTAAACCACTTTTATTTACAAAACCTTAACTTTACTATCAGTTATCACAATGTCAACAATATCTAATTGAGCCGTTATAATTCTATTGTACTCTAAAATAACACCCATTATCAAACCAATAAAGTCCTATTTACAGTGATACCTTCCACCTTCATCCTTGTGATTTATAGGAAAAAATATATATACATTTTCCTCTTACGTCCCAGCGTACTTTTGGAAGTACAAATTCAATTCGAATCTTCAACTACTTCTAATAAATAATCTAAATCAGAATAAAAAAAAATTAAATTAAATTTATTAAACACGAAAGTCCTTTTTCTGAAGCAACATGCATTACCCTCTCGGCTTCACTGCTTTATCCCACAGGAAAGGCGAGCCAAAACGTGTGGAGACAGGTCAGCTGCAGGAATCTGCCGCTTATTTAAGGTTGGACCCTACTCGCGCCTAACAGAAACTCCATTTCGGGTTTTAATTTTGGAGCATCCTTCTCCTAGATGGATTGCAAACCAGTGCTAAGAGGACCATTTCCCCTGCCAACCAATCCTCGTCGGTGTCGTTCCACAAATTACGAAGCAAGAAGCTATTTCGATAACAACTATATGACACCAAGAAAACAATATAACAAAACACCATAACACCATAACAAAACAACAATAGCCCAACCTATTATGTAAACTTAAGTTTTACCCAAATTTCCATAATTTAATTCAAAGCAGGTACAGAATTGTTTATACACGGTTGCTTTTAATTTAGATAAGGCGCGATAAGAACTTATAGGGTCGAACACAAAGGTTTAGAACTATCTAATTCTGAATCTTTATTGTGTTTCAGCCTATTTTGGCGATTATCCGTCCAGGCCGATTGCCAACTTGGCTAGGCCGGCTGTTTCAGGGAAACTATTTGACTTTTTGAAGTGAAAACTTCTTTAGCGGCGCTGTGCACTTTTTGTGATGGGGAAAAAATTTAAAACTCGCGACAGGTAAGATTCGTAAGACGTCGCGTCACGTGTCCGTCACAATGTCATTGAGTTTTTCTTTATTGATTTAAATGCCATCTAGTGATTTTCCCTCTAACTGGTACTAAATTATAACAGTGATGTGCTTATGGGTTTCAAGTAATGCGACGAAATAACGCTAGATGGCGTTAATCTCAATTATACATAGTGCTGCAGATATTTTGCACTAGATGGCGCTGTTATTAATATTTTGAGTTTTCACTTCTGCCGGCACTCCTGGAGTGCTACCCGTTTTTTTTTTATTAGCCTATAGGAGTGTCCCACTGCTGGGCAAAGGCCTCCCCTCTTTCCCGCTATTTGGTCCTATCCGATGAACACTGCCGCTACACTTTACCACGGAATAAATAATAGTACTAAGTACAGAAGACTCACTCTCTAACAAAACGCGTCTGTTACGATCAGCACAGATATGGCCGCTAGGTGGCGACAGCGCCACGCGCGGCTTATGGCAAACCCCAAAATTGGGGCCGAACGGATGTACTTTTAGCTACCTGTAGCAAAGCGTCGAAATCGCGGAGTGAGACACGCCTGACTTTACAAAATGTGTCAAGGTCGTCCCGCCATCTCCGTTTTGGTCTTCCTCTGCCCCGAGATCCGTCCTATGGGAACTAGTCTGTAACTAGTTTGGTCCGTTTACGTACGGTACGGTACGGTACGGTACGGTACGTTTGACTTTGTACCTAAATGATTTCACTGACAAAGAAAGGGATGAAAATTCCGGTGTTCATCTTGCCCTGCTATTCTTATACTCTTACACTGTCTGATCCTTTTTATCGAAGACAATAAACGTTGAACATGATATTAGGTCTAACGGGTTCACTGTCCCAAGCGAATTGTTAACCTTACAGTTTTGTAGAAGAGGCTTGCCGTGACCCATAAATGGGGCACGGACAGTGAACGTGTTTAGTACCTCTACATCCATTAACAAATTGTACAGTCAGCATGGTCTAATAAAACATGGTCTTCTATTCCCAGAGTGACACAGGCCTACGTCACGATAACATGGCCGCTATATATAGCGCTATCGCATATTATCATATAGCGCTGTCGCATGATGACGTAGGCTTGTGTCAGTTAGGTGACCTAGAAAAGACGGGAATAGAGTACCAGGCGGAGTATATTATTATACCATGACAGTCAGTATCAAAAGTAGAAGATCAGACTACGGGTCAAAAATATGTATATGTACTTATCTTCTTATTAAAAATATACATTTCTTTATAACGTAGAACAATTACCGTTACCGTGTAATTTTAAACTGTAGAGATACATATCTCTTTGGATAAGTATTCCTGCAGGCGCAACATGTTTCCATTTTTATCGCCTGTCTATGCCCGACACTTGTATGTAAGTACATACTTGTTAGAACGTGACAGGCATGGTGACAAGCGATAAAAATAAAAATGCGACCGTGTTACCGCCGCAGGGCGGCAAATACCTACTTATAGTGACTCTTACAGAGGAGAGTTGTGACATTGTCGATTTTTTGGAATCTAATAACTGTTAGTGAGCTCGCAACAATGTGCGTTTGTTAGCTCGCAACTTGAACTAACAAACGCGCGCTATTGCGACCTAGTTTTTAGTTAATAGATTCCAAAAAATCGACAATGTTTCAACTCTGTCACAACTCACCTCGGTCTCCCCTACGTTGTTTTATTTGCTACTATTGGTACTATTGACTGTGTTTGGCGAAGTCAGATACGAAATCGAACATAAGACAAATCGACTAAATGTCCTTATGATATGGCATAGTAAATACAATCTTGAATAAGTACAATTTTCAAATTGTAAATATAAAACCGCTTTTCAGAGGCATTCGAAAAAGTTAATTGACTCAAAATAAATATTAGCCAAGTGAAATCCATAGGAATATTTTCGGTTATTTGGACTGGCCCCTCGTTTAAAAAACCCTCAGGAAATTTAATGTAAATATTTCAAAATAAAGGTGTATTTGCGTTTGACCAGGTTATTTTTTGTAAAATAATGCGTTTTTGGGCGAACTCAAGGCAATTATTACTTACTAAAATTGAGTTAAAAAAACAGAGTGTAATTTTATTCACCATTACTCTGCGTAGTAAATTTAAAGGTCATACTGAACAACTTTTATTATGGGACCACCTATAGAAATAAAAAAAGAAATTGTCTGTTTCATACATTCCGGCTGATGGGATGCCGCTGATTTCTATGGAACAGCCAAATCTTTTTTCGCGATATGGCCCTGTACAATAACTACAATAAGGCTTGGACAAACAATGACCTTGACCACACACCTCAGAGTCCCCGTCCTCACGGACAGAGCTTGAACCACTATAATTCGTGTTCATCTGGGACGAAAGTCATAGCACCAGTACTGCGCTTCTCAAGGTAACTGAAGACATCAGGCGGGGCATGGAGAATCAATTGGTCACGGTCCTTATTCTTATTGACTTTTCTAACGCATTTAATACCGTTGACCATGACATTCTCCTTGCCTTGCTCAAACATATGAGAGTCTCTGAAATAGCCCTTCACTGGTTGGGTGCCTACTTGCGGGGGCGCCAGCAGGCAGTCCGAGTTGACCGGTCTTTGTCTGACTGGTATGATCTGGCGACTGGCGTGCCTCAAGGAGGTATCTTATCCCCACTTCTTTTTTCCACCTTTATTAATTTTATTACACCTGACCTTCGCTGTTCCTACCATCTGTATGCTGACGACTTGCAACTCTACGACCAGTGCTCCGTGACTGACCTCCCAACTTGCATTGATAAACTTAACCTGGACCTTTTTCATATCCAGAAGTGGTCTGAGAGGTTTGGCCTCTTTGTAAATCCGTCAAAGTGCCAGGCTATTGTTATAGGTAGTTCCAAACAGCTTGAAAAACTAGACTTGGACGCACTTGCACCTGTAAGCTTTAACGGCTCCCCAATAACATTTAGTCGGAGCGTTAAAGACTTGGGCGTTCTTTTCGACAACACCTTGAGTTGGAGAGCACAGGTTACTGAAATCAGTCGTAAGGTCATGGGCTCACTTCATTATCTGAACAAACTGAAACACTTCTTACCGGCCAAAACTAAAGTTGCATTAGTTAACGCCCTTATACTACCCATTATTGACTATGGTGATGTCTGTTATCCGGACATAAACGAAGAGCTTCTTGATAAATTGGACCGCCTGCTTAATAACTGCATTCGCTTTATTTTTTGCCTCCGCAAATATGATCACGTTTCTTCTTTTCGCTCTCAGCTTGGCTGGCTTCCCATTCGACAACGTCGCAATATTCGCTTGCTTTCCACTCTTTTTTCTGTGCTTAATGATCCACTCTCTCCGGAATACCTCAAATCCTTCTTTCAATACTACGGCGTTTCTCGCGTCCGCCAACTTCGCTCTTCTGGCAATATGTCTCTGTCCATCCCTCCTCACCGAACCGGGTTCATGTCGAATTCGTTCACTGTGCAGGTGGCGCGTCTTTGGAACGGACTTCCTTTCAACATAAAAAATGCGCCTAATAAGTTCGCTTTCAAAAAATCCGTACGTGCTTTCTTTGCTAGCAGAATGAAAAAATCTTAGTGTATTATATATTAGTTTCATAATATGTTTCGTCGTTATTTATATATATATATATATATATATATATATATATAGGTATATAATATATACATGTACATATATATCATAGTATATTTGTATACGTAATTAATATGTTATTCGTAATTTATTGATTGTTTTTGCTGTTGTAATTGTAGCACCGCTCACAATCTCTCTGCTTAGCCTTAAGGTTGACTGGTAGAGAATGCCTTATGGCATTAAGTCCGCCTTTTGTACTATAAGGTTTTCTTTTGTGCAATAAAGATTAAATAAATAAAATAAAAAAAAATAAAAGTAACTAATTTTCGACCAGGGCTACAACCGCGAAAATCGAAGTTCGCAAATTGCGGGCATCTTTCTCTGTCACTCTTATTACGCCTTCATTGGAGTAAAAGAGCAAGATCCCCGCAATTTGCGAATTTCGGTTTTCGCGGTAGCCCCTCAGTATCGTGTCCGACGCCGGTGGAAGCGCGGAACAGTCCTTCCTAAAGTCTATTTTATTATTCGGTAGACTAAAATGACATTTCATACTATGAAATGTTATTTTATGTTCATACTAGGAAATGTCATTTTAGTCTACCGAATAAAAAACTATAGACTTTAACCTTTTCGACGCCGTGTCAAACACAAAAGCTGTCACGCGGACGCCACGTCACCAAAGTGTCAAAACGGAAATTGAACTTTATGCATATGCACGTAGGTTTATGTTGTTCTGTGGTCTGTGACCGACTAATCAGTCTTTGGCGTTGAACCTGCGGTGCGTATATATCGGTCATTGGCGTCCAGAAGGTTAAGCGTAAAGTCTATTTTTTCTTTCCGTAGACTAAAAACACAACCACAAATATCATACGTAGAAATAACCAGCTTAAAACAAATAGTGCCGACCTTTGATTTCGGTTTGTGAATAACCGATAAATATTAAATTCATTTTAGATTCAAAATAAACAATAAATGAAAAGAAATACAGATTTTTTTTCTTCTGCCAAACTGCAGGGCAGTTTGTTGGCAGAGGGAACTCCCTTAAAACATAGATGGGTAGACTTAGCTAATTGCCTAATTAATTGTTAACTTACATACATCTTATTGCTTATATGCTGGTAACATTATCTTAATTTTGAAATGTACTGAACAAGGCAGTCTTCTGAGATACCAAAGTTTCGAAAATTTCAAGCTGTATAAAACTGAGATTAAGGTCAACTTGGGTAAGACCGGAGAGTAGCGTGGGTAAATAAGAATAAGCCCATTATTCTTAGGTACACGTAGGTACACACCTACACACATTGATATTTTTATGGAGGGAAACTTTCCAACATTCCACCTTTTACGGGCATTTAAACTGGAAATTCTAACCCTTTAAATAAGGTCACTGTGGCGAAGTCCGGCATACTTTATTTTTTTTCGACTTTGGAGTGATCTAGTTCCGTTAATTATTCACCTATGTTACTGCTTGTAATCGCATACGATGAAGAATTTAATAATTAATAGTTTAGCCTTAGTGACAGATCATTTCAATCACAAATTAAGCAAAAACAACGGCATTTTTTAAAATTCGGCGAGTAGACGGACTTCCCGTGCAGTTTAAGGGAAGTCCGTCTAGTTATGATATCAGCCAATCTATGGGTGCGTATATGTTCGTAGTTAAATTCCTAAAAAGAACGGATCAAGACAATGAAAAGTGTATTTTAAACTTGTTAATATACGGTTCAGGTTCGAAATAAACACCATTTTTCTAAAACAAAGGCAAGTATATACTACCAAAATGGGGTGGTAAACCTTTTTTGGCAAATAATTAAACATAATTATTTTTTTTATTTCCGAAATAAAAGATCAATAGTAATTTTAAAATGAATTATAATCGTTTCTTTAAATTTACTGAGATCAAAATTTAATAAAGTAACATCATGCGCAAAGTCAGGAGGATTTTTTGATACCTTATCAAATCGTTATAATATTAAAGTCGCAAAAACAGTTGGTAATCTCTGATTTAACGAAAGTCCGGCATATGACGGACTTGCCTTGAACATAATAGACGGACTTTCCAACTTAGTCAAATTTTAATATGATAAATTGTGGAACGTATAATTACAAAACTAAGCTAATTTCTGATATTTTAAAAATAGAATAAAGACAACTGGTTCTTATGCTACCTACGTAGTTACTTTCTGATGCACAATCTTTTCAGAAACTATTTTTAACAATTTTTTTTCGAACGGCTGTCGCACTATTACTTCGAGTTCAAAACACGAAATGACTTGTTGAGGCGGATTGCTCTGAAGTTGGTTGTCACAGCGCCATCTGTTTTACAGTGACGGAACTAGCGCGAAAAACTGGTTAATCGACTGGACTCCAAAGTCGCATACGCCTTCAAATTCAAAAGTTATAACGTGTTGACGGACTTGCCTTGTAGACGGACTTGCCCACAGTGACCTTACCTACAAAAAACCGGACAAGTGCGAGTCGGACTCTCCCACCGAGGGTTCCGTACTTTTTAGGGTTCCGTACCCACCCAAAGGGTAAAAACGGGACCCTATTACTAAGACTCCGCTGTCCGTCCGTCCGTCCGTCCGTCCGTCTGTCACCAGGCTGTATCTCATGAACCGTGATAGCTAGGCAGTTGAAATTTTCACAGATGATGTATTTCTGTTGCCGCTATAACAACAAATACTAAAAAGTACGGAACCCTCGGTGGGCGAGTCCGACTCGCACTTGTCCGGTTTTAGTATTCGTTGTTATAGCGGCAACAGAAATACATCTGTGAAAATTTTAAATGTCTATCACGGTTCATGAGATACAGCCTGGTGACAGACAGACAGACCAACAGACGGACAGAGGGACAGTGGAGTCTTAGTAATAGCATCCGGTTTTTACCCTTTGGGTACGGAACCCTAAAAAACATAAATCGTTTCTCACATTCTTTATATTTTAAGCCAGGTAACGTTGCAAAATGGAATATTGTGACAGGCTTCGTGAAATGAAACACTGGCCGATCCGGGGATGACAGCTGGGAGACAATAAGATGACAGTTGGGTTTAATATAGAGAGTAACCCCCTTTTTCGGGTTCCGTACCCAAAGGGTAAAACGGGACCCTATTACTAAGACTCCGCTGTCCGTCCGTCCGTCTGTCCGTCCGTCCGTCCGTCTGTCACCAGGCTGTATCTCACGAACCGTGATAGCTAGACAGTTGAAATTTTCACAGATGATGTATTTCTGTTGCCGCTATAACAACAAATACTAAAAACAGAATAAAATGAAGATTTAAGTGGGGCTCCCATACAACAAACGTGATTTTTGACCGAAGTTAAGCAACGTCGGGCGGGGTCAGTACTTGGATGGGCGACCGTTTTTTTTTTGCCGTTTTTTGCATTATGGTACGGAACCCTTCGTGCGCGAGTCCGACTCGCACTTGCCCGGTTTTTATTCATAAACGTCTACAGTTGACAAGCCGATAATAATCGTTTGTCCCTTTCCATCATACCAATACGTCGGAAAGAGACAAACGATTATTATCGGCTTGTCAACTTTAGTAGACGTTTATGAATACGGACGTAAAAACCTACGAAAAAGCTGAAAAGTTAGATACAAAATCGTGCAAATTCTTACCATACAGTCAGCAGCAGAAGTTGCTAAGCGGGCGAGGTGTTCAAAATGATCTTGACGCGACTTTATTGTTAAGAGAATAAGAGCTGTTGTACAGAACATTGAAGCAATTTATTATCCTCGGCATTTTATTTATTGATCATTATTTTTCTACAACCATCAAATTGTCGTCCCTACCCTCGTCATAAGAGCCCTTAGAGTCGAATAAGAGTCTTCAGGGTGCGTAGCCAACGTGCCAATCGTTAACGCTCCGTAACGAACGAAACGCAACTGTTCTCTCTTCTTCTTCTTAGTCGTTATGCTATTTGCAGAGTGTCGTGGTCAACTGCTGACATCAGTACGGTTACCGTCAGTTTGTCACTGATGTAAACGCCGTCGAGAACGTAATTTACTTTCTATACATCCCGTTTGCACTAATATGCGAGTGCGAGCGAGATGTATAGAAAGTAAATTACGTTCTAGACGGCGTTTATGTCAGTGACAAACTGATGGTAACCGTACAGGCACAGATGTGACGCAACTGTTACTGTCGCACTAATATGGAAAAGCGATAGAGAGAGGTGACTACGATACGTTAACGATTGGAACGTTGGCTACGCACCCAGGTAACAAAAATGTCGTAAGAAGCTTTAGGATTAGAATTAAGATTAAGGTGTAGTAGACACAGAGAACAGAGTTTTTGAAAAGTCGTGGCGCCTTTTTTATCACAATACGGTTATAAAACGAAGTTTACCGCCGCGTCTGTCTGTTTGTGTGTATGTATGTTCGCAATATACTCAAAAACTGCTGAACGGATTTCCATGAGGTTTTCACCTATCAATAGAGTGATTCTTGAGGAAGATTTAAGTGTACAATTTGTTAAGGTTTTGTGTAACCCGTGCGAAGCCGGGGCAGGTCGCTAGTTGATTTATAAATTATAACTCACGCATTCTCAAACGTGTCTAATGGAGCTGCCATCACGTCAATAAACTTTGCTTTCTATAATCTTGTACAAACTTCCAACACAGTGCATTCAGTGGCAGTAACTCAACTAAGACCATTAACGTGTCAATGATTTCAATACAAAAAGTAATAACTGTATATAATAAGCAAAAACGGCGTATGACGCCCCTGGCGGATTCCATTTTGTTTTTCTTCCTTGACTTCTCGGCGGCAAAACTTATTGGCCCGGGGCGCCAAATTTCAAAATATGCCCCTGATAATGTGTATATGTCGCAGTCAAAAGTGTGAACTGGTCAAAAGAACTTTTAACCGACAAAAACAGGCAAGACTGCTTTTGACTGAGCATGTTGGTCAAAAGTAGTTTTACCTGAAAATCATTGGTTAATAGTAATTGTGACTGTTACTATCAGTCAAAAGTACTCGCAGAAATAGGTAGGTTAGGGTTATTTTTTTTTTGCTACGCCCTAAAAACGAAACTGTTCCCAGAGATAGGTAGGTTAGGGTTATTTTTTTTTTGCTACGCCCTAAAAACGAAACTGCTGCCAGAAATAGGTATGATTTTCAGGTAAAACTACTTTTGACCAACATGCTCAGTCAAAAGCAGTTTTGCCTTTTTTTGTCGGTTAAAAGTTCTTTTGACCAGTTCACACTTTTTTTAATTTTTTTTAATTTATTTAGGCTCACAAAACAGGTTACAGTCATTGCGTTTACATGCATATTAGAGGCGTACAGCGTTCTGAACTGGACTCTAACCCTAAATATGTGTGCACATTAAGAACAAAATTTACATGCGATAAATTTGTGTCTAAATATCAAATAATCATTCAAATATGTCAAACTTATGGTATCAAAATTACAAACAGTTATAAGCATAAATCATGTCAATATTACATCGTGTTCGTACAAGTGAGGAGAGACATTATTAATATTATTATGAAAATTACAATAGAATAACAGAGAATTACAATATCTAACAAAGTGCTTTTTTAATGCTAATTTTGAATTTAGGTAGATTATTATTAAAGATGTCGAGAGAAGGATGTTCAGCAACTGTGTCGTTGTACAATCGACACATTCTGGTAACCGGATTATAATAAGATGTGTTGTTTTTGAAAATTTGTAGCTGGAAAATTCTGTGTGAGGGGTTTCGTGTGTTTATGCGTGTAATTAGGTTAAGTTGTGAAAGGAGGGAAGGACAGTCAATGTATGAGTGAATGATTTTATATAGAAACAATAACTCGCTGTATTGTCTCCGCGTCGACAGATATGGCAAGTTGAAATGTTTAAGCCTACTGGAATACGATCTGTATGTGCGACCAAGCTGAGATCTATAGCAAAGGATATTAAGGAAACGCTTTTGCACCCTTTCCATGCGATCAACGTGAATTTTGTAGTAAGGTGACCAGATTATAGATCCGTATTCCAGAATGCTTCTTATTAAAGAGAAGTAAAGGATTTTAATTGTTTGATTGTTTTTAAAGTCCCGGGAGGCTCTAGTGATAAAACCTAAAAGCTTATTGCAATTGCCGATCAAGTGGTCGTAATGATAATGGAAATTTAATTTTTCGTCGAAGTACACTCCTAGGTCGCGGATGACTTCCTTGCGATTAATTGAGACGTTGTTTAGTGTATAGTCAAAAGTGATTTTATTTTTGGAGTTTGTGAATGAGATCGTGAAGCACTTGTCCGTATTTAAGTACATCCTATTTCTGTTGCACCATTCAGATATAGTCTTGAGATTCTGTTGAAGCATTGTGCAGTCTTCAGTATTCTTAATAGTAGTAAAAATCTTGAGGTCATCCGCATATAAAAGGCAAGGACAGGTCAACTCAGCGACAAGGTCATTTATATAGACAACAAATAAAAGCGGGCCCAAGTGCGATCCTTGTGGTACGCCAGACGTGATGGTAACGGGCGCAGAGAGATGACCTTTGATATTAACAAGTTGGCTTCTGTTCTCTAAGTAAGACTTAATCCATCTCAGCAGATTGCCGTGAACCCCATACCCCTCTAGTTTTCTGATGAGAATAGAATGATCAACCTTGTCGAATGCTTTTGAGAAATCTGTGTATATAGAATCAGTCTGTAATCTTTTAGCAAAAGCGCTGCAGAGATAGTTCTTGTAAACCAATAAATTGGTAATAGTAGATCTGTTTTGTACAAAGCCGTGCTGGCTAGGAGAAATAAAGGCTTTTAAGTGTGAGTAAAAACAACTGTACACTACGGATTCTAGCAATTTTGAAAAAGCAGATAGGATACTTATAGGCCTGTAATTTTTGCATTGATCTTTATCGCCTGATTTGTGGATTGGGATAATAAATGCAGTTTTCCACGCATCTGGAAAATTACCGTTTGATATTGATTTATTGAAGATAATGGAAAGAGGTGGGCTGAGTTCGTCGACACATTTTTTTATGAATGACGCAGGAATGCCGTCAGGTCCAGCCCCCTTGTCACTGTCAAGACGTTTTATTTTAGCCTTTACCTCGTCCACACTGACGCGAGTATCGCAAAGAGTAATATGCGGATAGACTGCATTGGAAATACGAGTAGCATACGTGCATACGTCAGCTGGTTTCTCAAAGACGGAGCCAAAGTAACTAGAGAACATTTCACAGACTTCATTTGTATTTGACGATACGAGATTGTTATATTTCATCGTAACTGGTATCGAGTTAGAACCCTTTTTATAGTTTACGTATCTCCAGAAGTGTTTAATATTATATTTAATGGAGTCTTGTACTGAGTTTACGTATACAGTATAACATTTATCTATCAATTTTTTGCACCTAGCCCGTAATAAATCGAACGTGTCGTAGTCTCGAGGATTACCATATGTTTTATAGCGTCTGTGGTACTTCGACTTCTCTTTCAAGGCCTTTATTAGACCACGACTAAACCAACACGGATAGGTATCAGCTTTTACTCTTTTTGAGGGCGTGTTATTTTTGATAATTTCGTCCAGTTTACTGTGGAAACTATGTACAGCTGTGTTTATGTCAGAATCAGATAAGAGTTTCTCCCAGTCGACCGATCGTAGCTCCTGGCGAAATTTTTCGTAGTTACATTTATTAAAGTTTGGTTTCTGTTGGTTAAAGGAATTGATACATTTTGGTGGCAAGATGACAACATCAAGGTCTATTATTAATGGCGGATGATGTGCATCAGTCCGGCTTAGAGGAGGACTGCAACATATACACAGCGTCACAAATGCTCAACACATACTTTATAAATTTATACATTCAACACAATCTGTTTGAAGTCAGAAACTCTGTGATCAACTCCATTTGCTCGGCAAACATGGAACAAAACTTGCACATTTACACTTCGCAATGTTGGTACAAACAAACAAAAAATACCGTGTTACTTTGAGAGAAATTGAGACACACTGCCAAAGTCTTTTTACTGGCACAACTTTATTTTTCTGAATAGTTACCTACTAAACTTATCGTACTTTTGAGTAGGTAATAATGTATTATAAATATAGAATAGTAATGTACCGAATAATATGACGTGTAAAATTGTATTGGTTTTATGAATAAATTATTGTATTGTATTGTATTGTATATACATTTACGGGTAATAGGTAGGTATACATATACAGGATGATTCATGAGACGCGAGCAGGACTAATCCTGCACACTCAGTAACTGATAATTGATCGATCACCGTCGTATTTAGGTGAAACAACCACACTTATTCCTATTTTTTAACTTTTTGGTGAGGGCAAATTTAATCCTCTACAATCATGGTCATCCTACAAGACCTAATTAATAAGCATAAAACCTCTTTAAATTTTTGATTAAGAAGAAAATAAACTGTCAATCTTGAGTGAGATACGAGTTTTCAAAAGTAACCAGACCGCGATGACAGTGATGACATTCAATTTGACACAGAATATCGGTAGTTTAGTATTCTAATTTTAGGGTGACCACGCATATCGTAAATAAATTAATAACTTTTTTTTTCAACACGACTAGAAAATTAACGTTAACCTCACTAAATAATTATAAGTATCAGTATTAACTGATACTTATAATTTACGAAATGCGCAGTATTAGTCCTGCTCACGTCTCCTGAATCACCCTGTATATTGGGTATGGCAGCGTAAAAGATGTCACGCACACTTCTGACATGACCAAGATAACTCAAGATGGCCGGCTCTTTATCATTTGTCAGTATTTGTCACTATTCCTGTCACGTTCTAACAAATATGTAAGTGCAAAAGTGACGCATGGCATGACAGAAGAATGCGACCATGATACCGTTGCTGAGGTGACTAAGGCCACATGAAAAAGAGGGTCACGAAGTATTTTGCCACGCCAAATACAAGTAGAATCGTCATGAATAAGTTAGAAAAAATTTAGAGGGATTACTACGTTCTCACTTGGTTCTTACTAAACCAGGTGACTGTGTCGTGGACTCGTTGGTGACCAAAAGCACAGAATAAATATTAGTACTAGGTATAGTTACAGAAGGTTCACTCTAACAAAACGCGTCTATTACGAGAGATAGGTACAAGCGCAAGCGCGAGCAGGCGTCCATTCTATAGCGGTGCGTGGCAACTACTACTGCTAGACACCAAAACTGGTGTGGGCCGCATGTACCTAATTATAGCGACGCGATGAAATCGCGGAGTGAGCCACGCCTGCCAAAAGTTAGATAATCTATTAATTTGAGCTCCATATCGTACTAATACTTGTATCTCAAACTCTCCACGCTTCAGCCGTACCTACACATAAATTCGCCACATCTGCCGCCAGTTAAATATCGCCGATAAATCAAACGGCGATTTACACGCTACCGTCGATGGGTGTCAGCCATATTTTAGGGATACGGTAAGGGCGTGCCGCACACACATAAACCTGCATTTTGAGGTACAGATACGTCCCAAACGTAACTTAAAAGTGTCTGAAAAAGGAAAATTTATAGGCATCATCTTAGTCCTACGTGCATGTCTAGTGATTTAAGCATATACGCATAATAATAATAATAATTCAGCCTATATACGTCCCACAGGCACAGGCCTTCTCTCATGCGCGAGAGGGCTTGGGCTATAGTCCCCACGCTAGCCCAATGCGGATTGGGGACTTCACATACACCTTTGAATTTCTTCGCAGATGTATGCAGGTTTCCTCACGAAAAGCTAGTGGTAAATATCAAATATATTGTGGTCGAGTGGATATATGACGTCCGACTTTCACTCCGGAGGTCGCGGGTTCAAATCCTGGCTCGTACCAATGTTATATTATATTATAATGTTAAAACATTTAGATCAAACAACGGTTACAGTGCACAATGTATTTTTAGTCGCTATTGGCGACAAGTTTCGGGCCCATCGGGGGTCCTTCCTCAGGCTCGAGTGCTCGCGGTGGCTGCACTCCGTGACAGAAGTCCCAACTAGCAAAATAGTCGTATAAGAATTGATTTACTCAGCCTGTAATCGTATAACAGCCGAGTTACGGTTGTTGAAGCACCAATATATCGTATAATAGCGGTTAACTCGACTATTTAGCAATTTTCGCTAATTAGTGCTATCTTTTAGCACTTTTATTCCACCTTTTAATAAATGCTGAGTTAGCGCTACTAAATCACTTTTATTCAGCATAATTGTTCTATTAAAATCATATAACAACTATAGATTAGCTAATTGTCTGAATAAGGCGCTTTAATACAACTGTTACTTAACTCTCTTCTCTGTTGCTATAAAAGCCTATTAAAAGCAATCAAATAACCATTTGGCAACAATGCTGCTGTAACAGCGCGCTTATATCATAATTCGGGTAATGGGGTTCAAACCGCTGTTATAGGAGCTGAAGTGTATTTACAGGTTTTATTCAAAATGTATTTAGCTTAGAGTACTTTTAAAGAGTTTTGAACTACATTAACAGCACAAGTCAGCCATTTTGACGTGTCAATATAGTCCGGTGGCCAACTGCATGAAACCCTACCTGACAAAAAAATAGAATAATCCTACTCTATAGGGGTAGCTGACTTTTAGTAGCATCAACTGTTCTTGGTCGGCCGCGGCTTAATTTGGAAAATTTTGCGCTAATGGCAAAATAGTGGCACAAAAATTCATAAAAAAAAACCCCATCGTATAATAGAATGAAACTTGCATGGTAGGATAGCTGCCTTTGAGGACAGCAAAACAAAACTGGTCAGCTACATTCTGTGTTGGCAGGTTCTTGTGTCCGACCGAATTTGTGGTACCACGTGACAGCTACAATTTACCTCATCGAAAAATAGAATCAAAACAACTGATTGTAATACCTACATTAAATTTGTTGACATATGTCTTGGTCGGCCTCACCTTAGCCTGACAGCGTTTTCAGTCCGTCCGCATTAAAAAAAAAGTCAATGGCAGCTATCCTACCATACAAGTGACATTCTATTTTTCGATGAGGTAAATTGTAGCTCACTTGGTACCTACCACAAATTCGGTCGGAGACAGGAACCTGCCAACACAGGATGTAGCTGACCACTTTTGTTTTTTTGATGAATATTTGTACCACTTTTTTGCCATTTGCGCAAAATTTGCCAAGTTAAGTCACGGCCGACCAATAGCAGTTGAAGCTGCTAAAAGTCAGCTACCCCTACAGAGTAGGATTTTTAAATTTTTTTATCAGGTAGGGTTTCATGCAGTCGGCCATCGGACTATAAATCCATAAACATGGCGACATCATGTGCTATAAGTGTAGCAGTAAACGCAGTTACTCGACTTATAGTCGAATTAATGAGATATAACAGAAACTAGATCGTGTAAGCAAATTTTTACTTATTTTTATTAATATTTTTTTATTGAAATTTAAGAAAATAGGCGGCCCATGAATATATATGAACCAGTGCCTTTGGTTTTATCAATAAAGTATTTTTCGCGCTGGGTTTTACTGTATTACGTGTACTTACAGACAGTAAAATCTTATGTACACAATCACGGTAAAAATAAATGTCATGGATGACAGCAGTAAAAAATACTTAAGTACCTTTTTGTTTTATTAGACACGTGAAGACGATTAGGCCTCAAACTTAATCAAATAATTGAAATATAATCGCTTACCTGAGATCGTTTTTAGCACATATTAGTTGAATAAAAGCATTTACTGCACTCTTACACATTTAAAATGCCGAGTAAAAGCAATCCGGCTACCTTTACGAAACATTTTTGCTGAGAAAAAGCAGTGCGGCTGCTTTTATAGAACACTTTTACTGAGTAATAGTAAATTGCTAATGTTTATAGAACAAATAGTCGAGTAAAAGCACTATCGTTGCTATTAAAACACTAGAAGTGCTTTTATCCACTTTTACTCAACTCTTACAGCATCGATTTGCTTCTTATACAGCGCTTACTCGATTTTTATAACACTTTTAGTCTGTATAAGTGCGCCTTTTCGCGTTGAGTAAACGCTTACAGGACTTTTACTCGACTGTTTTTACACCGTTTATAGCACCAAAAAGCGAAAATAAAAACGTGCTCTCATCTTTTATAGCACATAGAGTTGCTAGTTGGGGTAAGTGTAACCGTTATGAACTAAATATTTTAAAATATGTCTCCCGAAATTTTAATTTCGATTATTATAATGTTCCTTTAAGACGAAACAGGAGCTGAGTTTTAAATATTTTAGGTAAATATACCCGTCTCGCTAACGGAAGCGGCACCTAAAAGTAGTGCGATAAGGACAAGGTGAAAAATCCTGCGAAAAATCTCAAAAATCGAGGTTTCGTACTCCTCTGTTTCCTCCTCCAAAACTTAACCAATCGTAACCAAATTTGAAAATCTAAATTATTATGAAATTATCTGTGTCGGACAGTTTTGCTTTTTTGGCTAATTGATATCAGTTTTGAATGCCACGCCTCTCATTGCGGCATAGTCAATTAGGCCATTTTGGCCATTTTTGAAGGGCTCTAGCGCCTTAAAAAACAAAAATATCAAAAAAGCAAAACGGTCCAACACAGATATTGACAATATTAATCTGTGTTGAAAAAATCATTGCTCTAGCTTCAAAAACCACGGAGGAAAACGAGGAGTACGTTTCTATGGAGAAATGACCACTCCCGTTGGCTCTTAATCTTGTCCATGAGTGTATAAAGTCTGTTAAATCATTTAGACAGTGAGTGAGACGCCGTTTCCATTATCCCTTGATTTATGTATTAGACGCAAAAACCGATCATTTGTTACCAGATAAACCCTTTGCCAACTCTTATTATGTTTTAGAGCCATACTTTTTTAGAAACTAGGTACCTACTTAAGGGGCCGGTATATGACGTTTTCGATTTAGACCTCACTTTGTAACCATAATTTGTTCAATAAATGTTTGATAATTGCATTAAATTACACGTAAATTTATTCACGAAGAAACCGTGTACCGACTCTTCATGCCATTATATTTTTAATTTGCTGTTATTCTCTACAAATGGACACTAAAAGTATCAAAAAATCAAAATATGGAGTTCCGTTTGAGACAGAAGCAAAACAATTTTGTCTTTGACAGTAATTGAAATATTGTATGATTTTGGAAGCTAGATAATTCAGCTACCAATTTATTATCGATTTATATTTTTACTCACAAAGACAACACAGAAATTCAATCTCAAATGTAAACTTTCGAACAATTTCCATACATTGACGACATCACTCAAAATCCTTCGTCAAGTCAGATGCCCGTTGGGGCTACACCGGAGCACACGTGTACTTCTTCTAATGAAAATGACAGCTTGATTTTCTTGCTTTTGACAATTATATTGACATTAAATCATATACGCACACGAGAAAGCATACCAGTAGATAAAATGTATTTCAAAAAATAGGGTACATAAATATCAGCTCGCGTCTCATTTAAATTTCATTTGCTGTTATTTACGGTCATTATTGTTGAAAACCGCAGTAAACTATCTTAAAACAATACGATTACAGTCGAATTTAAGTATTATGTTCCTTCAAAACTCGCTTAAAATGAAAAAAGTTTAAAGACTCATCTTTACTTATTGGGATCAAATTTTATTATGCTGGTATCATTTTGCGTCATTTTAAAAACGTATTTGACTTCTGTATGTCAATGAATTTTGATGACAACTGTAATCTTGTATTATATTATAGAACTTTTATATTAAAATATTGCCTATTAACAGGAAGAGTTATGTAATTCGTATAAGTAATACCTGAAAGTCTTGTACCTAGATCTGTAATACCATGGATTGCGACGAATAAATTATTATGATTATGCCGTTCGTTCCGTCTATATGTATAATGCGTGTGTGCTGTTCTCTGAAAATCTTCAAGAAAAATAACGGCTAGACCAGCACTAAGTACTAGCAAGTTTTTGCGGCTTTGGAGACCGAGATGAAGCTTACAGGCCAATAGCGTTCTGGCCTGGTTATTGTTATGTATACCTATGTATCGAATGTTTTATAAATTTACTATAAAAAGCAATGTTTTATTTCGATTAGGTCTACATTTTGTGCATATTGCATATCTGAAGTATTTTCGTACTAAACTTGAAACTTTCGTTGAAACTAAATAAAATAATTATTCCAAATGTACAGTCACCTGCAATTTATGTTACACAACGAAGGCCGCAAAAATATCTGACACGATCTTATTTGTAGAACCATAAGAGCATGTCACATATTTTTGCGGCCTTCGAAGAGTAGGTACCGTCATTACTCATTATCACCAACTTTGCCCGCTTTTTTTTTAAACACGAATTTCTCAAAAAAAATCACATCATATGACTTTTTTTTGCTCAGCATGTCCATTGTGATCAAACGCATCAGTTTATGTGAAGAAAACATTTTTTTATCGTGTTTTTACCCATTTTTTTGCGTTTTAGAGGGCGGGCAAATAAAAAAATAAAATAAAAAAATATCCGGGGTTTTCGCCAACATTGCCCACGTCAATTTGGTATTCAAATACAGCTCGTATGATGATGATGTCTAAGGATCACTTAAAGGTTTTGGGCAATCCTACCATACCCAGTTAATAACTTAGCGATAAGTGTAAAAACTTTTAAATAAATTTGCTGGGCAATGTTGCCTACCCGTTTTTGCCCATTTCCAAATAAGGCTCGCCTAAGCATTTTACAAAGGCTAGGGTTGTCACTTTTGAGAAAATCTGTTACAATAGTTTAATGACCAAAAATATGATTTTTGTTGTGTTTTCATTCGTTAACGGGATAAAACATCTAAATAAAGGATAATAAGACAAATTAAATACAGTATATATTTATAAACTTATTTTAGTGTACAAACATAACCTTCTTTTACTTGCGAAGTAGGGTAAATTAGATGAAAGTGACAAACCTAATCCGTTTTTGGTGGTGGGCAATGTTGGTATGGATGCCAAATTACCGGATTACTTTGCCCACCGCTAAAACTTTTGTGTCTTTAGGCCTTTTTAGTTTAAATCTCAATAGACATAATCTATGCTTCATGTGTTATAACTGAAACCCGAAATATTTGTCAAAGGGTTCTCAATTTTTTCTATTTGTATTCATTATTTATCAATTTTTTGCCCGCCGAAATATACCCTATATTAGACAACACGCTCAAAATTCCCAAGTCAAGTTATGCACAAGTTTGGCATATACTTTGTCAGAAATATAACCAATTTTCTACTAAAAACAGCAGGGTGGCTATAACTATTATCAATTTTTCTACATTAACGAATTTGTTTAAAATTGTCGTTTTGGGCAAAGTTTCCCTGGAGGCAAAGTTGGCGCTAATGACGTAACATATTATTGCAGGTGACTGTACATAAATGTTTCGGTGATTTTGAGATTATTTTCCAGGTTAGTTTACTAACAATCAAGTTATGCAGATACCGATTTCGTGAACGTATAAGTAGTACGGTACCGCTATTGTTTAGCGATACCGATTATTTTTGAAGGTAAAACTATACCGGTTGAAATATAAAGATATTAAAATTACAGCAGGGACAAATTTTTTTTATAGGTGTACCTAAACCATCATTGGCCGAGCGTTAGCAAAGGTCTCCGTTTCAGCTTGGGCAAAAATGCTTTTGTATGTTCTCCTTTGCAGATCACATTTCTCAACTGATTCTCGTGAAAATTTGTAAGCAGGTTCGATAGAACTATTCTGTTTCGCTTTATCCGCCAAAATGGAATCGCCACCCTGCTGAAACTTTATTTATTTAAATTCCTATTGAATGGATTTTGCACCTTATGAAAAACCGTATAGAGTAGTAAATAACATTTTACATCTGACTTAATGACATCTTGTTTTATTCGCTTTAATTGTACAAAACGCGTATCTCAACAAAGCAATATTAGGTAGTAAAACAGTCAACAATCAAATGAATTAAATAGGTACGTCACGTGTGACATGAACAGACAAGGAAAGCAAGATTAAATGCATTGTTTCTCTTTCATCTTTAAATGGAATGCTTTTACCCTCAAAGGAGGCTAGTGGTCAATACTAAACTAAAAGTCCAATCATAAAAAAACATGATGGGTCACTGACCTGTCCCAGTAAAGTGAGGTAGTGTGCGTGAAGTGCGCTTGTGTGTGAAATGGGGTAAATTGACAGAATCTGATATTTTACCCACCGCTACCGTCGCCTTAAGTAAGTAAGTAATCTTTCTTTATTTAATAAAGCAGAATGCTCAGCTTTTCAGTTATTTACGAGTTATTTAACCTTCAACATAAAAGATAGAAAGTTATTTACTCTAGAGTTAGACCAAGAGAAGTCTGCAGAGAGTTTGATAGCCCACGCAGGGCAAGTTACCCTTAGGTATACAGGATGGCTAAAAAATATAACTGCATTCCCGTGGCTAGGAAGGTTTTGGGATTATACTGAGCAACTTTTACTATAGGACCCACCCCGAAAACACGAAAAAAAAATTGCCTGTTTCATATAGGTATGTAGGTATTTTGGCTAGTCCATTTTCTATGGGAGAGTTATTTTTTTTGCGATTTCGGGGTTGGTCCCATAGTAAAAGTTGCTCAGTATACGAGCCCCAATGCAAATTATTTCGTCTAGTTCCACGCAACAATTTTGTTTATTCTAATATATTTTACACATGAACATAAAATGACCCAGTAATGGGAACCATAATAGTAATGTTTAATGTAGTTTATTTTGATCGTATAATAAAATTGCATGAGACTTTTATTGCAGAAGAAACGTACTTTTCAAAAACGTTGTCCAAATCGTATTGTCCTCTCCTACAGCACTGCTGCATGCATGGGCTCGAAACAAAATTGTCAGTAGAATTGGCAGAGCCCTGTTGCTTTCCCTAGTAATAGCCCTTTATTTTTTTTCTTTCAGTACAAACGGTATTTCTTGTATTTGGATTTAGTTATTGCAGGGTATTACCATATAAAATGAAATTACATTAGTATAAGCATTAAATATTAGTAATTTTAAAACTAAAACATTATTTTTGAACAAACGCGAGAACCTCAAAAAATGGTCTCACTAGACGAAAACATGTGCATCGAGGCTCGTAATCTCGAAACCTCTCTGGCAACGGGAATGCAGTTATTTTTTAGCCACCGTGTATCTCTCTCTCTCCTCAGCATTATTATTCCCATCTGATTGTGGGGTCTGCTTTTCTGGTCTTTTCTCTCCACTTCGCGCGATCGGACGTGTCGTCTACTGAAACGTCGCAGGCCCTCATGTCTTTTGCTATGGTGTCTGCCCATCTCATCTTCGGTCTTCCTCTTCCTCTGGAGCCGACAATGTTCAGATCTATAGCAACATTCCCGATGAAATCAGGAGGTCTTCTTTTTAGCCACCGTGTATAATATATTATATTATTGTGACACTAAGGTGACTAAGGCTATCAGTAAAACGGTAGAGCTTAGCTTCGTAAGTATTTGGCAGATTTGAATCAACAAAACTGTTAGCTTAGCACCCTTGCACAGATATTTGTACCATATAGCAATTTTGCATTCAACACCTACCAGTTTTAACCCAAAAACCAGCCAAGTGCGAGTCGGACTGGCGCACCATTATGCAAAAAACGGTAAATTTATTTTATTTTTAGTATTTGTTGTTAGCGGCAACAGAAATAAAGTTGGCCAAGCAGATCTTGTCAGTAGAAAAAGGCGGCAAATTTGAAAAATGTAGGCGCGAAGGGATATCGTCTCATAGAAAATTTGAATTTCGCGCCTTTTTCTACTGACAAGATTTGCTTGACCATCTATACATCTGTGAAAATTCCAACTGTCTAGAGTCGCACCAAGAAAAGTCTGCAGCGGATTTGATAGCCCACGCAGTGTAAGTGTTATTTATACGTCATAATTTCATAGAAGTTTGACGTTTAAAATGACACTTGCACTGCGTGGGCTATCAAAATCACTGCAGACTTTTCACGGTCTGACTCTAGCTGTCACGGTTCATGAGTTACAGACTGGTGACAGACAGACGACGGACGGACGGACAGCGGATTCTTAGTAATAGGGTCCCGTTTTTACCCTTTGGGTACGGAATCCTAAAAACAGTTCCAGTAACGAACCTCGAAAACTCGCACAAGCCCGGACACATCAAAAATCATTTTTAAATTGAAAAATCAAACGCTGTAAAAGTTTCGTCCGTCGCAGTCTAAAATGGCGACTGATTGCAAAAACTTGCGGTCTGAGTTTCAGGTCAGTTTAAAATGTTAAGAGGGCAGCAATTGTTGTGAGACCCTTAGTTTTAGACGCAAGCTGCAACTTGCCGTTCACTACAGCCTTCTGATAAGAGGGAAAATAGACAACCCTGTGGCGTTGGGAGGTATCCGTCTCTTTGTGCCCGAGCAATACCACAGAATAACTAATAGTACTACCGTACAGAAAATTCACTCCTTCACAAAAGTCAGATTTAGGTATAAAATTATACCTATACTCGCCGCCTGCAACAAAATTGAAACATACCGCGCACGAACCGTGAATCTTCTTTGCGCGAGCGCCACGTGATACGACTATCGTGCGGTCGAGCGGCAGCCCAAGCCCAGGCCGCTGTTCGTGGCGCCGACGACGGAGCCTCGCACGCGCCGTGCCGGCAACGCGCCTGGCGCTCGTGCGCCAGCGCTGCTCAACCAACTCGTTTTAAGCCAGGATGCCGACGTGTTCGCCGATGGCTGGCACACTTTGACTAGTAAAATACGCTCATTATGTAATCGATTCATTTAAAATTTAAATATGCTTTAGATCTAAGTGTTACATTATTGTATTGTTAAATACTGTTGTTAGCATTATAGGCGCTTTGGTACTACTGTAAGCTTGTAATTGTAATTGAATAAATAAAATAAAAATAATTGTAGCTGTTGGTTATCAATTTTGCTCTAAAGTTAATAATGATATTATACTGCACTATATGGGGAGCGTGCATGAACTGTAGACGGCAGCACAGAATCCCCCTATTCATAGGCTCGAAGCATTGAATGACTGAATGAATGTTTCTTTTTTTCAGCCAATAGACCTATTGCATTATTTCAAGTTACCTATCTGACACAATCTTATTTGCAGAACCAAACAAAGAGCGTAATATGTTACGTATACTTAGCGTGCCTTGTTATGCAAAATATTATTGCATAATACATAAGTATTGTCGTTCAATAAAGAAACTGGTTATTTTTCATAATGACTTTGTTATTTATACTTAAGTACAGAATTCAAGACAATATTTTGAGACATTAAGTTACGTATGTACATGTTTATGAAAACGTGAAGAAGTGCTGTAGATATCACCTTTATTGTAGCGGCACGTAGCGGTATCACCGCTGCGCGTGAAGATCACGGGAGTCCCCTTTTACCTAAAATAAAATAAGTTTATATTAAAACTTAATAAAATCAAGCGCCAAAAATGATACACCGAAATGAAAATAATTACCCAAACTCATTGGAGTAATTAAAAACATAACTGAACTTAAATGTGTCGCTTAACTTCAAACTCGGGTAAATCCATTCGACCCTCTCAGCAAATATCTACCCTATTACCTTTTCTTAATACCAAAATCGCATAATCTGCCAGATGGATTTACCCGAGTTCGAAGTTAAGCGACTCAAATAATAGTTACATTTTGATCAATATCCTTTAACCAATTGTGTTGTTACAAACAGACCTGGGGGCCGATTTTTGAATTTCGAGCGTTCGATTTCGTCACTCGAAAATCAGTGGAAAACAGCGAAATGCTAACTTTTGAAATACGAGCGATAGAAATTGGGAATCGAGTGGTATTGACTCGTTTTCAATTCTATTAGTAGAAGTTAAATGCCGGGTACTGGAGATATTATTGGACGAAATACACGAAATCGAGCGGTCGAAATCAAAAATCTGCCCCCTGTTGGTTGTTGTAACATAAAGGGTCTACCGCGAATCACGTTCGAAGTGTTGTCTCCTGTCACACTTACTTATGAAATTACAAGTGCGACAGAGAGGCAAAACCTGGTTCGCCCGGTAGGCGACTTAGGTAACAAAATGTTTTGTTAAATGTTATTTTGACGTTTCTTTCAACAGTCAACAAACAAACTGTTTCTTTCAGTAACAGTAAAATAAAAGTAAACAAACAATTTGTAAATGTTCGGGTAGTTAACACTAATTAACCACTCGGTCGGTGGTCGGTTAACCAATAAATAACATTTATTGGTTAACCGACCAATTACAAAACCGCCTGGATCAGTCACTGAACGACTTGACTTTAACCTACATTATTTGATCATGTAATGTTTTCATCTACCCTCAACTGGAGGATTTGAGGGTGGATTTTGTTTACTTTTATTTAAATACCTAAATATACAGACTATAAGTCCAAGAAAGGTAAGTATATTGTCTATTACCTCGAAGCGAAACAAGCACTTGAGGCCTGGCAAGCAAGAACACATGCATATATTATGCGCCAGCCTTCTTAGGAAATCCCAGGATCCTTTGCATATATCAAGAACGTTCTTAGCGACGGAAGTTTCCTTGTTTTCAACCATTATTGAACTCTGGTTGCCAGGCAGGCCGGAGTCACGCAGTTAATTATTGCACTCTGGTTGCCAGGCAGGCCGGAGTCACACAGTTACAATGTAATCCGAATAGTCCTAGGAATTTGTTGATGATTCTTATTCTGTATAGACACCAGTTTGGGAAGCAGCTACACAAACACATGCTTTTTGAAAAGCATTGCTTTTTGGAGGTTAAAGTTCCATAAATAACATTTTATTTGGATTTTACAAAGTCATTATGAATTTTACTTTCTATTGATTTTGATTGTCTTGATGTAGGTATGTCAAAGTGGCATGTGCTACAGAGGATGTTTAAATTCATAGATTCTAGCACATGTCTGTCCAGCCAGTCATAGAAATAAGACTCCTTGTTGTGACAACATATAATATATTTGCACCGACTTGGTAGAGTCTGTGCGTAAAGAGTCGGAGGTATTTAAATTCATAGATTCTAGCACATGTCTAATTTGTCTATATATCTAACCAGCCAATCGTAGAAATAAGATTCCTTGTTCTGACAACGTATATTTAGCATCGACTTGGTAAAGTCTGTGCAGAAAGAGTCGAGTCGTGAAATGTATGGGGCCCAACACATTCCACGACTCTTTTCTTTTCGCACAGACTACCAAGTCGGTATTAAATTACACGAATAAATAACACTTGCACTGCGTATGCTATCAAAATCATTGCAAACTTATCTTGGTCTAACTCTAACTTGGCCCACCTAACACCCTGACTTAACTGAGTTGTTTCTGACCCAGTAACAGAAATAAGAGACGAACGAAACAGTTCAGTTCTAAATAACCTACTAATGTTTTAATAAGGGCACAACATTGTAAAAAGAGCAGGCAAGTGAAGATAAGCTTGATTGATCTAAGGCCTTGGCCTTGATCGGAAGTTTCATATCAGAAAAGAATCGGGAAACACATTAAGCATTCGTATAAAACTTTTTCCGACATGAAAAACTTATTGTCAGTATTAGGTAGGTACAGACTGCATCAATAATATCGGATAGAATTACGCGCCAAAAGTAGTGTCCGACCGAAGGTTCGGTTTCGGTTTCGGTTTCGGCCAGTTTCGGCCAAAAAATCATGTTTCGGCTGGAGTTTCGGTTTCGGCCAAAAACCGGCCGAACCTTTCGGCCGGGCCGAAACTTACGAAATGGTACTTCGGACAAAGACCAAAAGTTGGGGAATAAGTAGGACAACAATATTAATACCTACATATACTGATTCATGTATTGTATAGGTACAGAAATTAATTGGTTTATTATAAAATACAATTCCACTAATGAGGGCGTTACTGGACGATCGACGCAGTCTTAAGAGGCTGTCAATACCTATAACGCGCACACTGTCTAATTGTATCGGAGTGAATGAGATCGCACTGTCGCATGTTACTGGGCCCTGGGCAAGAGAATAATAAGAAAACTCATCATCTTCCTCGCGTGATACCGGAATTTTTGCCGAGCCGTGGCAATGGGAATGGGAGCCTCGGGTCCAATTGACAACTAATCCCAAGAATTGGCGTAGGCACTAGTTTTTACGAAAGCGACTGCCATCAGACTGATATTCTAACCCAGAGAGTAAACTAGGCCTTATCGGGACTAGTCCGGCTTCCTCACGATGTTTTTCCTTCACCGAAAAGCAAATAATAAAATAAAATAAAAATAAAAAAGCCTTTATTATTCCAAATTCATACATAACATGCATTATTTAGTTGTAGTTATTTTACTTATTACATTATAATATTTTTTCCAACTAGCATGCATTTAAGTATAGTTTTAAATTTAAAGTGTTCTAAAATTATTGTTTAAGTCAATTCTTGTTCTTATATTATAATTACATATTTAGAATTTGTCCATTTAATTGAAAATTATATTGATTTAGCACAAATTAAAAAAAAGATGACATTTTATTCTTACTGCCGAAAAGCAAATAGTAAATATCAAATGATATTTCGTATATAAGTTCCGAAAAACTCATTGGTCCGAGCCGGGGTTTGTACCTGCGACTTTCGGATTGAAAGTCGCACGCTCTTACCGCTAGGCCACCAGCACTTAAGGAAATAATAAAAAAACTATTGTAATAAAAATAAACGTGGATTATTTGTGTAATATTACTCGTTAACGGTTTAGGTATAAATATTTACACATTGTGATTTAAATTTCAGATACATAAGTCAAAAAAATAAAGACATTAGAACCGTTTAATGGTAATTTTAAGCAGGGCCGGATTAAGCATGTCGGGGCCCACAGTATCAGGTCGGCCCGAGTCGAACGATGTCTTTTTCGCTCTTATTCATTCACTTATTCAGTCATTTTCCTACATACCTCTAATGGCAAATTTTAAGCGAGGCTAAAGGCTACGGTCAACTACGCAAAGTTGATTTTCTGAATAGTTTACATTTAGCGAGGCTGAACAGTTGACAATTGATTAAAACGAAGAAAAAACTCTTAAAAGTGTCCCCAGTACAGTTTATCATACGAATGCTCGACCTTAGCCTCACTTTTTACCTCAATTTACTATTGGTTTGTGTCCCACATGTCCTCTACATCAGCTTAGCATTCAGCCTCGCTGCGCCATGCTCGGCCTGCGGTCTCGCTTTTTAATACAATGGACATTGGTTGGAGTCTGTGCTCAACTACTTATCCTGAAGCCTGAAGCACGACTTTGACTTCGCATGAAAGTTCGCCTCACTTCGGACTATTGGGCCTACGGGGAACTTCGGACTATTAGGCCCAGTTAAAGATCGGTACCCGGCCTTGCGATATTTGTGAACAAAAAATTTCGCGCTCGCTGCGCTCGCGTTTATGGTTGGTTTTTTAGTTGACCCTATATCTACATGTTAGCTTGACTGGTGAATGAATAGAGTTAAACGAATTATTTTGATAGCAGTGCAACTAGTGCAATAGTACATTACATACCTAGGGAGGTAAATTCGTAAATGCTCCAGATCGCAGGTGTTTGTGGCCAGAACCGAAGGTGAGGGCCATAAATATGCGATCTGGGGCTTTACGAATTACCGCCCGTGGTTTGTATAAAGTTTTACGTCTTGCCTTGGCCAGGAAGTGAGATTTTCTTCCCATCCCGTGGGAAGAAAATCCCACTTACGGGCCTGGTGACGTAAATGTTATTTATACGTCATAATTTCATAGAAGTTTTGACGTTTAAAATAACACTTGCACTGCGTGTGTTATCAAAATCGTTGCAGAATTATCTTGGTCTGACTCTAGTAATTTTCTTAAAAAACTGCTTAAGTAACATCAATTTCAAGGACATTGGGTGTTGACAGCCCCATAATATGTGTGTAAAAGCGGTTTTATACATTTCTTCAACTATTTTAACAAATCTACAAAAGGTTCGGTTTCGGTTTCGGTTTCGGCCGAAACTAGAGCCAAAGCCGAACATTCGGTTTCGGTTTCGGTTTCGGCAAAAAAACATGTTTCGGTCGGACACTAGCCAAAAGTGTTTACGACCATACATATACCTAATCAATTTCCAAATAGTGATACATATCAGTTCATGTTAAAAAGTATCTGCTAAAGTCTTCATTTAAATGCCTTCCGATAAAGTTCAAATTTTCCGTCAAAAGCGTGAACTATTAAGAAAGTAGAGTTAGTAGAGTTAGACCAAGAAAAGTCTGCAACAATTTTAATAACATACGCAGTACAAGTGTTATTCTAAACGTCAAACTTCTATGACATTAGGATGTATAAATGACACTTGCACTGCGTGTGCTATCAAAATCGTTGCAGACTTTTCTTGGTCTAACTCTAGTATTTATTGAACACCGCAAAGTTTTAAAAACACAGAATAAAACTAGGGAATAAGAGACCACTCTTATATTGATTTTATTACCTACAAATATCTATGCTTAAGGTGTAAACATAAAGTTAATAAATATTATTTCCTACTAGCTTTTGCCCGCGACTTCGTCTGCGTGGAATTAGTGACAGCAGCTAAAGTAGGTATAGCGCCTGGATAATGCTAATGCAATCATTCAATTCGCGCATTGCCCAACTAGCAAATCTATGTGCTATAAAAGCTGAGAGCACGTTTTTATTTTCGCTTTTTGGTGCTATAAACGGTGTAAAAACAGTCGAGTAAAAGTCCTGTAAGCGTTTACTCAACGCGAAAAGGCGCACTTATACAGACTAAAAGTGTTATAAAAATCGAGTAAGCGCTGTATAAGAAGCAAATCGATGCTGTAAGAGTTGAGTAAACGTGGATAAAAGCACTTCTAGTGTTTTAATAGTAACGATAGTGCTTTTACTCGACTATTTGTTCTATAAACATTAGCAATTTACTATTACTCAGTAAAAGTGTTCTATAAAAGCAGCCGCACTGCTTTTTCTCAGCAAAAATGTTTCGTAAAGGTAGCCGGATTGCTTTTACTCGGCATTTTAAATGTGTAAGAGTGCAGTAAATGCTTTTATTCAACTAATATGTGCTAAAAACGATCTCAGGTAAGCGATTATATTTCAATTATTTGATTAAGTTTGAGGCCTAATCGTCTTCGCGTGTCTAATAAAACAAAAAGGTACTTAAGTATTTTTTACTGCTGTCATCCATGACATTTATTTTTACCGTGATTGTGTACATAAGTTTTTACTGTCTGTAAGTACACGTAATACAGTAAAACCCAGCGCGAAAAATACTTTATTGATAAAACCAAAGGCACTGGTTCATATATATTCATGGGCCGCCTATTTTCTTAAATTTCAATAAAAAAATATTAATAAAAATAAGTAAAAATTTGCTTACACGATCTAGTTTCTGTTATATCTCATTAATTCGACTATAAGTCGAGTAACTGCGTTTACTGCTACACTTATAGCACATGATGTCGCCATGTTTATGGATTTATAGTCCGATGGCCGACTGCATGAAACCCTACCTGATAAAAAAATTGAAAAATCCTACTCTGTAGGGGTAGCTGACTTTTAGCAGCTTCAACTGCTCTTGGTCGGCCGTGGCTTAACTTGGCAAATTTTGCGCAAATGGCAAAAAAGTGGTGGTAAATATTCATCAAAAAAACAAAAGTGGTCAGCTACATCCTGTGTTGGCAGGTTCCTGTGTCCGACCGAATTTGTGGTACCAAGTGAGCTACAATTTACCTCATCGAAAAAAAGAATGTCACTTGTATGGTAGGATAGCTGCCATTGACTTTTTTTTTAATGCGGACGGACTGAAAACGCTGTCAGGCTAAGGTGAGGCCGACCAAGACATATGTCAACAAATTTAATGTAGGTATTACAATCAGTTGTTTTGATTCTATTTTTCGATGAGGTAAATTGTAGCTGTCACGTGGTACCACAAATTCGGTCGGACACAAGAACCTGCCAACACAGGATGTAGCTGACCAGTTTTGTTTTGCTGTCCTCAAAGGCAGCTATCCTACCATGCAAGTTTCATTCTATTATACGATGGGTTTTTTTTTTATGAATTTTTGTGCCACTATTTTGCCATTAGCGCAAAATTTTCCAAATTAAGCCGCGGCCGACCAAGAACAGTTGATGCTACTAAAAGTCAGCTACCCCTACAGAGTAGGATTATTCTATTTTTTTGTCAGGTAGGGTTTCATGCAGTTGGCCACCGGACTATATTGAAACGTCGACATGGCTGACTTGTGCTGTTAATGTAGTTCAAAACTCTTTAAAAGTACTCTAAGCTGAATACATTTTGAATAAAACCTGTAAATACACTTCAGCTCCTATAACAGCGGTTTGAACCCCATTACCCGAATTATGATATAAGCGCGCTGTTACAGTAGCATTGTTGCCAAATGGTTATTTGATTGCTTTTAATAGGCTTTTATAGCAACAGAGAAGAGAGTTGAGTAAAAGTTGTATTAAAGCGCCTTATTCAGACAATTAGCTAATCTATAGCTGTTATATGATTTTAATAGAACAATTATGCTGAATAAAAGTGATTTAGTAGCGCTAACTCAGCATTTATTAAAAGGTGGAATAAAAGTGCTAAAAGATAGTGCTATAAACGTTTATACGACATGATTATAGCACTAATTAGCGAAAATTGCTAAATAGTCGAGTTAACCGCTATTATACGATATATTGGTGCTTCAACAACCGTAACTCGGCTGTTATACGATTACAGGCCGAGTAAATCAATTCTTATACGACTATTTTGCTAGTTGGGTGCTTACTTCAATTATCAGGCAATTCATTAACTCTTTCAATTCCACCCCCTTCACCCCTTTGCACTCTCTTCAGGGATGATTTCCGGCATAAAAACTAACCTGTCTTTCCCCGGGACTCAAACTATATCTAAACAATTTCAACTAAATCGGTTCAGCAGCTTAAGCGTGAAGAGGTAACAGAAACAGACAGACAGATACACTTTCGCCTTTATAATATTAGTATGGATTAACAAGCAAGACTCGAATAGATTATTATAGCAAATATACCTAGTATTTGTTATGATAACTACGCAATAAGTAGGTACCTACTTATACTTATTTACGTCTCTTGAGTCATTTAGGTAGGTAGGAATCATCATCATCATCACCCACTGCTGGATAAGGGCCTGCTCATGCATTCTCCAATAGCTTACCTTAAATCTGCCCGTAGCAAAGCAATTCTACATCAGATCAGCCCTAAGAATAAATAAGTTGTGTTTTATATAATATTGATGTAGCTTTTTATCTGTCAAATTTCTTGAAATCATCAAATCCGAGAAGCTGTAATTTTTTCCTTATTTCCCAAGTCATGTTGTATTTCCGTAAAGCTCTTCCCTTTAGTCTCAGGCAATTTAAATGCCACAAACACTGCTAGTATGACGCAAAGCCCAGCAGAGGTCCAGAAAGTCGCCGTTGGTCCGATAGCGTCTATGATAGCTGTGAAATATCGGACGGTGAGGAAAGATGGGACGGTTCCCAAGAGGAGTGTGGACGCTACACCGATACCTCTGGAACGGTCGTCGAAGAGCTCCGCTATGAGTAGCCAGAGGAGGGAGGCCGTGCCTGGAACATGCAACCAAATTGAGGACCTTTTGAAATATTGAAGTAGATAAAAAAAATAATTATGAAATGGTTATGCCTTTGTCTTTTCAATGTGCTGTTGGGTATTGTATCACTTCAATTTTTTTTACGTGCCTTTGTAATACTATCCTAACCTAACTCTTGGTGAATAATGAAATTGGGTGTTAAAAGTTCATTCAAGTTTGACATCTATTTTCAAGACTTTTTTTTGTGTGTCGATGGCGTAAGTCTCGCCACTAACTAATAGTTTTAAGTCAGATCCCCATTGAAAAGCAGGGCCACGGATTGCCGCGGCATTATGCTGAGGGGGATCCTATTTTAGCGTCCAATGTTTTTTTATGTCTGTAAGTATGTCTTCTTTTCCATATGTAATATGTTGTGGCGTTAAATACGTTAAATAAATGTATTTTCTTTCTTTCTTTCTCATTTCCTTGGCCATATTTTTTTTCTTTCTTTGGTTATTTCTTTGGCTTGGCTTAGCCTATTCAACCTATGTACAATTATAAATAAATTATCTCGCGATATAATAATTAACTCCCAATGATTAATATATTTTATAATTACCTGCACTGTAGCAGAAAACTATCACAAGTAGCGACAAGAGTGGCAGGAAGTTTAAGAAGCCAGAAATTTCAGTTTCATCTCGTGTAAGCTTGAAAAAGGTTCCAAGGCCAACCTGAAAGAAAAATTGATATAAGTAATTACAATACATATATATAACAGGCCTTTTTATTTTTTAAGAAGCATCCTGGTAACGACACATGCGTTCATGGGTGGTTCATGGTTGTATAGCCCTATGCGAGAGAGGATCCCTCGTCTACAAAAGCTATCTAGTGCTGTTTCTGACCACTCTGCCACGCTTCTATTTTTGTCTTTTACCAAATAAATAAAAAAACCGGGCAAGTGCGAGTCGGACTCGCGCACGAAGGGTTCCGTACCATAATGCAAAAAAAAACGAAAAAAAAAAGCAAAAAAAAAACGGTCACCCATCCAAGTACTGACCACTCCCGACGTTGCTTAACTTTGGTCAAAAATCACGTTTGTTGTATGGGAGCCCCATTTAAATCTTAATTTTATTCTGTTTTTAGTATTTGTTGTTATAGCGGCAACAGAAATACATCATCTGTGAAAATTTCAACTGTCTAGCTATCACGGTTCGTGAGATACAGCCTGGTGACAGACGGACGGACGGACGGACGGACGGACGGACGGACGGACGGACAGCGAAGTCTTAGTAATAGGGTCCCGTTTTACCCTTTGGGTACGGAACCCTAAAAAGGTGACTGCTGTAGATTATAATTCTTGAGAAACATTCAAAACTTAATTTTACCCCATGCAAAAAGCTCCACTCCGTCACATTTTTTGGGGACAAAAAACAAGACAAACGAAAAGAATTTTGTTTTTCTTATGATGCAAGCCTAAAAGCAATTTTTAATTAATTTGCATCACTGATAGCAGAACTTACCATCCCAACAGTCATTCCAAATAAAGTTGACACCAAAATAGGCTTCCTTCCAAACCTATCAGTAGTCATCAGAGTCGAGAGACTGGCTACAACATTAATGGCACCAATAATCCCCGACGCCACCTCCGACCTTACGTTCGTCTGCGTCGCAACCAAAATAGTTTGAAGATACGACGTTACAGAATTGTATCCTATCAACAAAACCATGATAAGAATAAATGAGGCCATCGCAAGACTTTTCTGGAACAGTTTATTACGGAAAATTATCCGTAGACTGACTTTCTCGTCAGTTCTGTTTGCGGTATATTCTTTTATTTCTTCGTCAGCTCGGTGCTCAGAGCCTCGCAGGAAAATGAGGACATTTTTGGTGGCTTCGGGTCCAACTATAAAATAAAGTTAAAAATATAATACATTTGAATGCAAAGTTGTCTATATATTTTGAAAGATTATTTATTATGAGCATTGCGATACAACGAGGAAGCATCCGTAGTACAATTATGCCTCAAGGGCCTATTCTAGATTTAAGCTAGTTATTTAACTTATTAATTTCGTTTAGTAGTACCACTGTGTACTTATATATTTTATGTAAAATGCCTTTTTCTTATCAATTTTGAAACATAATTGAGTTTTAACATGTAAAGAATCACACTTCTTAATTAAGTTTATACCATGTTTTTTTTGAAAAGAAGATTTATTATTGTAGGAGAACAATGACAGAATATATTTTTTTGCTATAATATTATTATGTACCTAGCAATAAAATGCAATGGCTGTTATAAAATGTTATAAAACAGACAGTTTGGGACCACCATTACGTGCGTGACCAGGTGTTTCTTTCTTTCAGAATAAATTAAAATACCTACTATCACAAAATAATACAATTGTTTATATTCAATAGATGGAAGATAAAGAATGGTCACAGAATTAGTAACAAATGATTTTTACGGTTAATACCTAATATCCGCCACTAATGCATTTGCGTAATGCATATTTACGATACGAATTATTAAATTATTAATGTACTTAATGTAGTATTACAAAGTAAAATTATGTGGGATTGTGTTAACATTATAGTAAAAAAACAGACTAGAAAAAAAAACTTCTAGCCGCCCAGACATCATAACTTGCCAATTCAAATACAATTTTGATTTGTCAAAATAAAGATTCAAATTAGAATGGAACGGGAGGCCTTTTTATAGACCTCTAGGCGGCTAGAGTTGAAAAAAGTACCTTTAGAAAACAAGAAGTTAGGGCTATCAGGTAAGAAAAGTGTAGGAATGCTGGTAGCCAACACGAGCATCGTCAGCATGAGATTCAGTTGAAAGTAGGAGATAAACGGTCCAACGCTCAGCATGATCACTGTGCCTATGGAGGAAAAGATCTGCAGCAGCGTGCCGAGGGCTCCGCGGACTTCTTTCTGTAAAAAAAAACAAGTAAGTAAGTAAACTTTGACGACCGGTCTGGCCTTATAGTGACCCTCCCATATAACCATTCCAGTCGCAGAATCACAAAGTGGTAACTAAATGTCAGATGTGTCGTAACAGAGTCCACACAATGTGTCTAGAATTGTTTCGAAACAAAGTGTCGTCGCCGTGTCTACACTTTTCCGTAACAAGGTGTCGACACATTTGTGTGCACTTTGCGTGCGGTTTGCGACTAAATCTGACAGCAAATTTGTGACAGCAAATGTCAATATAAAATACCTCTTGAAAACCAAGGTTTGTCAAACTACTATTAGTGTCTCGTGTGCTCGTAATTCTAGTAAGTCATCATGGGCAATGCAAATGATAATAATCGACCGAAACCATATAAACACCCAACACCCGTCAACCTTTTACAGAAAAGTTTTTAAAGAAATGCAATTTTAAGCTACTTAGGTCAGGCAACGAATGCTCCAAAAGTTGTAGAGGGAAATGCTCGGAACACAATTTTTGACTCCGTAACTCGGTTTGACAAGTTAGGAGGTGAACATATCAAAAGTCCCCGGCCGTAGCCCTTGAGCGGGGGGGAGAGAGTGGGCTTTGAAGGTCCCATTTTCCCGTTTTTCGATTATATCTCGGAAACTATGCATCTCAGCGACATGGCCACTTATACAAAATGAAAGTTAATTTAATTTGTTACAAGTTTATTTAATCAATTTTTTCGATATGTTGAATAGTTTTTGAGATATCCGTTCTTAAAAGTTTATTTAGGGCTCTCAATTTTATCTGGGGTGCTGAATCCATTTTTTAAGATATCACATTGACACCATTCCACAAAATAAAAATAAATCTTTTTAGGGTTCCGTACCTCAAAAGGAAAAAACGGAACCCATATAGGATCACTCGTGCGTCTGTATGTATGTCCGTCTGAATACACAAAATAGTTCTTTACCTATAGATGACAGGAAAACCTATTAGAAATGTGCAGTCAAGCGCGAGTCGGACTTAATGTACGGAACCCTTAATACGCGAGTCCGACTCGCACTTGGCCGGTTTTTTTGAAACTCTTCTTGACGCTTAACCGCTGAACCGATTTCGTTGAAATTTGGTATAGAAATAGTTTGCGTCCCGGAACAGGACATAGGATAGATCTTATAACCAAAATCATCTTTTGAAGGTGTGAAAAGTGGCGTGGAAATTTGTACGGGAAATCAATAACCGCTGAACCGATTTATATGAAATTTGGGATGGTCTACATCTTTGATTTAGTTAAAAATGATGAAAAAACATGACTTCAAACCTAAACTTAAACAGTATTAACTTCAAGAAGTCAATTCTGAATTCTCCCCTACACCTCATTTCACACCTTTAAAGGATGATTTTTGAGATAACTTATTATATCCTGTCTCGGGACTCAAAATATATGTGTACCAAATTTAAATTAAAACTGTTCAGCAGTTTAAGCGTGAAGAGGAGTTTAAAAGAAAGTATTTTAATAAGTTTATATGTTTTTACTTCGGAATGGTGTCAATGTGATACCTTAACTAAATTTGGTACTGCGAATTTATACGAAAACGATACCAAACATGGCCTCGTAGCTTTACTGTTGTAGAAGTCAAAATAAAATTGAGAGCCCTAAATTCTTATTACTTGGCCAAACTTGTGTAGAAGGAAAAGGTAAAATAAAAGTCTTATATAAGACACAAATATATTTTTTTTTTGCGTTACTATTTCATTCATCAAATATAAACATACCTTGATTATACTATTCTAGTGAGATCCTCATAGATAAACAAAAACATTTACTTAAAAAATTACAAGGTCGAAATGTCACGGAACTTGTGAGAGTAATATGTGAAAAATAAAAACTTTTATGACAAAAAAAATCTGGACACAATTTAAGAATCACCCAATTGCGTCGAGGAATCATCTGTATTTTTGCTTGTTTCATTACCTCCTCGCTTCTTTTTTGTCCTTTGTATTCTGTAGCAATTTGTTAGATCTGAAAATAAAGATAACTTGCGTCGTCACGGATGTCGATTTATAGGTTTTAGGGAGTGCAGAATTCGAAAACGATGATCATTTTATAATCCAAGATGGCGGCTACGTATTTTGTCATAAAAGTGGAATCCAAAATAGTTATCATTTTCGAAATCTGCGCCCCCTAAAACCTATAAAACGACACCCATGACGACTTTTATGGCATAGTGCATGGCCGCCATTTTGGATTCCAAAATGGTCATCATTTTCAAAATTGGAGCCCCCTAAAACGTATAAAACGACATCTATGACGACTTTTATGACACAGTGCATGGCCGCCATTTCGGATTCCAAAATGGTCATTATTTTCGAAATCGGCACTCCCTAAAACCTATATATCGACACCCATCTCGACTTTTATGACAAAGTGTTTTGCTACCATCTGCATGCAAGACATTTCTATTATTTTTACGTACAAAAATGGCCCCCTGTCAACCTTCAATCGAGATTTAATCGATAATTTATTCGATTAATATTCAGATTAATTCAATTTCAATCTATGTTAGGTCGACTAAACTAATCGCGATTAAAATTAGAAAATTAACTTTTTTTATTCCATTAATTAGTCGAATAAACAGTTAATCGATTAATGCCCATCTCTGACCACGGCATTTTTACACTTTGAGAATATCTGAAAACAAATCAACACAACGAGCCATTTTGCAAATCCAGTAACATACCAGTAACTTTGTTATTACTTTTGACAGCGCGTGTCATGTGTCAACACAGAGTCGACATAAAGTCGAAACATTGCAACTACTTTGTGACTGCAATATTTCTCAGCCTTAAACCATATTTATACATCATAATTAACAAGTTTCGTAGTATGTAAAGCGTTATTTCTGTTATTTAAGTATAGTATACGCATCGAAGTACTAAAAATGCTTCAAATAATATAGTTATGAACACAGGCACTGAGAAGTAAACAATTTCATTTCCGGCTAAACTAAAACAATGTGGTGGCGCGTTGATTATATTACACTTAGTTTATCAAATCACTCGAGCAGTTTAATTCCCCATAATAATTTAAGTCCTATTCTAATATAAATGCAAACAATATATAATTACGTCTTGTAATCCGTTTAAGAGATGGCGTATTAATGTCACTTAATTTTATTTAAGTATTTTTCCATCTGACAGTTTCCATTTGACAGGAACAAAATGAACGAATGAACGAATGATTTTGGCATAAAGTAGTCGCAAACCCGAAACAATGTGTGCACACGGCGACCACACTTTATGTCACTTTGTGTCATGTGTCGACCCTTCCCCATTTCTGGTAACTGTGTCGACACGGCGACGACTCTGCGACTGGAATTGTGACCGAAACAGACGGTGTCGACACAAGATGTGTCAACACCGCGTCGTAACGGCGACTGGAAATGGTTGTATGGGCTGCCTATGAAGCTGATGGTCCCGGGTTCGAATCCTGGTAAGGGCATTTATTTGTATGATGATACAGATATTTGTTCCTGAGTCATGGATGTTTTCTATGTATTTAAGTATTTATATATTATATAGGTATATCGTTGTCTGAGTACCCACAACACAAGCATTATTGAGCTTACCGTGGGGCTTAGTCAATTTGTGTAAAAATGTCCTATAATATTTATTTATTTATTATTATTTATTTATTATTTATTTAAATATTCTCTATCGCACCAATAATTATACATTTTACATAGGTACCTACATGTAAAACTACAAAGAAATTTTAACGAAAAAATAGAACCAGATAACAACAGGCAGGTAACAAGTTAGGTATGGATAAAGTTTTTTTCGACGCGACGGAACCTGCGCGGTATTAATTTAGTAAGGTCATTCTTTGATTTCTCCTGGTTTTGTTGCTTATTTTTTTTCTTTTCGGTCGTGGTAAAATATGACTTTCTCCCATTTTCATTATTTTGTTCCTGATTTATTCCCTGCGTCTGTTTCATATGCCGGTCTGGGTTTTCTCTATTTCTGAAAGTATATTTTTACGGCCATAAATACTTACACTGGCAACTTCTGAAGCGTAAACCGGTATAACACCCAGTAAGATGCCATCCGCCGTGCCAATGACGGCCCTGCCCAGCATAAGGATCCACACGTCATTCCCGAACAGAAACAGGAGAGCTGACACCAACTTGATGACGCTGGATAGAAGGACGCATTTCTTACGCCCTATAACGTCTACCAAAGTAAACGCAACGAAGTAGCCTGAAATGATAAAATGGGACATTATCTATGAAATAAGGTCCCTATTGTCTATGGCGCTTACGCGGCACAGCGTCGCGCGTCATTGTATTTACATCGAAGCATCGTTAATAATGGCGTAAGCGCAATCGACAATAAGGTCCCTTTTCATAGATAACCTCACAAATATGTAACGTGCCAAACCAGCTTGGCCTTTTTTGCGTTCGTACTCACCAGCTGCTCCTAAAAGGAAGTATATAGAAACAATCCAAGATGCTTCTGTTGGATCCAGGGGCCTTGGAAGTATGGTCTCCGTGGGATCAGCTAGCTTCACCAACACGGGAGACGGCCAGTTCAAGCCAAGACCGTAGCCGAGGAAGTTCAGGTTTACTGGGAGTTAAAATTATAATGAAATATTTAGAATTATTTAATCAGGCAACTATAAATAAATAAATAAGTAAATATTATAGGACAATTTTACACAGATCGACCTAGTCCCACAGTAAGGTCAATAAGCCATGTGTTGTGGGTACTAGACGACGATATATATAATATAGGTACACATATAATTATAAATACTTATATACATAGAAAACACCCACAACTCAGGAACAAATATTTGTGATGAACACACGAATAAATGCCCTTACCAGGATTCGAACCCGGGATCTCCTGCTTCGTAGGCAGGGTCACTACCGACTAGGCTAGGAGGCCGTTTAACTATAGATTCATGGATACGCTCTACTAAATCTCAGGGCGCGAACTGGATGCCTCGTGCGTTTATTATCTAAAACCAAAAATACACTAACCCGGGGTTGACCGGTTAAACCGTTAACCCAGGACAAATTGTACTGGTAACCAGGTTTAACCGGTTAACCCCGGGTTAATGGGATGGTGCAAGTGGCCCTAAAGGGGCCCACTGATTAGCAGTCCGCCGGACGGTATCGGCCTGTCAGTTAGAACAAAATTTTGACACTTCCGAACAACTGACAGGCCGATACCGTCCAGCGGACTGTTAATCAGTGGGCCCCTTAAGTAACGAACTTAGTTACATCATTGAAAATGATTTTTTAGTATTTAAGTTTTTTATTATTGTATATATATATGTTAGTTTGTAAGGTATGTATCTATGGGCCTTAGTAGCCTGAAAATAAATGCTTTGATTTGATTGATTGATTGATTGTGAACGTGCCAAAAGTGATCATAGAAATAAACGCAGACATGTTGCTCCTCAGCACGAGTTATCTCACTAATCTTTACGAGTATAATCCCACTCACATTTTACTTATCTATACCTACTTGCTATTTGCAAACATCTGTATACGTAGGCAGCTGTCCCAATAGTAATTGTTTCAAAAATGGTCTTGACATTGCATTGACTTTTCCTTTACCAAAATAACAGCACATTTTATCTCTTAAAATATTTTGTTGTTATATTTCGTTTGTTATGTATTTCATTTATAAATAATAACAATAGATAATCTAAACCATACTAAACTCTAATTTAATGTAAGAAATCAAATGAAGAATAAATAAAATAAATCCTTGAAGTTATTATATTTTTAAATCATTATTATTATTTTCACTTTATTTTGCCAGAATGCTTCTTATTTAACTGAAAATGTGTCCCACCATGTTACCTAACAATTTTCACGTCACCACTTACTTGCAAAAACCACCATATATTGCCGAAATACTGCACCGTCGAGCACTTTAATCATTTTAAACAACACTAATTTCCCAAAAAATGCACGACTTAACAAAAATATATAAGTAAATATTACGAAATTATGATAAAAACACGTCGAACCGTTTCGCTTACAGCCATAGAAGTATGTATGAATAATTGTAATCTTTAAAATGGAACATCTATGTAGTATACCTACGTTGATTTGCATTTAAAGAGGTTTCCACTTTACTATCTAGGCGATTATCTCAGTAAGATTTTACGGCGGCAGTACTGATAATAGGTATGAGGATGATGTTTTTTTCCCATACCATCCCATACCTACCGTAAAATGTGCTTACTTTGCCCCAAAATTACAAATTTAATCTAAATTAAAAAAAAATATTGGCTAACCAACCAAATACAAAACCGCCTGGATCCTGTCACTGAACGACCTGACGTAATGTTTTGATCTACCCTCAACTGGCTTAAGGAGCCATTTGAGGGTAGACTTTGTTTACTTTTATTTAAATACCTAAAGATACAGACCATAGACTATGCACATAACACATACAAACTGGTTAACATCTCCGAAGCTGTTCAAATTGTATGAGTATGAGTCACAACTCACAATACAATACAAATGCAAATATTCTTTATTGCACACGACTGGTTTGATCATTTTCCCAAAATCATAATTTACCTGTAGCATAATTTCTATTCGCATTTTTTCCTAATCTTAATTTACACTAGACGCATTAATTCCTAACATGATTTTTCCATTCGCATATTTTCCCATTAGACAATTTGGCCACTCACAAATATTTCTTACGGCGTTTATTCTATAATCAAAAAATCGATTACCCCACCCCACTTTCTTTTCAAAAAACATTTAGTGTACAACTTAGCTAGACGGAGCCCCGCTTCGCGGGGCTCCTATTTCTGGGCGATTTGCCCTTCGGGCATCTGAAGCTACCTAACGAACCTAATCTACCTACACTTTTTTCCCCAAAGTGTAATGTTTTCATGGACGTCACACTAAATTAATAGGTGGGACCATGGTAATATTATCGCCTAAGACATAAAAATAATGCGAATAAAATGACTTGGAAAGTATTAATTATGAGAAAAATTTAACCTAGGAATTAATGCGTCTGGTGTAAATTAAGAATAGGAAAAAATGCGAATAGAAATTATGCTACAGGTAAATTATGATTTTGGGAAATTGATCTAACCAGTCTTCAATACAGAAAAAACAGCAACACGAGTATGGATAAACGACAGATGGTGTTCGATGTAAGTTAAACGTACTAGTACTCGACATGCTAATGCCCAATAGATGATACTTTGCTGTCACCTCTATTGACAATGACTTAAGTTTCAAGATGACATGTACTGGGACCGCGTCGAGCACCAGTACGTTTACACTCCTCAATTAAGCTCTTGTGGTGAATAAAGAAACTCCAGGATAGTACTATCTTCTTTTTATTAACTTATTAACTATAGTTGGTCAAACCAAGCAAAGCTTGCAACACCCAAACACTCGCAGGTAGCTCAAGCTAGATGAAAAATAGAAAGATTTTTTGCCACGTGTACCTATCACGCGGCCTGTTTTGCTTTGGAGAATTTCTCTCTTTTATCCGACTTGAAGAAAGGTAGTAAACTTTCAGGAAATTTACGCTAAGAATCTCTACTTATTTATCTTAAGTATCTAGGCAAATAATCATAAAACATCTTTATCATAATACTATGTTTTATCTGTATTCCTCAACTCATACTGAATCTCAGCAAAATTCTTCCCACTAGTCTCCGGCACTCCAAACGCTATAAACCCAGCTAGTATTACAGAGATCATTCCAGAAATCCAAAATGTCGGCGCTGCCCCAATGGAGTCGACCAAGGAAGAAAAGTATCGGAGTGTTAGGAAGCCAGGTATGGTGCCTATGAAGAAGGCAGTGGTGGATCCGATGCCTCGGGAGCGGTCGTCGAAGAGTTCCGCTATGAGCAGCCAGAAAAGGGAAGACGGGCCTGGAAGTTGAAGAAATGGTGTTTTATGCAACGGGAATATTCAGAATTTGAACCTGGGTCTTAAGGTATCATTCGGATTCAGTTTAGACTGCACCAGCGTAATTGCTGCAGTATGCGCGACATTGCTGTAGACTGCATTGCTGTCGCAAATGTCACAAGTTCAAAAGTGTCGCTTAATCGAATTTAAACTGTTGTGAGACATACTAACATTGAATAATTTTACGGTTATGTTAGTGCTTGAGAAAGGAGACCTAGGCTCTCCGAAACATGTCGCGCGAGTGACTAAAAACAAGTGAGTCTAAACCGTAAAATTATTCAGTGTCGCTTAACTTCATAGTCGGATAAATCCATCTGTCAGATTATGTGATTTTGGTATTAAGAAAAAGTATAGTCCTCCACCTCGATTTCGATGACGGTGATCTCAGCAATCAAGGGTTTTTCCTCATGAGCTCTTATGTGGCTGGCCAGGCCAAACTTGTGCTTAAAAACTCTGTCACATTCACGGCAGTAGAGTTGACCGGCTGTGTTGCACGTATACACGTAGGAGGGCTTAGGTCTTTCCTTGCGTAATTGGCGTAAAGTAATAGGGTACCCTAGATATTTGTTGAGAGGGTTGAATGGATTTACCCGAGTTGGAAGTTAACCACTCACTTGCTTTTGGTAACTGTAGCTACCAGCTGTCACCCTTATTTTATTATAATAATAGAGGTCACTGAAAAATATCAAGCATGTGAGTGGTTAAGCGTCACAAAAGGTCCATTTATGAAGAAGTTTATATTAAATTTGACGTTAATTCAAATGTCATAATTGATGTCACCGCCCGGATTTATGACATTTTACGGTAACAGTAATGTCACTCTGCAATAATACTGCGAACTAACGCTGGTGGAGTCTGAATCCAGACGGTTAACACAGAATGATGATCACATTTTGCTTTTTTAGGGTTCCGTACCCAAAGGGTATAAACGGGACCCTATTACTAAGTCCGTCTGTCTCCACTGTCCGTCTGTCTGTCCTTCTGTCTGTCTGTCACCAGACTGCATCTCATGAAAACTGATAGCTAGACAGTTGAAATTTTCACAAAAGATGTATTTTTGTTGCCGCTATAACAACAAATACTAGAAAGTACGGAACCCTCGGTGGGCGAGTCCGACTCGCAATTGTCCGGTTTTCTGTAAAATTTGCTTCCAATATCCTTAACTTTGAGGTACAGGAGGCTAATGCGTAATTTATAGCTTATTAAGGTGGTGGTACTAGTGTTCGACATGCTAATGCTTTATAGGTGTCACCCTGCTGTCACCTCTATTGACAATGACTTAAGTTTCAAGATGACATGTACTGGGACCGCGTTGAGCACCAGTACCACCACCTTAGGAGGAGGCATAATATTATGACCAGAAACGGGCAAACAAAATGCTGTAATAGATAGAGAGACATCACGCTTTGCGTTTTAATGTAAAATTTGACTACTGTAAATTTGAATACCTACATAATTGTAATTTTCTCCCAAAAACTAGTTGAACAATTACCTGCACTGTAGCAATATACGACGATTATCAAAGATATTAGCGGTAAATAGTTCAAGAACCCGGATACTTTTGTGTCCGTCTCTGTGAGCTTGAAAAATGTTCCAAGTCCAACCTGTAGAAATATTAAAAACACGAAATATAATTATGAAACCAACGCAATTCTAGGATAATATAAGACCTATAGGTGTACAATTGTACTATGTAGTTGCGGAAAGTTTCCCAAAAATCGAAAATGTACTCGAAAAGTATCCTCGGGTTAAACCTACTAAAGATTAACCTACGAAAAATTGTCAAGCTATTTAAAATATCTTATCTGTAAGTACCGTAAAATGGGGTGAGTAGATGCAAAACTGATATTCAAACCTCGATAACATTTTATTTTTACATATGCAAACTGAATGGTGTAGGTACATAATAAGTGTTCCGGACGTTTGTATTTTAGTTTTTATTTTATTTTGGGTACCGTAAACCGGGGATACTTTGATCAATTTTAGAGTTTGGCACCATTTTTTGACGATCCTAATATACGTAAAAATATGAAATAAAAATATAATAATCGGTTTTTTCTCTTCTTTCCGTCTGCCAAATAAAAAAAAATTAGGACTTATAATTTTTTCAGAAATAAATAAAAACAACGCGATCAAAGTTATATTCAGAATGGGGTTACTTTGAAACCACTAATTTTTTTGCTGACAATTTAAAGTAGACCCGCTAAAAAGGCTGTAAAAAATAAAAATAATAAAATCGGTTAAGTACTTTTTAAGTTATTTATATCTTTAACGTGTGGGGTTACTTTGATACCATACCAACAGATACAAATTAAAAAATTTAAGCGCTTATTAGATTATTTACTATAAATAACGTAGGGATTTAACTTATCATTGCACTTAGCAACAGATTTTTGAATTGCAAGCCTTTCCGTTTCAGTAAATTTGGTCTGTACACCCGGGTTTTTGATATGTTGCCTATATAGGTAGGTACTTATTGTATGAAGTTCTATAAAAATATTGTATGCTTTCGATGCGGCATGAATAGATTTTGTGCCCATGTTTGCGAGTGTTGTTCTTCTTGGTATTTTTTGTAGTCTCGTTACCCGATATTATTTGTAATCTCTGGCATTATTTCTATAAAAAAAAACAATGCATATTTATTTATTGTAGAATTAATACCCTGGGCTGGTGGCCTTACGCACGTATAATAAAATACCTAAAGCAAAGCCGCAGGATACAATATAGCCAATTTCCACCCAGAAAGTTAATTCCATACAATAGAAACTGGTAAAAGAATGTTTAAAATCAGATGAGCAGTTCCGGAGATCAACTCCTACAATACCTACAAACTTATAATTCTACAACCTCTACCTCTTTCACTGACTCAAACGATACCTATTTGTTATATAACTACTGAAAAAAATACATAAAAAAATCGTAAGCTGCCAAAATAATTCATGGTGTTACTTTAATCTTTTGATCAATTTCACCACGTATAAGTGATCAAAGACACCCCGACCCATGGATTCCCCGGTTACGTGCGCATGTGGAGGTTGTCGAATTCAGGTATTTTTTTATAAACTCGCGAATAAACACTGATTGACCTAAGACACTATAAAATTTACATGTATTAATTATTGACACGAATACAGTCAAAGTTTTTCAACCAATTAAACCAGGACGAAAAGCGTACTCGCCATTAATATTTTTTTTCTAGACGAAATAATAATATTACACTCGCATCCGCTTACTGCGCGGTGAAACAATTATCAGTGTTGCCAATAAAGAAAAAACAACTGCGAAATTATTTTTCAACTCGTTAAAACAAGGACTTTAGTAGCGGAGAGAAGTTGCTATCAAAGTCGACCCGCAAATCAAAGTAACCCCGGTTTACGGTAGTTCCATTTCGTAACTTTGACGATAAACAGGAAATCCCACCTCACCCCGTAGTTCCTCGAATTTGGGGTGAGTTGAGTTTTCATACAAAGGTGATTTTGGGAGATTGTTGGATCGTTTTTTTTAATTATGATTACTATAGCTCTATTTTAAATTGGAATACATTATTTTTGTAGCAGTAGCCTTAAAATCCCATCTCACCCCCTTTCATGCCTTCTCTCCCCATACATAACCCATCTCTCCCCGCGAACCCTACTCACCCCATTTTACGGTAGCAAAAACTTACCATACCAACAGTAAATCCAAGCAAAGTCGTCGCCAAAATGGGTTTCCTCCCAAACCTATCCGTAAGCAACATAGTCGAAAAACTGGCCACAAGTTGTATAGCACCAATTATACCAGACGCCACTTCCGACCTTACGCTCGTTCGCGTAACGTCTAAAATCGTCTGCAGATACGTCGCCACACAGTTATATCCAATCAGGAATACTAATGCACTTATAGCACAAGGCTTTATAAGACTTGTTAGGAACATTTTGTCCAAGAAAGCGGTCAGGGGGTTTAATATTTTGTCAGGTTTGTTTGATGAATACTCCTTTAGTTCTTCGTTGGCTTGTTGTTCTGAACATCGAAGGAAAATGAGGACTTTTTTGGATTCTTCGAGTTTACCTGAAACATTAGGGAAGTATAACTACTCACAAAAGGTATTTTTCATACAATTTCCATTTCGGGAGAAAACTGTTTCCAATAACTAAATCTTAACATATCACTTTGATTTTGATGTCGACCGCTTCAGCATAATATATTCTAGGTTTATAGGTTTCACTTTAAAAAAAAATTTGCCTACTTATTGCAAACTGTTAAATAAAATTTGCCCCCGAGTGAAACACAACATTTTTCACCGCACCAACCCGAACAAAATATTTACTCTTATATCTATTAAATATGTATCATTCAAAATCATCATTTAAAAGTCAATTCAACCAGCAAACATAAGAAAACAACTCAAAATTTGCATTTGATTACTTTGCCTCACATGTGAATAAAATGCAACTTTGCTATCGGTCTTTGAACAATCAAGAAAGCCTTTACCAATTGGTGTGGTGAAAAATAAGTTGTTTAGATAGATACCTACATACAAAAGCTTTTGTTGCCGACTATAATTTTATTGATAGAGTTCCGTACCTCAAAAGGAAAAATGGAACGCAAGACACACGTGCGTCTGTCTGTCCGTCTGTCACAGCATATTTGCTCCGAAACTACTGGACCAATTAAATTCCAATTTGGTACACAACATAATGTAACTCCGTGACCCAAAGACGGGCATGTAACGTAAATCAATATATTTTAAATATAGGTAGTGGCCACTTTTGGGCCTGAATACTTATACACAGGCTGCGTATACCTGATACCCTTTTTAGCATGTTGGAAAAGGTACGTACTACAAAATAACAGCGTAAATTCTTACTGTATTATATCAAATGTCTATCACTAATCCAAAGTCAATATAGATGAAAACACAACAATAGCGGCGCGAGAATATTATGAATATTAAGATATTGTTATCCCAACTGGCGGGAGGTCAAAATGGTCACCCTAAACAGTTTAGGTAGTTATAAACAGACATCGTAAATTTTATAACATTTTTGGTGCAGGTGGTGGTGTTAACGGAATTGGTATAGATAATTCCAACGGAAATGGTAATTTAAGGTTAATATTAACGTAATCAAAGCTAATTGATCATAAGGGTTGAAATTGTTTATACCAAATCCGTTAACACCACTCCGCTGCGCAGAAAATGCTATAAAATTTACTATATCTGGTTATAACATAACATTCTTACTTGATATTTTAGAAAACAACAGCTAGCAACAGTAGTCTTTTTTGTGAGATTTTGATAAACTTTAGTAAGTTGTACGGAAATATCATACGTTTCCGTAACTCAGAGGAAGAATTTGTAGAACAAGGACATACAGTAAGCTGTACAGAAAAAGGAACTCAATATATCCACCAAATTTTCTAACAAAACTAAAACAAAATAAAAATTGGCTCATTTTGATGCCTTTATAACTTTCTTTTATTATTTTTGCCCACTTTACTCCTATTTGGTAAAGTAGGTAGAAGATTTCTAATATTAGCTGGTTAACAATTAGCGTAAGCACTAGTTTAGACACACTAGACCTAATCGAGACTATAGATAGCCCAATTTTATTACGATGTTTTCCTAAATATGACATAAGTTCCAAAATACTCATTAGTAAAATTCTCAACGCATTTTTAGGCCACTATGTATTCATAGAACCCACCTTTAGAAAACAAGAAACTCGGACTGTCCGGCAAAAATATAGTAGGTATGCTGGTCACTATAACAAACATGGTGACCATGAGATTCAGGCTGAAGTAGGATATGAACGGTCCAACTCCGAATATGATAACAGCCCCCAACGAGGAAAATATCTGTAGCATCACTCCAAGGGCACCCCGGACTTCCTTCTGTGAATCATAAAACATCCATAGATGACTGAATAGTCTTATGGAACTTTCAGTGGGAGTAGGAGAAAGCGCTATTATTGTTTGTCCCTGTCATAGTCTCATTGTCATTTCAGCCTACTCTAAGCAGTCCTAACTCCGAAGCTACGTCAAAATGCTGGAGGAATTATTGTTAACCACTAGTGCTTGGTGGGCAACAATGAAATCGAACCCGACTACTCTGTATCTTTAGGTATTTAAATAAAAGATGCGATATAATTTCATTCCAACGTTTCAGCTGAGTTGCACCAGCTGTGGTCACGGAAACACTAGGTCCGTCCTTCTTTCCGTGACCACAGCTGGTGCAACTCAGCTGAAACGTCGGAATTTAAGGTAAAAACAATGAAATTATATCGCGGTAGACCCGTTTGTGCACGGGCGTAGCTTTAGTATCGGGGGGGGGGGGGGGGGGGGGTTCGAGATATAAAACGACTAAAAGTACATAAAATAACCCTTATACAAGAAAAATATTAGAGACTAGCTGTGCCCGCGGCTCCGCCCGCGTGGAATTCGGTCTGTGTCAGTAAGCGGCTAATTTCTAATCCTAATTTCTCTCCCTCTCCCCTGGAGGCGGAACTTGAAGTAAAGTTGACAGATGGATATGTTAGAGGACTGTTATTACTGCCCTCCTAAGCCGAATAGCGCTATCTCAAAAACAAATGATTTTGAAAATGGAACTCTCAGTAATAGAAACTAAAGTATAAGTTAGCAATGGATTTTCTTTTGAGATAGCGCTCTTTGGCTTAGCAGGGCAGTGTAGTCCAGATAAAATATTTTACAGTTAGGTACCACTAAATAAAACTACACTCCAAAATCAATAGTTTTTTTCGCCCTTATTTAAATTTTACACGTGATTTTAACGACAGAGTAGGTGTATATCGGACGATACAGTAAGGTATACGCACGCGAGCGAAAGCGAAGCGGCCTGCCTGGCTAGAGCGCCACTCACCGTGGTCTTCTTCAGACTCCTGAGGAAGACCGCGTGCCGTTTGTAACCTCAATGCGTTGCGAGACTTTCGCGAATGATTCGATTTTTTTCGGGAAGGCATGTAAATGTGTATAAAATGCGAGTCCCAAATCGTTTGACTCCGCAAACGACCAGTGCCGGATTAAGATATTTTGATGCCCTAAGCCTTTCTAGACCATGGTGCCCCCTCTCCCTAGGGTCATCAAGATTACATTGAATTTTTTTGGTAAATTGAGTGACGTTCATTGCCGCATTACAGCTGAGAATGGAAATCAGCCACATCATTTTATCACGAAAATTGACAGTGCCACAGCAGTAACGTTGCAACAGAATAATGCTGCTGCAGTCGCCACCCGAATGTCACCTTTATCATATCTTAGAAAGTAATTGATGCGATCCGATAATCGACGATGGCGGAGAAATCCAAAATCCAAACCACCGTATACTAGGTAAATAGTTAGTAATCAATGAAATAAATATGCCGCACACCTGTTCTTATTTTAATTCTATGAATGTTAATATTCTGAACTTTTCGGGGGGGGGGTTTGAACCCCCGAAACCCTCCCTCTGGCTACGCCCGTGCGTTTGTGTAATTAGATATGTGTACAAAACGCTAGAGTTTAAAGTGTTATGTTGAAACGTATTTTTAATCTCGTCATATTAGGTATTGCAACTCTATAGTATACTTGCTTTGAGCCTCAAAGTAAATATTATCCCAGGAAGAGGTGACGCTTAGAGATTGTATAATGTAAACGCAAGATACTACCGATCCCGTTTGCATTTGCTGTTTGCAGTTAATGCGAGTAATTTGCTTTTCATTGTGGTGAGATTATGGCAAAAACAACGGAGATAAAGCCGATGCCATGTTTATAATTCTCTCTCGAGTGGCGTAGACCCTCCACAAGGTGGACTGATGCCCTAGTAAAGGTCGCGGGAGTCCGCTGGATGCTGGTGGCGCAAGACCGATCATTGTGGCATTATTTGGGGGAGGCCTATGTGCAGCAGTGGACGTTCTCTGGCTGATATGATGATGATGATGTTTATAATAATATAGTGGCTATGTAAGCTATAGACTTTTATTCCAGAGCATTTATTCTGCTCTTCTCTGCCATTTATAAAAAAATCTATGAAGTGAATCGACAAAATATTTTTTATCACCGAACCTGCTCACATAATTTCACGAGAATTGGTTGAGAATTGCGACAGAAGAGAACATTCGGACATTTACCAAAGCATTTTTGCAAAAGCTGAAACGCTGACGCTGAAAAGCTCAATTAAGCCAGATCATCATCATCATCGTCATCAGTCTATAGTAGTCCACTGCTGGACATAGCCCTCCCCTAAAGAGCGCCATAGCGCCCTGTCCTCAGCATGCCGCATCCAGCATCTGCCTGCAGTCTTTCGCAGATAACGTCAGCCCAAGAAAAGTCGGCAGCGGATTTGATAGCCCACGCAGTGCAAGTGTTATTTTAAACGTCAAACTTCTATGAAATTATGACGTATAAAATAACACTTGCACTGCGTGGGCTATCAAGTCCGCTGCAGACTTTTCTTGGTCCGACTCTAGTCATCCCACCTGGTCGGAGGGCGTCCTACACTATGTTTGCCGAGTCGCGGTCTCCACTCAAGAACACGTTTACCCCAGCGGTTGTCGGAATTAAGCCACAGTTCACCTCAACTAAGACATTTGTGGATGAGGAGGATTTCACAGTGGTATCAAGAAAGAAGAAGGCGCGCACGGCGCCTCGTAAGATTCAGTGTGGTACCGCCGAACCGGCTAACTCTGGCTTGCGGATTGCTACACCGAGTAAGGCGCTGTACGTATCGCGCCTGCATTACACCGCCACGGCTGCTGAAGTGGTGGAGTATGTACACCAGAAGACCGGATACACGCTGAGGGTATTCCAGCTTCGATCGCGCCACTACGTGCACTTCAACTCTTTTGTGGTGCGCGTGCCGCGACCGCTGCAGGGAACCATCGAGTGCGTCGACTTCTGGCCGAAAGGTGTCGTGTTTCGGAGGTTCCGGGGCAAACTGCCGAATCCGACACAAGAGCAGCCGATACAACGGAGCCACGCCGTTTTGTCGACTAAATAGTGTTTAGTTTTAAGTTTATAAAATACATATGTATGTTAGTCTGTAAGGTATTTGTAATATGGGCCTTGTTGCCTGAATTAAATTTCTAAATAAATAAATAAATAAATAAGACCTTAGAGGATATAACCAAACGGAGTAGCCATTAACATGTGTTCCCCTCTGTCGAAAATAGGCGGCCAATGGTCATTCACAAAGTATGGACTGACGTTTATATACGTTGCTATTTTTAATTAATTTATATGGTACAAAAACAAGTCAAAAATAATAAATAAAAATAACTTAAAATTACAATTAAACTAAATACAAACTATTCTAAAGTAAAATTAAACTAAACTAAACTAAATCTAAAAAAGGCCCCTGTGGCAAGGTCCACAAGATGCTGGCTGTGTTACCCCGCTGAACTGCCAGACTGAAGCGTTGAGCGAGGTAACTGCCAGCTCTTGGGTCCCCAGTTGCTATTTTTACGTTCCTCCCCCGCAAAAATCGGCAGACAGATTTGTACAGAAAATTACAGGCGTCTCCGTTCGGTTATATCCTTCAAGCATAAGACAATTGAGGTCAGGTAAAGGTGAAACTTTGAACTCCTTTCTCTACTCGTTTGCCTCCTAAACACAAACAAAAAAGGGAAAAAAAACTTACGTTAGCAATCTCCGAGGCATAAACCGGCACGACTCCCAGAATGATCCCCTCAAACAATCCATTAATGGCTCGGCCTAGCATGATCATCCATACCTCATTAGCGAAAAGGCACAAGATGGCTGACACTATGCTAAAAATGGCCGACAAGATGGCGCAGTGCTTTCGACCAATGTAGTCTATGAGGGTGTAAGCAACTATAAAACCTGGAATGAAAAGGAAAAAAAAAAACATTTTTAACAAGAAAATTACGAGCGTTTGTAAGGACAAACGTCCCCATTTTCGTCTGGATATTGATATATGCTTAGAGCCATCTTAGAGCATTTAGTAACTGGAGACGCCTTAGCTGTCATTTTCTGTACAAAACAGTCTGCCGGTTTTTGCGAGCGGGAGGGGCACGTCAAATGTATGTACATAACGTACAAATCATGTCAGATAAACGTCAGTCCATTGAAAGTTTGCATACCTAATTGTGCAAGGTTTTCGGCAGTTTGGTAAGCTCTTAAAGGCTCCGAAAGGCTTCGGTTATTAAATGCTCTAAGGAATGTAACTAATGCAAAATATTTTGGGAGTGTGGAAAACTCCGTATAAAATATGTAGTACCCAGTTTTATCTTTGGATATTTCATTTCATTTATTCATTGTATAATCATGTACATAAACGCAAACAGGTGTAAATAATTAAATAAAGTCAGTCCATGACGCCCTGCTAGGGCACACAACATAAGTACTTAAAACTTAAAACTATTGTTATAAGTTAGTGTGTTTGGATAAGTTAATGGAAAATATTTGTGCACAATTTGATGAATATTAACCACAGCTATGCCGCTTTGTTTGAGTTACGAGTGAAATTTAATAATTATAGGAGTTAAGAACGAAAACAAAACTGCAAACAAATTTTTGGAAGCTTTATCTCTTATAATAATTGAAATAAGTTTTTTTTATCAAAAATTTGGTTTTTTGTCGCCGACTGTACTTATCTTTCAATAGGCAACTAATATTTATATTTATTTATTTAAAGACTATTCTAACAAACCCAAACACAATTAGGTTGTTGGTTTTATCACAGAGTGTTATGGTTATATTATCTTGATCCACTTCGCCCTGTGATCCGATTCGCCTCGGTCTACCCTACGCGTACATACAACTGAGATAACAGACAGGTGAAAGTAAATAAAAGCTTGTAAAATTTTTAAAAGGCTTAGCCGTGGAAGATATACCTACGTCAAATTACGTAAAAATATTTTATATTCATTATTTTATAACACATTTTAATAGCAACTATTACATTTTTTTATCATATATATAATATATATCTAAATGTAGGGATTGAATTATAAGGAATTGTCAATATTATCTTAGCTTGCAAAATGTAATAAAATAAAATTAATCCTTAGTTATTTATTCTCACAATACGCTAGTTACGGACAGATGTCGCAGGCAAATTGTAAGATTCGGCATTTTACAAACGGCGTCGTCATTTTACAAACGTTGTCACGTTTGCAAATTGCCGAAGGCAAATTGTTAGTGCGCTCAATAGTGTCAACGTAAACGTGATGGTTGTCTAAGGGTGACTATGGTTTACTGTTTTATCAATTTATATTAACTTTTATACCACACTACCATCCTCACGGCCACCAAAATCTCAAGGTCCCCCAAAAGTCTCAAAACCGAATCAGAGCACCCCACTATCCACGTAGTCTTGTGTGTCCTACCTCTAGAGAGGAATTACGAAACCGGAGGCGCGGAGGGACAGCAGCCCTCGCCAGCTAGTAACCACCAAGCCGAAGCTGCGGAGCCGAGTGTAGTGTGACACTAGTGACCGTGCTTCGTCACGCGAGGGCGGAAGGGCTGCTCTTCCGCAGCGGCGAAGCCACCCAGATCCAAAAGCCTCCCCCGTCCCACGCGCCTTTAATAAGTCCGACGAATTCCAGATTTGTTGCACACCCCAGTATTTTTCATAGTTTTGATGAGCAGCGCCATGCGTGGTAAATTAAAGAACTATTGCGACCAAAATGCCGTGGCAAATTGCAAACGGCGCTGCCAATGTTGCCGACTATTTACAAACGCCGTCGTCATTTTACAAACGTGAAAACCTTTGTAAAATAACGACGCCGTTTTGTAATCGGCGGATTCTTACAATTTGCCTGCGACATAGTCATATAAAACTTATTAAATACATACTAATATATATACACATACAGGATGATTCATGAGACGTGAGCAGGACTAATCCTGCACACTCAGTAACTGATAATTGATCGATCACCGTCGTATTTAGGAGAAACAACAACACTTTTTCCTATTTTTTAACTTTTTGGTGAGGGCAAATTTAATTCTCAACAATCATGGTCACCCTACAGGACCTAATTAATAAACATAAAACCTCTTTAACCGTAATGGCATTTTGATTACGAAGAAAATAAACTGTCAAACTTGAGTGAGATACGAGTTTTCAAAAGTAACCAGACCGTTATGACAGTAATGACATTCAATTTGACACAGAATATCGGTAGTTTAGTATTCTAATTTTAGGGTGACCATGCATGTCGTACAAAAATTAATAACTTTTTTTTTTTCAACACGACTAGAAAATTTACGTTAACCTCACTAATACTGATACGAAACAGTTGCTTATAATTAACGATATGCGCAGTGCTAGTCCTGCTCACGTCTCCTGAATCACCCTGTATATACCTACCTAGTTACCTACATTTGTGATAGTGATACTCACCAAAAGCCGCCGTGAGGAACCCGATAGAACCAATCCAGGAAGCATCATCAGGTGTTAAAGGGTGAAGGAGTACTGTTTCCGAAGAATTCGCCAACTTCACTAACACGGGGGACGCCCAGGAGGCTCCCAGGCCAAGGCTTAGGCAGTTCAGGTTTACTACAAAAGAAATCACTTATAGTATGTATCTTTAGGTATTTAAATAAAAGTACTTAAACAAACAATTTGTACATTTTCGGGTAGTTATAACATTTATTGGTTAACCAACCAAGTACAAAACCGCCTGGATCAGTCACTGAACGACCTGACTTAAACCTACATTATTTGATGGTGTAATGTTTTCTTCTACCACAGAATAAATAATAGTACTAGGTACAGAAGGCTCACTCTCTAACAAAACGCGTCTGTTACGATCAGGGCAGGTATGGCCGCTAGGTGGCGACAGCGCCACGCGCGGCTTATGGCTAACCACCAAAATTGGTGTGGAACGGATGTACTTTTAGCTACCTATAGCAAAGCAACGGAATCGCGGAGTGAGCCACGCCTGCTTCTACCCTCAACTGGCTAAAGGAGCCATTTGAGGGTAGATTTTGTTTACTTTTATTTAAATACCCATGGTATAATAATATACTCCGCCTGGTACTCCATTCCCGTCTTTTCTAGGTCACCTAACTGACACGGGCCTACGTCATCATGCGACAGCGCTATATGATAATATGCGATAGCGCTATATATAGCGGCCATGTTGTTGTGACGCAGGCCCGTGTCACTCTGGGAATGGAAGACCATGTTTTATTAGACTATGTAAATACCTAAAGATACAGAGTATAGAGCCACCCCACACTAAGCGTCTTTTGAGCGTTGGCGTCTAGTCAGCGCTATGGAAAATAGCGTCCTTGCAGCCGCAGTTGCGTCAACGTTGCGTCAAGCAGCAGCCATTGACTAGACGCCGACGCTCGGGAGACACTCCAGGGGCGTATTTACCCCAGGGCCATCCGGGCCATGGCCCGGGGCGCCAACCCCCGGGGGCGGCGGGATGCCGACCCTGGCGGATTGCATTTTGTTTATCTTCCTTGACTTCTGGGGCGGCGAAACGTATTGGCCCGGGGCGCCAAATTTCAAAATACGCCCAAGCGCTAGTGTGGGGTGGCCTTTAAGGTTAGGCGGGGTAAGAGAAACGCGGACGAACCACTTGTACTTATAGATAATTAAAACAAAACAAATGTAACTCTAAAAATAATATCAACTTTAAAAATACTTATACTTAAGTAGAACTTTCTTATACGGTTTCTCTCGCCCCTAAGTAATAATATAAACGGTTGGTATTTAACTGATCGCCAGATATTGTACAAATTTAACATCATCATTTTTTCCACCAAAAATTTGGTCCTATATGTGAACACCTCCATTTACACAATCCATGACAGAACGATTACCGTTCTACATATGTGAACACCTCCAATTAAATCTAGGTACAGGCCAGTAGGTACGGATATGATGGTCGTTTTTGTCTACGTGACAGCGTGCTAAAACGGTGTCCGTCACTTACTATTCCGCGGAGTTAAAAAGTGACAGTTATTGTATCACGAGGATAAATTATAAAGCGATCCATAATACGCCGGCTGAAAACCACTATCTGTCGTTACGACATAGTCGGACGGTTGTAAGTTCCGTAATCAAGTAGGAATCTACCAACTATATGAGACAATATCTATGAAAAGGGACCTTATTGTCGATGGCGTTTACGCCGCACAACGTCGCGCGGCATTGATTTATATCGGAGCATCGATAATAATGGCGTAAGCGTCATCGACAATAAGTTCCCTTTTCATAGATAACGTCACATATAAACTAGGCGTACTACTATGTGGGTAGGATTGCGCCACGGTATTCATCGACTCCGTAAAAATTACTTAAATAAAAATACTTTATAATGCATATTCGCTACAAAACATGTGTAAAGTGATTAAGTTATCAACGAATGTAGTGATACATTGAAGACAATAAAAATTAAGCTGTGTAAAAGTGTAAAAACTTAAAAATGCTAACTCATAACGGACTATGGATTTCTGTGTTTTTCCGCATATGTGAAGCCAAACGGATGATGCTGAACTATTTTAAGGAGTTATAGAGTGAAACCGCAACCAAAAAAAAGTGAATTTTATGGACATTTGACCGATATATGTTTTATATGAACTTAATATTGACAACGTGATAGTAAACAAACTTAAGCGCAATCTGGTGTGTAAAGTCCGAACTACAACGTCTTGGATATTTGTGACAAGTTGACAACCACGGGAATATATGAACGCAAATCAAGTGTACATTCAGCGACATCTACCTCGATAAGCAGGAACTACTACGAGATCAACGTTAGAAACAACACTCAGTCAGATCTATCGTAATACGAGCTTACTAATAAAACGGTTCGTCAACAGAGGGCGCTTAACTCAATCCTAAAAGTTCATATAAAAATCACACAAATATGGAAGACATCCTGAACGAGCTGAAAAAGATACAAAAGGAGTTGAACGAGCAAAAAATAACAATTCAAGAAAGCGGGAAAAGCGTAACAGATCAAGTAACCAAGAATGTTAACGCTTTGTTAGAAGAAAAATTCTGTGTATGGGAACAAAAACACGAAAAACTCAAAGAAATAATAGAAAATCAAGAAAAAAGGATATATTTTTTAGAAAAACAGGCGAGAAACAGAAATATAGTATTTTTTGGTATTGAAGAGACCGAGACATCATACGAGACCCTAGAAAAGAATACTATTAGATGGATAGAACAATATTTTTCCATTAAACTAAACTACAGCGACATACAAGAGGCCAAAAGATTGGGAAAGAAAGGCGAAAAACCAAGACCGTTAGTTGTAACTTTCTCAACTTTAGGCTTAAAAATAAAAATATTTAAAGAAAAAATCGCACTTAAAGATACTCAATACTACATGAAAGAAGACTACCCAAAATATGTCCTTGAGAAAAGAAAAGAATTACAAAATCAGCTGAAATTGGAAAGAGAAAAGGGTAACATTGCCATACTAAAATACGATAAGCTATTTATTACCAAAAACAACACAAAAAGAAAACTCCAAACATCACCTATCAACAATAACTCGCCAAAAGAAGCTGTAAATTCCCAAGCGAATAAAAAGAACAAAACACAGTCACATGAATCATCAGTAAAGAGGTCGAATAGCGTCACCAACGGAGTTATAAAGCCGGGAATGCTAAACTTCTTAGTCAATAAAAACACAGAGACAAATAACAACCAAGCTAGTAAAGATAGCAACCCATAGCAATTAAATTCCTCCTCCCACTCACATACTTTATTCGAACATACAAACATAAGAAATATAAATCAACTTCCAAGCCGGCTGGTCACCGTGGAAGTTCACGACCAAAACCCTCCATGCGAACAGATATACGTATGCACATACAATGCAAGATCTCTCTTGTCTCATGAAAGGTTAGTAGATTTCAAGCAAGCCATTTCAAACATAAAGTACGATATTATTGGCTTATCTGAGATAAGAAGAATAGGGTATAACATCGAAGAAGATGATGATCACATATTCTGCAGCTACGGCCAAACTAAAGGCCAATACGGAGTTGGTTTTATCATAAAAAAGAAATATAAACAAAACGTTGAAAGCTTCGTTGGAATATCGGAACGCATATGCGTCTTGAAACTCAATTTTATAAATACAAAACTTTCTCTGATTCAAGTTCATGCACCAACGTCTGATTCGAACGAAGATGAAATAAACAATTTTTATAATCAACTTGTGCAAGCTTACGTGCACTGTCAAGAGCGTCAAGGCCTACAACTTATATTGGGTGATTTCAACGCACGCGTCGGACAGCGTCGTACAGGCGAAGAAAAAATACTAGGAAATTACTGTTATGGAAAAAGAGATAAAAGAGGCCAAACTCTACTGCATTTCTGCCAGCAAAACAATTTAATAATTGCAAACAGCCTATTTAAAAAGAAAACCAAGAACCTCTGGACATGGCTATCTCCAAAAAATAAAAAAAGTCAGATAGATTACATACTAACCAATAACAAAAATAAAATCGCCAACATTGAGATACTCAATAATATTCCGTTTCCCAGCGACCACCGCCTAATAAGGAGTACGGTTTTGCTATCTAAAGTGACCAAGAGTAGAGCCAAATTCAAAAATAAAATAACCAAACTAAATTCACCAGAACAAACCGAACAATTCCTAGTTAACCTATACGAACAACTCAAAAACCTGGAAGTAAGGAACACCGAGGATACAGAGTTTTTCTATAAGACGATAAAAAACTCTATTACAGAAAGCTTGAAAAACACAGACGACAAAGCTCTGAATATTAAACATTATACAATCTCAGATGACATAAAACGCCTTATAGAAAGACGACACGAATTGACAAAGAAGGATAAAATTACAAAAGAAGAAAAGAGAGAGCGCTGTTATCTATACAAACATATTCATAAGCTCATGAAAAAAGAAAATCAAAACCACAGAATAAAAACTATAGAAACCCATCTCAAATCATCAGGCAGCCTGAAAAAAGGATATAAAGCACTAAATAGCACTAAGCATTGGATTCCTTGCCTATACGATAACTCTACATTAGTCAAAACGTACTCTAGATCAAAAATAATTGAGATCGCTACATCATTTTATACATCTCTTTATTCATCAAACACAGAAGAAATAAATGACTGCCAACCAATTCCTCAAAACTCTACCAAAATAGAGCGATTTTCAAGTTCAGAGATCATGAAAAAATTAGAAGAACTGAAAGCAGACAAAAGTCCCGGGCCCGACGGAATCCCGAATGAAGCATTAAAAGCAGGTCGGTTTCTATTAGTATCTCATATTACTGACTTGTTCAATAAAATTCTGGAAACTAGAAAAGTACCAAAAGAATGGGCAAAATCTGACATCACTTTACTATACAAGAAGGGCGATCCAGCAAATATTAGCAACTACAGGCCTATCAGCTTACAACCCAACATCTACAAGCTATTCGCCTCGTGCCTTGAAAATCGTCTTGTAAAATATACGGAAAACTACCAACCCCCTGAACAAGCTGGTTTCAGAAAACACTTCTCTACAACAGATCATATACACACATTAAATCTTATCATAGAGAAATACCAAGAATTTAGAACACCGCTCTACCTGGCGTTCATTGATTACGCCAAAGCTTTCGATACTATATCGCACAATAGCATGTGGAGAGCTTTACACGACTGCAATGTACCAACAGAGACTATAGAGCTTTTACAGGATATTTATAGAAAAAGTGTGTCATGCGTGAAAATGGAAACGAAAGGCCCAGAAATAAAAATATGCCGAGGAGTCAGACAAGGTGATCCCCTCTCACCTAGAATTTTTATTACTGTGCTCGAAAATATAATGAAAAAGCTCAATTGGCAGGGAAAAGGCATATACATAAAAGGCGACTTTTTAACTAATCTTAGATTCGCTGATGATATCATTATTTTCTCAGAATCAGCTAGTCAACTGCAGAAAATGATATGCGAACTCAACACAGTCAGTCTCAACATTGGCCTAAAACTAAACACTACAAAAACAAAAGTAATGACAAATTCTACAAAACTACCCATTAACGTTAACAACACGGCACTAGAATATGTATCAGAATACGTTTATTTGGGAAAACAAATATCATTTCACAAAAATAGACATCAGGACGAATTAAATAGACGAATAAACATAACATGGAATAAATTCTGGAGCTACAAAGAAGTATTGAAATCAAGAATCCCTATAAAACTAAAGAAAAAAGTTCTAGATTCCTGCATACTTCCCTGCCTGTCCTACGGCAGCCAAACATGGATATATGGAAACGACACCAAACACAAAATTCGAACATGTCAAGCAGCTTTAGAGAGAAGCATTTTAAATATTAAAAGAAAAGACAGAATACGCAACGTCCATATCAGGGAAAAAACGAATGTTATAGACGCTCTAGAATACTGTAAGAAACAAAAATGGAAGTGGGCTGGCCATGTTGCCCGTATGAACGCCGACAAATGGACAAAAAAAATCACTACATGGACAGGCCCGCCCAATAAAAGAATGCAAGGAAAGCCGAAAGATAGATGGAACGATGAGATTGTCAGAGTGGCGGGAAAAGACTGGATAAGAAAAGCAAGAGATAGAGACACCTGGAAGAGTATGGAGGAGGCCTTTACTCGAGAAGAGGTCCTTAGAAGATATTTTAACTAACAAAAAACATATATATACTGCATGTTATACATTATTATTATTTTGAATTTTTTATATTTTTAATCGTAAGTTTACAATTTATCGAGATGAAATGCGTTTTAATTATTTACAATTTATTTTAACTTTTTTTTTGGATTTAATAATGCAATACAAACAAAATGTGAACTATTTTTATAATGCAATTATTATTTTTGTTTTGATTAACTTTAAGACTGTGATATAGATATATTATGATTATTTCAATATTTTTAAACGGATTTTAAATAATTTTATACAACAATTTTGCTCATTTATTAAATTAATTATCTTTATTTCACGGTTTATGACCAAAAATAATTTATTATTAGGTATACTTTTTTATTATATTTTATTTTTTATTAAATTTTACAATCTTATTTTTATTCATTCATGACTTCCTAAATGTTGTTATTAAAATTATTTAAATATCTTGACTACTATAAATCAAATATATTTGTTGCTCTAAAAATTAGGTAACCTATTGTTATATAAAATCAGCATAGCATTAAGCATATTTGCAACTTATGATAATGATGAAATGTATTTACTACTTCAAGCTGTAAAAAAAAAAAAAAAAATTATGTATATACTTGTAACTAAATGTGAATCTTTTTAAGGAATAATAAAGGCTATAATAATAATAATAATAAACTAGGCAAGCAGTTTGTAAAAATATCTAAAAAACACTTTACTCACACGCAAACACTACTGCATATTGCCGAAAAATTGCACTAGTAAACAAATTATGCATTTCTTACTGAACGAATAACACGACTGAACTAAATATAAGTATTACAAACTAATTCGACAATAACTGCTGTTAGGGGTCATCCATTAATTACGTCACATGAATTTCTAGATTTTTTGACCCCTCCTCCCCTCCTTGTCACACTTGGTCACATTTGGCAAACCCCTCCCCCTGGTGCGTCGTCACATTTTTTCAACGAAATCGGCAAATCGAATTAAGTATTATTAATATTGTAGCACAATATTTTTGACAAAGAAATATTAGTAATTTTATAACCCAAAACTGATTAGGATAGAAAATTAAACGAATAAAAACTATTATCATTCCAATAACTTGTTATTTAACTCTAGGTACAGAATATAAAATAATAATATAAATATTTTTCCGGTTACTGATGAAGTTAATCTGACGTCACAAAGTTTGTGACTATCCCGCCTCCCCCTTGTCACATGTCACATTTTCTTGTCCGCCTCCCCCCCTAAACGTGTGATGTAATTAATGGATGACCCCTAAACGTGTATATTTTGTATATTAAGAAATAAATACATACACTTAATTAGCGTTTAAAATTGATTTTCCGCGACAGGTGCAATTGTATTGTATATAAACAAAGAACTACTTACTTATAAAAGCTGTCAGTAACGTCTCTGACGTATGTTTAATGCACATACGGTCATAATGGTCAACCGGGGTAAATGGTACTATGGGGTTATTGCGTCTATTTAACTTTCATTTCAACTTTTGAACAACGTTTAGTTAGTAGAGTTCCCGTCATTTGGAAATAAAGGTACGAATCGCATTCAAATCGTCGACCATTTTAAAATTTTACAGTACATATGCTTACCGCACTAGTGCGGTAAGTAGCACTTTACCTGTCTATGTCGAAAATTTAAAGGGCCATATGTAGGTATATACTGTAAAACGCTGTACGATACACGTGCGAATAGGTAATTCGCAACTCATGTCGATTTAATACACTCCCTTGGTAGTTTAAATCTGAGCAGCAATGTAAAGTTAAACCAAGATAACTGTGCAACGATTTTGACAGCACAGACTGTGCAAGTGTTATTTAAAGGTCATATTTGTATAGAAGATTGACGTTTAAAATAACACTTGCACAGGACTGTGCTATCAAAATCGCTGCAGGAGGTATCTTGGTCTCACTCCATAGGCAAAGGCAGATATGAAAAATCAAGATACACGTATAAATATTTTATTATTTAATACTGGGTTCACTTACATAACTATTTAACAAATCGTCGGCTAGTACCCACCATAGTCTAATAAAACATGGTCTTCCATTCCCAGAGTGACACGGGCCTACGTCACAACAACATGGCCGCTATATATAGCGCTATCGCATATTATCATATAGCGCTGTCGCATGATGACGTAGGCCCGTGTCAGTTAGGTGACCTAGAAAAGACGGGAATGGAGTACCAGGCGGAGTATATTATTATACCATGGTACCCACAACACAAGCCTTATTGAGCTTACCGTGGGACTAGATTGATCTGTGTAAAAGTGTGTTTAATATTTATTATTTATTTATTTATATTGAGAACTAAATGGCTATAGGTTACCTATAGTGACTCTTCATGATTGTTGAATCATTTAGGGTTCTAGCTAAAACGCTATGGAATGTAAGTATAAGTATTGAACAACCAATTTAGCGAGGACCCTAAAAGGCTCTACAATCGCGGAGCGTAATGATATATCATTAAATAAATATCATTACATATTATTATAATTCTAATTAAATATCTCTCGTAATTTGTACTAAACTAAAACTAAAGTACCTACTTATTTAATGAAAACAGATCACATTTAACATCGTCAGGTGACAAGCAAAAGTCACTAATTACTAAAAAAAACAACCGGTTGCACTCCGGGAGTGCCGACAGAAGTGAAAGACTAGTCCAAAATGTCTGCAGCACTATGTATAATTGACCCATCCTCCTTTCTATTGAAAAACTTTAGTTCCGAAATTGCTGGCCAGTGAGCTTAAATTTGTAGCGTTAATTGTTTAAAATTCGAATAGAAATTGTAAAGTTACCTTACAATATATTTGGTCATGATATTTTGAGTTTTATTCACCAGTACTAGAGTTCACTTTTATTAGCGATTTCATCAAGATGAGACTTTATTGAATTATTGAATTATATTGGAGTGATATAAAGTTAGAATGTAACTGTGAGATCCTCGTATTTCAGCCCGTACAAGATTAGAACATTGAGCTTTATTGCTTAATATAAAAGTCCAGTTTTAAATAATTGACCTGATTATGATACGTTATGACTAAAGTTCTTTGGTGAATAACATTGTCCGTGACACATGACGTCAGCGTTACGTTACGCGTTACGCTGAACCGAGTTTATCATTTTTTCCCCACCTCAAAAAGTGCTCAGCGCCGCTAAAGAAGTTTTCACTTCAAAAAAGTTAAACAAAAATCAACCTTCTTTTAGTACTAATATGGTTCACTATGGCTATGAACTTGTGGTGGTACTTAGTGACTGTTGCTTGTCACCCGACGATATATTATATTAATTACTCTGGCAAACTCACTTTTTCAGTAGAAAAAGGCGCGACATTCATATTTTCTATGGGTAATGGGGTATTTTTAAAATTGCCGTCTTTATTTACTGACGGAAATGGGTTGCCAAACTATAATTCCCATACACATCGCTTCTGCGCTAGAATGTACATACCTACTTAGAACGCTTAGGTAAGTAGGTACCTATACAGTGTGGAAAGATAAGTCGGGCCCTGGAGGGAAACTACCTTAAATCCTTAAGCTGGCTCATTTTACTTAAAGGAGACATTCCTTTATTTTTAAAAAGAAACAAAACTGCATTTAAAGATTTTTCTTTTTTTCTTCAATTTGGCTTGTCTAAAAAAATCTTGAGTACTAAATATTAGATTTTATGGATATTTTGTATGACAGACGAGTCTAAGACCTAATGTTTCTTGGAGAAATGTTATCATAACCAGTAACTGTATCGACTAATAGAATAAAATTGCGAGTATATATTTTTTGGAATTTTTAGTCGGTTCGAGTCCAGGGCGAGGCAAGCGAGTTTTAGAAAATCTTTGAATGCAGTTTTATTTCTTTTTAAAAATAAAGGAATATCTCCTTTAAGTATAATGAGCCAGCTTAAGGATTTCAGGTAGTTTCCCTCCAGGGCCCGACTTGTCTTTCCACACTGTATTTTGAATTCCAAATTGAAAAAAGTACTTCTATAGTAGGAATCTTCACTTATATACCTAAATATTATAAATATAAATGTATACGACTACGACTTATGTCAAATTATTTATTTACACGTTTTTAGTGCTTTTACAAAAATATGTTAACTAATAAATAAATTACTGCAATTAAATAATTAATAGGGGAAAAAATATATAGATTATCACATAATAAAATAAATATATACATTTGCATAGGTACATCAACGTTATTATTATCGTGTTTTTTTTTTTTTTAATAATTTGTAGACAGTATTTTGTGTCATGGATTTATCACTAGAGAAGGCAACTAGAGTCAGACCAAGAAAAGTCTGCAGCGAATTTGATAGCCCACGCAGTGCAAGTGTTATTTTAAACGTCAAACTTCTATGAAATTATGACGTCTAAATAACACTTGCACTGCGTGGGCTATCAAATCCGCTGCAGGCTTTTCTTGGTCCGACTCTATCCATCGGCTATTTTGTCGCGTAGCTTCTTAGAGCATTTAGTAACTGGAGATGTCATCGCTGTCGTTTTCTTTACGAAATAGTCTGCCGATTTTTGCGGGGGAGGGGACGTCAAATGTATTGCTACGTAACGTACAAATAGCAATGTCAGTCCATAGAATAGTTTGCACACTTGTGCAAGTATTTCGGCAGAGGGGTAAGCTCTTAAAGGCGACTCCAGTTATTAAATGCTCTAAGGCTGAAACACACAATAAATATTCACAATTAGATAGTAAATATGCTCTAAGCGCAGCTTAGAACTATTTAATCTATTTATAATTTAATCTAGTCCAAATAAAGTAATAAATTAACATATTTCTTAACTTTTTGCCTTAACTTTGCTTAACTGTACTGATCATCAGAGCCCCTAAACCATAGTATATTATAGATATAGGTACTCGTATTTATTTTGACATCAGCTGCTTTCTATTAGGTAAATTATACCTAATTTTTCAGTTTGTCTATGTCTATCTTAATGGTTGAAATTCGACTCCAATTTTCTAAAAATTTTCTACCTGCTTCTCACTATCAATTTTCTGTTTAGCCCCCAAAGCCGTCTGAATCTCGGCTATAGTCTTCCCCTTTGTCTCCGGAACACAGAAACACACGAACAAACACATGAGCACACAATTAACGCTGAAGATGCCGTAGGTTGTTGGTGCGCCGATCATAGTTGTCACAAGAGCGAAGTACTTGACTGTTAAGAAGATGAAGACTAAAGAAGTTAGCATGCTGATGGTGACGCCTACGGCGCGGGTCCGGCCCTCAAAGAGCTCCGCCAGAAGACCCCAGGATAGAGAGCCAAGACCTGAAAAAGAAAGCAACCATAACGTCAGCGACCTTCGACAAGGAGGGGTTTTGGCCGAAGGGTTTTGGCAAGTTCCTGCGGTTCCGCGGCCGCCTTCCTGACACTGCGGGGTTGCGTAATGCATCGCAGCCATAATGTGTGTGTGTGTGTGTGTGTGTGTGTGTGTGTGTGTGTGTGTGTTAAGTTCTATCAATTAGACAATCGCAAGTAAAATTTGTGATCAAGTCAAGATTTAAAACAGTTATCTACCCAATATTGTCTTTCATCATCATGCAAGCCTACCTGTCGTCAGTTACTTTAATTTTAAGTATTGAAGGGATGTAACAATTTAGTTATTTTACTGTCATGATCTTATCTAAAGTTTCAGTTATTACAACTTACCTGCACTAAAGCAATAGACCACGAGGATTAATGATATGAGAGGCACATAGTTGAGGAATCCGGTGACAGGACCGGCGTCTTTCAGCTTGAAGAATACGCCAAGTCCAACCTGGAATAATTGTAATAAACATTTTACACACTGTCTTAACAAATTGACCAAGATATTTGTAATTTTAACTATAAAACTCCCGTGAGACTCACACGGTTTCCTCGAAATCTCTCTCTCTTCCTAGCTATCTATCCCACCATGGTGGTGGAGTCAGCTTTCCTGCTTAACCTTCTCCACTTCGCCCTGTCCACGATATCATCCTCGGATAACTTGCAGTCACTCATGTCCTTTTAAGTCCTTTAGCACTACATCCTTCCATCTTGTTCTGGGTCTGCCCCTAGATCTTAAGTCTAGATTTCAAGTCCTCGAAATCGAAAGCTATTTTCGATCACTATGTAGAAAAATCAATGCTACTGATGATGAAACTGTACAAAGTCCTTATTAAATACACTTACCATCCCCACAGCTTGTCCAACCAGCGTCGAAGCCAAAATCGGCTTCCTCCCAAACCGATCAGTCACCAACGTCGTCGAAAACGCTGCCAACAGCTGAATAGACCCAATCACCCCAGACGCTATCTCTGGTCTAACACTCGTTTGCGTAGACTCAAGTACAGTTTGCAAATAAAACGAAACTGCGTTAAACCCGACTAACTGTAAGCCGGCTCCGAAAACAATACCGATGCAGGCTGATTTTAAAAATATTCTGTCCCTTAGTAACTCGCGCGCAGTAATTTTTTCTTCGTTTCCGGATAGCGAGTACTCTTTCAATTCCTCTTTGGCAGCAGTTTCTGTGTCGCGAAGGTAAAGGAGGACTTTTAAAGCTTCGTCAGTACGACCTGAAAACGAGGATTTTATTACTTTTAGAAAGGACAAAAGGCTACTATACAAGTAACTATACAAGGTAAAAAATAACTGCATTCCCGTTGCCATGGAAGTTTTGGGATTATACTGAGCAACTTTTACTATGGGACCAACCCCGAAATCTCGAAAAAAAAATTACCCTCTCCTTGAAAATGGACCAGCCAAAATGTATGAAACAGCTAAATTTTTTTTTTCTCGATTTCGGGGTTGGTCCCATAGTAAAAGTTGCTCAGTATAATCCCAAAACCTCCCTGGCAACGGGAATGCAGTTATTTTTTTGCCACCGTGTATATTAATTCCTAGCCCCTGTTAGTTTCATCATAGCAATAGTGTTATTATAATGAGATATAATTATCGACAAAGCCACGCTTCAAACTTGAGTAAATGACAAATTAATTGATATCAAAGGAAAACATGAGTGCAATTTCGTTACATTCATTATTATTCACAGTATTGATATAATTACTTTTCAAATAAAAACCAATACTTACTTTTCAAATTAAAAGCGAGTAGGTAACTAACAATTCTATTAGAAAATACCTGGACATGTAAATTAAAGGAATACTACGCCTTAAGATATCATTTGTATTATGACTGCACCAGCGCCACCGATGCAGCATCGCGGAGCGATATTGCTAGTTTGCAGAATTAGCTTGGTCGGACTTTAAGATTGTCTTACCTTTAGAGTACAAGAAGTAAGGGCTGTCAGGCAAGAAAAACACTGGCACCAACGTGACGACAGCAAAGGTTTACATCATGACGTTCAGGGTGAAATACTCTAAAGGGGCCCACAGATTACCAGTTCGCCGGACGATATCAGCCTGTCAGTTGTTCGGAACTGTCACCTTTTGCGTTTAACTGACAGACTGATATCGTCCGGCGAACTGGTAATCTATGGGCCTCTTAAGAAGGGGCCATCTTACCTTTAGAGTACAGGAAGTAAGGGCTGTCAGGCAAGAAAAACATCGGCACCAACGTCACGACAGCAAAGGTCAGCATTATGACGTTCAGGGTGTACTCTATAGCTCGTTTTTTTTAGCATTAGAAATAGGTAAACAATCTTGATGTGTCTTTTAGTTGAAAAACACATTTTAAAAATAAGTTACGGCAAATATGTAACAATTATGAATCTAATACGATCTTTTATATTCTTCTACTTTCATAAGTAATAGTTATTGATTTTTAAAAATCGTTTTTCAATTAAAAGACATGTCAATATCGCTTACCTTCTTACAAGTTCTTTCTAATGCTAAAAAAAACGAACTATAAGAAGGGGCCAGCGAGAGATCTTACCTTTAGAGTACAGGAAGTAAGGGCTGTCAGGCAAGAAAAACATCGGCACCAACGTGACGACAGCAAAGGTTAGCATCATGACGTTTAAAGTGAAGTACTCTAAGAAGGGTCCAGCGCACAGCATGATCAGGATCCCGAGGGACGAGAATATTTGGAGGAAAGTTCCTAGGGAACCTCGCACTTCTTTCTGTAAGAAAAAATTCAATGTGTTATGATTTCAGCAGTCTACGTATCAGAGCTGCAGAGACACTGGACCCCCCTGCTTATAAACAGTCTATGGCTAGTCTATGGCTGACTATATGTACTTATGTTTGTTCTGATCCACTGTAGAGTCAAAATGTTTGTTTGCAAAGAAGGAAGCGGTTTAGATTTAGGCCAAGCACCAACAGAAGTCTGCAACGACTTTGATAGCACACGCAGTGCATGTGTTATTTATACGTCATAATTTCATAGCAGTTTGACGTTCAAAATAACACTTGCACTGCGTGTACTATCTAAATCGTTGCAGACTTATCTTGATCTAACTCTATGTTTCTTTGGATTTAACGATTTAACACCTTCTGCGTTAGGATTTGCTCGTTCCCCTCACTAAAACTGTTTTACAACAGTTTATTTTATAGTACTTAGATATATAGTGTTAGCTATAAATTTAATTATTACCTACTAAGTATGATTAAATCGTGTCAATCTTTAATTCAACTTATCTCGTTTACTGCAATAACTTATTTTTTCTGACTTGACTGACTCATGTAATTAAATTGTGACTTTTATTTATGTCGATACATCAATTCCCCATAAATCGTGTGGAGAATGCGAATCACGTATTGCACTCATAAATTTATATTAGCTGCAATCTTATTAGTGTGATAGCAAAAAACCGAATAAATGAAATTCAACCCAATTAAAAAATAAATGGCGAGCGGAACAAGGATATTTATAGAGAGTTACTTGTCATGGTAAATTATGTTATGTAGCTACAGTACATTGTCTGCCATCTTTCGACAGGCGATTAAAACTGTTAGAACGCCATTTGACTTTGATCATTATTCTTTCACTGATATGTGTTGACTTGTTAAATATTAATATTAACGCCATCTACTCGAGAATAGGCTGAAGGTTATGGCGCCATCCCTCGAAAATATACCCATACCTTTGGCCTATAGTCGAGTAGATGCCGTTAATATTAATATTTATTATCAATAGCAATATAATGAAAGTAAAATTATTATATCCAGGGGCACATTAGTACTCCGGCCAAGTCAAGCAAAACTCTGTACTCACACTAGCGATCTCCGAAGCATACATAGGAACCACAGTAAACGTGATGGCATCACACAGTCCACTCAAGGCTCTGCCCAGCAACACCACCCAGAGTTTGGAGGCGAATGTCAAGGCGACACACATGATGATGCGAGGCACGTAGCTGATGATGACGCAGTACTTGCGGCCTATGCGGTCGACGAGGAAACATGCTAGGAAGTTTGCTGAAAAGTAATAATTGGATTAAAGATGACTCACGCTAGACCGGACCGGGGCCGGGTCGGAGCTTCCAGCGCTTCGTTCTCTATGGAAAGCGCCACGTGATCAGGTGATCACTGATCTGCCGTCATAGAAAATTACATGTCGGACGCCTCGGCCCAGGCACGGCGCGGTTTAGCGTGAGTCATCCTTTAGGCTGCTTATTGCAAACAATCTTTAATCGAAATAGATGTCACATACCTAGTGGTCAAGGCGTCTGTCGCGAATGCAGACGCTGGTTCGATTTCAGCCCTGGGCACTGAAGGTCTTGGTCACTTCTTTTTCGTATATGATATCTATTTCAGTTTATAATGTGTCTACCTAAAATAATCCAAATCAAAATATTTTCAAACAATAAAAATAATTTAAACAAATTCTAGTAGCTTGATACGTAAGTCTTACGTATTTTCGGGCTGTCAAGATGGTGTTCTGGGGACGACCGACTGGTGGCCGTCCCGTGGGTCGGCCTCGGTATCGCTGGGATGACAGCGTGACGGCGGATCTGCTTCAGCTTCGCGTCAGTAACTGGCAGGAAGTTGCCAAGATTCTCTTTGGCTCGCTGAGCCAAAACAGTTAATTAGTTAGGATATTCACCTAATCCTCCCGTCAAGAACCCAGCAGAGACGATCCAAGAGCCCTCAGATTCGGTGACAGGTCTCGGCAGAGTGGTGGTGTCATTCCTGCTGAGCTTGACCAGCACTGGAGACGGCCAGGCGATACTGAGCCCAGTGCAGAAGACGCATAGATTAGCTGAAAGTAATAAGAGTAGGTAAGAAAAAAATATTCATTCATAATACTCAATTATTACACTTGTCTTTAAGGGTAATTCCGGGGTAGATGGCCATAATGGCGAGATTGCCCATCGAAATATTTCATGACTCTGATGGCTAGATGTCGCTTGTTCTTGTTTAATACGCTTCAAGTCATGCTTGGAAGCAAGGATGTGGCCAAAATTTTGGGGAAAAAATTGAAAAGGTACGTAAAATCTCTATTAATTGTTTTGACTGGTGAAAACATTTTTAGAGGGTTCATATTTTCCATGGTGGTGATGCTAGTGTCTTATCCTAATGGAGTTGCCTTTATTTGCTTTTGCTAGGTCGCGTAAAACTCATGGTGAGGGTACTAGTATCTAACAGAACAGTCTATTCATCGCATAAAAGGCACGTTTACTAAAATTACAGTTCAATAAAGGCAAGGAAGTCTGCAATGATGTCACTTGAGCCATCATTATAAGGCCCACAGTCCACGTATACCTTGCAGTATTACGTGCATTATGATTTCGCGCGTGTTTATTGCGCATTTAAAGAGAGCCTTGCGGAGTATAGCTCATATAGATGCGCAATTATATGCGCGCCATTCTAATTACCGTAAAATGGGGTGAGTAGGGTCAAAACTGAAATTCAAACCTCGATAACATTTTATTGTTACATATGAAAACTGAATGGTGTATATAATAAGTGTTCCGGGCGTTTGTATTTTAATTTTAATTTTATTTTGGGTAGTTCCATTTCATAACTTTGACGATAGAGAGGAAAACCCACCTCACCCCGTAGTGCCTCGTATTTGGGGTGAGAGGGGTTTTCATACAAAGGTGATTTTGGAAGATTGTTGGATCATCGTGTATTTTGTATGTAATTCGACATTAAGAGACCATATACATCTCTTAGTAATTGTAATACGTTAGATTGAATTGTTAGTTTTATTTTATAAAATTGTTGATGTTATTATTTTTGCTTGTATGTAAATTCAATGTTGACGTGTAAAAGTGCCCTTGTGGCCTATTTGCTGAATAAATGTTGATGTTGATGATGATCGATTTTTTTTATGCGTATTACTATGGCTCCATTTTAAATTGGAATACATTATTTTTGTAGCAGTAGCCTTAAAATCCCTTCTCACCCCCCTCTCAAACCTTCTCTCCCCATTCATAAGTTTCATAACCCAACTCTCCCCGCGAAACCTACTCACCCCGTTTTACGGTACTTACGTAGGATTTGTCACGAAATTGTCATTGTCAATACTACATAGATTTTTTATAGGTACTTAACTCTATGTTACGTTTAAAAATATTATAATCCATTTATTCAAGTTATAAGTTTCAAGTTTTTTATTGTATGTAAGAATCAGGTTACATTGCAGGTGGAATATACAATTACATATTTAATTACACCGAAACTTTACTTTTTCAGGTGTATGTACATACATTTACAGTATGTATACATATTTAGTTATTAGGAACACTCGTGATAAACATATGTAAATAAGCATTATTAATACAAACCGTGGGCAAGCCCACGAAATTTTGTATAGGAACGTGGGTCGTGTACATAGCGTGCGCAGCAGTGGGGCTCCGGCCTCATTGATATGATAGGTACCTAAAATGCTCTAGTGCAGAAAATGATACATTTCTGCACTAGAGCATTTTAGGTTCCAAGTACGATTTAATTATTTTTTTTTACGATAAGCAATTGAAATTTGGGTATAAATGGATTTGTTATACAATTTCCATTCTGATGTTTGACTCGCCATTCCATAAATAACGATACTTTTGCCTAAATTGTTAATTGAAAGTAGGTACCCTCAAAAAAGATTATAAAAATGTATACTTAGTCATGTTTTTAAAAAACCACATGCATTTTACTTTCCTCGTATTCGAAATGAAAAGTAGAGTGTTTAACTCGGGTGAAAGGCATCATTTCAGCTTCGGACTATTGGCGCTCTCACTGCCTTCGAGCGCCAAACTACCTCGGCAGAGATGAGTGCCTTTCATCCCTTGGTTAACAATCTACTATTTTATATTTGCTTTGAAAAGCTCTATTCATGTCTTTAAAACGATCAGGTAATTTATTGTAAATTGTGACACACGTAATATAGGCGTTTTTGCCGTGAGTAATAAGTTAACATATGGCCCAGGTAACCTGTGTCTGTATTTAGGTCTTAGGTACTACATGAGGACCCAATGATATATTTTCTGTGAAAAGATATTTATACAGGATGATTCATGAGACGTGAGCAGGACTAATCCTGCACACTCAGTTACTGATAATTGATCGATCACCGTCGTATTTAGGTGAAACAGCCACACTTTTTCCTATTTTTTTACTTTTTGGTGAGGGCGAATTTAATTCTCTACAATCATGGTCACCCTACAAGACCTAATTAATAAACATAAAACCTCTTTAACCGTAATGACAGCATTTTGATTACGAAGAAAATAAACTGTCAACTTGAGTGAGATACGAGTTTTCAAAAGTAACCAGACTGTGATGACGGTGATGACATTCAATTTGACACAGAACATCGGTAGTTTAGTATTCTAATTTTAGGGTGACCATGCATGTCGTAAAAAAATTGATAACTTGTTTTTTCAACACGAATAGAAAATTAACGTTAAGCTCACTAATACTGATACGAAACAGTTGCTTATAATTTACGAAATGCGCAGTGTTGATCCTGCTCACGTCTCCTGAATCACCCTGTATTTGTGAACAAAAACAGAAACTTCATACACAGGGAAAGTCAGAATATTATTTTGTATAAAATATGGACGGCATGACTCAGTAGGACTAATCGAAAAATGGCTTTAATACAGCGTTTTTGAACAATTTATACATTATGTTTGTCTGTGCAGTTTCCCCAGATTACTACGCCATATCTTAAAATAGAATGTACATATCCATTATGCTATTAACGCTGCTGGAATGGAAACAGTTTGACTCACTCTTCTTAGGGCAAAAACGAACCTATTTACCTTGGAACACAGTTTATCTATATGTTCCCTCCAGTTGAATTGATTATCAATAAGAATTATTACCTATTGTTTTATGGAGTAGGTATAGTATCATAGTCACGTAAATTTATTCTCATAATATATTAAATATTATGGATTTCTAAAGATGTTAACACAGCGTAGCGAGTCAAATGCACGCAGCTACCTTCTGAAGGTTTACACTACAGAAGTTGCCTAACCACGAGCTTGAGACTGACATGGACATATTTAGTCGATATCGTGTGCGTAATTTACTTTCTATGCATCTCGCTTGTACTGACGTATTAGTGCGAGAGAGATGTATAAAAAGTAAGTTACGCAGACGTTAGCGAATATGTCAGTGTCAAAGTCGTAGTAGCCGTAAAGGTCGCATCGTGTATTTGACGGCTCTAGGGCTAACTGCAGGCTGGTTTTTATTATGTCTGACCACGTCTGACCATATTTCCTACAGAGCAACTTTTATTTTGGAGCCGATCCCGAAACCGTAAAAATAAAATCTGCAGTTCCATAGAAACATTGACTTGACGTCATAATAATGCATACTGTGTGAAGTCAATGTTTTCTATGGAACTGCAGATTTTATTTTTACGGTTTCGGGATTGGCTCCATCCATAGCAAAAGTTGTTCAGTATGACCTATATACCCCGTATTCACCCCTTAGAGTATGGTCGAGAAATCTTTAATCATTAGGCTAGCAGTAAAATTTTATATGGGACATTGCTATATGATTTTACTATCATAAGTTATACAAACTGTAGGTACATAAATTTTAATTGCGTTGCATTGAAAAGTAAGAATGTAATGGACGATAGTCTTAAACATTGCGTGCCTACTAATAGTCAAGGTCTATCTACCTGGGAGCCTACCGCGAACCACGTTCGACGTGTAGCCTCCCATGCATGAAGTTTACGTACGAATTTACTTAATTTAACGGGTAGGCCCTCTGAGGCGGTATTCATATTTTTAAAATCCGTTATTGACATGATATAACTCCTTATGCACATTGACATGCACTGGCGGTAATATCAAATTAAGATCAGATGTCTAACGTTAGAATGCCATTCAAGGTTTTTCTACGTGTTCGTGCATTAATATCATCGGGTTCATGAGCATACTTAATTATTGTCCGACCGAAGTCTCAGTTTCGGTATAAAAGTCATGTTTCGGCTGAAGGTTCGGTTTCGGCCAAAACAACTGCCGAACCTTTTGGCGGCGCCGAAACTGTATTTTCGGTTTCGAGTTTGGCGTAAACATCATGTTTCGGTCGAAGATTTTTAAACCGTCTGAGGGCCTACCGCGAACATCGAAGTTCACAAATTGCGGGCATCTTTCTCTTTACTCCAATTAAGGCGTAATTAGATGACAGAGAAAGACCCGCAATTAGCGAACTTCGGTGTTCGCGGTAGGCCCTCTGATCACCCAAAATGTATGAAACAGCCAATAATGTGGCTTAAAAAAACTATTGTATTTTTTTACGTTGGTGGCATCAAACTCAGCTCGCCTGATAGTAAGCGGTTACCAAAGCCTATAAACGGTTTCTACCAACGCGGTGGGTGTTAATTGGGCAATTTTAAAAAACGTGATAATTTGCACTAATGGTGTTGGCGTGTGTGTGACATTTTAAGATAATTAATTAATTATAACATATGGCAAGGTTAATAATATGTGTTTGAATAAGGTCTAGTGTAAATTATAATGCAGTTCTAGTTCATGTAACCCTAGAGCATTTAGTAACTGGAGACGGCTGTCATTTTCTGTACAAAACAGGCAGCCGATTTCTGCGGGGGAGGGGACGTGAAATGTATTGCTATTCTTAGATTCCTATATGATTCCATAGTCCATACAAAAGTTTGCACAACTGTGCAAGGTTTTCGGCAGAGGGGTAAGGTCTTAAAGGCGACTCCAGTTATTAAATGCTCTAAGATGTAACCTCCATTGCTTATAGGTTATCTATTTTGTTTCCATAAGTACCACACTGTGTTGCAGTGTTAATGAAGTAACAGGGATCAGTAATTAATTTTAATGTTTACTAATTAGCAGCCTGAATGAGAATGTTACTTATTCTATCAGAAATATAGGTACAGTCAGCAGCAGAAGTTGCTTAGCGGGCGAGGTGTTCAAAATTACCTTGACACGCTCTTATTCTCTCAACAATAAAGTCGCGTCAAGATCATTTTGAACACCTGGCCCGCTTAGCAACTTCTGCTGCTGACTGCAGTAATATGTTACACAACGAAGGCAGCAAAAATATCTGCCACGATCTTATTTGTAGGGCTATAAGAGCGTGTCATATATTTTTGCGGCCTTCGAAGAGTAACTTTGCATGTGACTGTACTACCTACTTAATAGCAAAATTATCTTTGTTTAACTACTAACTTAAAATAGAAAATTGTTGAAGAGTCTAGAAAGTGACCAATAGATGGAGGAGTTACTTATACGAGTTGATCTTTCCCACGTTTTTGTGCCCTTTAAGTGTGGAGGCCAAAGAATATAATACTCACTAGGAGAAGAACGATAACTCCATACAAAAAATTGTCCCTTTCAAAAGTTCGTTTATACTACTAGCGCTCTGGTAGGATACCATTGTAATTAGAATTGACAACCCGTTTAGCCTAGCGGGTATTGGCAGTAATCCAGTTCAGGAAGCTAATGGTCCTGGGTTCGAATCCCAGAGAGGGAATTTCTTTTTGTATTTTTTTATTTTTTGTTCGGGTCAGGTTTTTAAGAGCCCATCAACGTGCACACTAGCGCCACTGCTGAATACATTAAACTAGTTTTTATGTTATTGGATTCGTCAATCTACCCGTCCAAAGTTAAAACGGCCGTTTTTGTTTTGAGCTCATAGATCGACGAATCCAGCAACATAAAATCTAGTTTGATGTATTCAAAAGGTACCTAAATACACAATACAGTCCGTAGCGGCCCCCTTTTTTAAATACATGTCGTTAAATTTAAATAATCACGATTATTTAGCAGTGGCGCTAGTGTGCACGTTGTTGGGCTCTGAAATTAGCATTTCACAAATAAGTAAAAAAATACGTTAAAAGATAATGATTAGGTACTATATTCAGAAATTCGTGAAATATAAAAGGTAACAAAAAGTTACGTATTATTAAGATATAGATATTTTCATAATACATATGAATACATACACTGATATGGCAAATGGTTACAAGTTGTTATTACATCTATCCGGTTATCGGACATTTTCTGCTTCACAGCTCCGCGCAGCGTTCTTGGTCACCGGGAAACTAGTTTGGATATGCGGCAGATACGTGCCCTTCTGAGCTTTTTCCAAGAAATCATATGACGGCCCAGGATTATATTATTATCTCACGCTCAAGCCATCTGCTGATTCACTTTCTAAAACAAAATAGTCAAAAAATTAAACAATATAATCTATCTTCCTAATTACTAACGTCGCTAATTCCTAGGGTTACCAGCTTAAACAGGCTCAGGACCGCTTCGGCCTCAGTTTCATTTCGGCAACTTCTTAAGTAGTTCTCATTCGCATTTGGTCTACTGTTCCGATTCGCCAGCATTCCTATATCGTCACTTTCTTATCTCGCCCGCTTTCTTACGTGGGCCACTGTAGTAACTTGGTTATATCCCTAATTAGACTACAGTGCCGATTCGTCAACACTCCTAATTCGTCCATAGTGCTTACTCGTCAACATTCCTATTTAGACCACAGTGCCAACTCGTCAACTACATAGCAGCCCTAATAGTACATCATCATTATCATCAAAGTTATCTTTATGGTTAAGGACAAGTGTGAAAAAATATTTTATTTGAATAAAATGTGTGCTGCTTCTGACAGTTTAAGTGACAATCAGTATTAATTCTACATTCTCAATTCAAATAAAAGAACGCGGACGAGTTGGCACTTTGGTCGAAATAGGAACGTAGACAAAAATGGTATATTGACGATATCAGATATTGGACGAGTTGGCACTATGGTCAAAATAGGAATTTAGACAAAATGGGGTATTGACGATATCAGAAAGTAGGCAAGTTAGGAAGGTGACGATTTAGGAATTGTAGGCTGACGACATGGCACTGTGGACGATTTATGGAGATGACGAAATGAAACTGAGGCCGAAGCGGTCCTGAGCCCTTAAACAATGTGGGGTTTTACATCTATGTTGAATTTTGATTATAATTTCGGACGCGTCCGCGGGACTTACGGGGATAGTAAGATTAAATTATTATATTTGAATTTGGTAATTAGCACGCTCATTTTTTTTTAAAGATTAATATATATCTTACCTTGAAATTATCGCTGTTTCTGATTTACTACAACGGTTTCCACACACACATTAGGGCTTTCCATAATCCGGATAAGAATTGTTGATAAAGTCGCCATTGCCGGATACATACAGCAAGGAAGGAAGAGAGACAACGGTTTAAATTTAACTAAGTCTGTGCGAAGACGCATTTAGATATGTTGCTCGTACATATGAATAGATTTTATTTTTAAAATTAATAGGTAAATAAATATATTTCAAGTGAATAAATCGTTTTATATGAAAATTGATATTTTTGCATTAAATGACTTAAATGACAGAATTGACATTACAGACTTTTATCTTGTCTATGTTCTTACCGGCCAGACCCAAATCAAGGCCTATCAAAGAGGCCAATTGACAAAGATTTTTTTTTATTTTATCAAGGAGGGTAGAGGCACGTCTACCCTTCGTAGATTTTATGAACATAGACAAAGAAAAACTGAAATATAATAGATAATAATATACATATATCAAAAAATAAATAATAATTTACATATGACTACTTCATAAAATACAAATCAAAATAATTTGATTTGTTCCTAGAAATCGCATCTATAGACAAAGCCAGTTCTAGCAATGTTGCTGTAGTAAAATATTTTGATGTTAATTACTGGCAATCTCGTCTGGGAACGGACAACACATGCACAATTTTGAAGGGTCACATCGTTTCAAGGAAGTCAATAGGCCTTGGTGGAGGCCAAAAGCAAAGTTACAATATAAATTGAATGTTTTAATGTAATATTCTATATGATCAAACGAGCTTAGCAAGCGAAGTTCGATCAATATTATATGACTCGCTTCATTGGAAGGTATAATTAAATATTTACGACATTATTGTAGTTTATTTCATCTTAAAGTTTACTACTACATGTTACCTATACGGTTACCATCAGTTTGTCACTGACATAAACGCCGTCGAGAACGTAATTTACTTTCTATACATCTCGCTCGCACTCGCATATTAGTGCAAACGGGACGTATAGAAAGTAAATTACGTTCTCGACGGCGTTAATGTCAGTGACAAACTGATGGTAACCGTACTACTTATTAACCTCTCGTGTGCCGTGATTATTTTTAGGGTTCCGTACCTCAAAAGGATAAAACGGAACCCTTATAGGATCACTCGTGCGTCTGTCTGTCCGTCTGTCACAGCCGAGAGCTAAACATATGTAAGTAAGTACTTACATGAACACGGTCATGGCCGCCAAAAGGTTAAAGTTCGCTTCAAAATACCTAGGTAAGTAATTATGATTTTTTGCGTTGAATAGGTACGCAAAAAGTATACTGATACTGATTGGTAAAAAAAACATTGTATGTAAGTATAGGTTTTAAGTTGAGTGAGTGGTGAATCCCAAAATCACATCGGAACCAGTTCTAGGTGTTATGAACTTAAAAATCAGATTGTCTAAACTCATTGGACATTTTTCATCCCGAAATTTATCCCTTAATGGTGTGCAATGGGGGTGAAATTTAAATAAGAGTTGAGACGAAATCGAGGTCAAAGCCTAGTCTCTACTAAATATATAATATTATATGCAGAAAGTAACTCTGTTTGTTTGTATGTCTGTCTGTCTGTTTTCTCTTCCTTTTGCTACCTTTCCATTTCCTATTTGGGAAAAGTGCAATCAAGGTTTAGTTATTTTCGCCAATGGTTATTTTTTTTAATACAGTTTTATGCTTTAAGGATTTTTTTTTAAATAGCAGTATTTATAAATTGATTAAATGAGTGAATTGCAAAAAAATTGTAGGTACGTAATTAAGCGCGCAGTTAAGAAGCTGTGACTACTCTTAACTTAATTGATTTATTTGTGTTACGAAAATTAACTATCGGCTCGATTCGGAAAATGAATTAGATTTCTACTAGACATCAACAAGTTACGATATGGATAATTTAAAGATATTTGTAAGATAGATATGTTAAATTTGACGTTTCCGCGATTCTGGAGGTCCTCTTGAACGATTTCGACAAGTTATGACTTAGATATCCAAGTCACATCTAGTCGATATCTAATGTAGATCTAGTTGATCTCTAAATCGTCTCTAGATCTTGTGATTATCTCGAAATCCGAATAGGCCTGTATGTAAATTGTATGTATTTATTGTACTTCATTCGTACACATATAAGTACATAGCATACGCTAACACACTTTCATGCATCTAACTTAATTAGAAATGGCTTAACTGTGGTAACACAATGGAAACAATTAATTAGACTAATTACAGGTGCTTAACTATGTACACATTTTTTGCAATTAACTCAAATAGGTACTACATTAAAAATTCTTTTCAAATTGCAAACGTTGTTAATGCAAGATAAACGTCCTAATGATTGACAGCCTAATGCCAGTGGTCAACAGCCCGTTTATCATCTCTATGGCTTGGCATTAGGGTCAAATACAAAACTGTGTTCGCGTCTTTCCTGTAGATATCTTCTTCAGTCGGTCCCTCAATACTGAGTATCGTGACATCAACATCATATCCTTCTATTGAAGACCAGGTTCCTCCATAGGGTTCTGTTCCCCATAGATATTCACAAAAGTTAAGGGCTATTAAGGTTAATTTTCTTATTTAACCCTTATCCAGATGAAAAGGTACTCCTTTTATTTGTATAAGTATGATAAAATCATTAGAGTTAGACCGTAAAAAGTCTGCAGCGATTTTGATAGCCCACGCAGTGCAAGTGTCATTTTAAACGTCAAACTTCTATGAAATTATGACGTATAAAATAAATAACACCCTGCGTGGGCTATCAAATCCGCTGCAGACTTTTATTGGTGCGACTATACCTACATGCCTGCATGCTGTTAACTATTGCCCACAGGAGAGAAAAAATTACAGTTCGCGCGAACAACCAAGTTTTCTCTCCTGTGGGCAATAGTTAAGATTGAATATGTCAACTATTAGATTAGATTAGATTAGATTTATTTATTTCACAACATATGATTACAGTACAAATTACATTAATGTCAATTGGGACAATGTCCAGCACTAGGAAATTTGCGTTATCTTTCAGTTATTTTATAGTGTGTAAGGTAAACGTACTAGTGGTCGACATGCTAATGCCTAATAGATGACACCTTGCTGTCACCTCTATTGACAATGACTTAAGTTTCATGATGACATGTACTGGGACCGTGTCGAGCACCAGTACGTCTACCTTATTTATTTATAAATCACGTTGACTTATGCGGCAATGTTGGCTAAATAATTATTTAATAAAGTTTCATTGAACTCAAGGAATTAACGCTTAGATTAATTTTTTACCGCACTATAGGTAAAATAACAAAAAACAAACCTGTTATAACTACAGCATATTGCCTAATCAAGGATCCTTTAACTTTTAACATGGTCACTACATTAATACTTTTTTAAACACTTCACGATTTACACACGCACGTATCAAGCCTTCTCTACATCTACTGCAAGCAGAATCGTGGACGATTGAACAACACTTATAATCATAGTTACACAATTATCGACTCTATTACAGGGCGATAAAGTTCCTTATGAAGAATAATTAGCACCTGCTGTTTAACTTCTACTATGACATCATTGCCATCACGAGAGAACTCTGCTTTAAAACAGTATTTCGCGTCCATTGCTTCTAAACGCTAAGTGTTAATAGTGACCGTACGTATGAAGCCAGCAATGTACGTCGCTTTATAGGTCATGACCCGGAAATATACTTTCACTAGCTCGCACTGTATACCTTGGTTGCGAAAGAGCCGTGTTCACTCATGGTTGATGTTTTGAATCGCTACGGTGTGCAAATTCAGGTTTTGGTACGGGTTTCCCCAAGCACCATAGTTAACACAATTGACCATTTGTAAATCTTATTCAATCGATATAAGGTCGAGTATCGGTTAATTTTCTGTTAGTACGGCGTAGAACTTCTGAGGAACACTTCTGAGTTGACTTCTTGGTAGATACCATTAGATCATCTTACTGTTCGTATTTGTCTCTAAATGTTCATACATTTTTACTTTTTTTATTGTGGGACGTAAGTACCATATTATTATTACCTACAATCTATAAATTGCTTTTTTTCTACATATTTTTAAATTTTATTATTTGTCTCTAGCCAACTATAAATATCATAGAGCATGGATTGGACGTTTAGTGAACTCGGTCGTACAGAGATTGGACATTCGGGTAATTGGACATACAAGGACTGCGGGCTCAGCACGGTTCCATTTTTATCGACTATCACTATGCGCGTCCCTTTCGCACTTACATACTTGTTAGAAAGTGACAGGCATGGTGACAAGGGATAAAAACGCGACCGTGCTAAGCCGCCAGGACGCTCGAGGAATTGGACATGGAAGCCAGAATCAAAACAAGTTTGACAGTAGACAGTAGTTTATTGGTAATTTATTATGTACTTAGTTTGTCTGTTTCTAGCTTATTTGTATTTTATGTGTATGTTTTCATAGCGTTTGGACGTTAATGGGGTTGGCAACTGTCAAAGGTTTGCCTAGATGGCGCCATCATAGCTTGCCCCTTTTTCTATGAGATTTGGCTTAAAGAGCTGGCATCCAGGGTATTAAAAAAACAAAAATTTGACACAATTCTAGGGATTGACGGGGCAAGCTATGATGGCGCCATCTGCTAAAAACTTCCACCGGCCAACCCCATTGAGACCCAGCCACACTGTGTGCAAAGTGACACTTCATACGTCTCTAATAGAGTACCTAAGACCAAGAAAAGTCTGCCGCGATTTTGATAGCCCACGCAGTGCAAGTGTTATTTAAACGTCATAATTACATAATAGAAGTTTGACGTTTAAAGTAATACTTTCAATGCGTGTGTTATCAAAATCATTGCAGACTTGTCTTGGTGTAACCATAAATAACTTTTACGTAAGTAAAAAAATCACTTCACAGAAGTAGCGGCAAAAATGCTTCGTTATGTTTATACATTCGGCTGCATTGCTTTGAATTCATTCATATTTGCAATATGGGAGCTGTGTTTATTCCACAGACCATGTACCAATTAGATGGCGCATATTAATTACAAAGCGAATCACGCTGCCCTTTATCAATAATAATAAGTTCCTGACAAAAGTAGGCAGACCTCGCATCCCCATGACCTTGACATTTCGCAAAATTTCCAATAAAATAATTGCCAAAAATCCATATACGTAGGTACGTAGGTTACTTAATCGTCGAACTTGCTCACAAACTTTTATGAGAATCAGTTGAGAAATGTGACCTGTAAAGGAGAACAGCCGGACATTTGGAAGCATTTCATCCAAAAGCTGATGGCTCCTCTACACGATGGACTATCATACTGGCCCACTAAGATAGGCCAGCGTGTAGAGAGGGTAGTGGTGTCGGATGGCTTATGGCGCGGCGGGATGGCGACGGTGTTGTCGGTTTTTCGTCCGCACATCAAAGGTAAATTGGCCAGCGATGTACGTACGCATATATACGTGGCCCATTCCATAGTGCGTGCTCTCAACCATCGCATGGCCGTCTCGCTGGTCCAGCGCTGGGCCATAGTGTAGAGGAGCCATGGACTTCATAATTTTTTAAAGTTACTAAATAAAAGTGTCATAGTTTGAAGAGTATAATCTATGTTTAAATAATTTGCTCGTGTTACCTACAACAGGCCACGTCCGGTATATGGTGTAAGCTCAAGTAAGTGTAAATTTTATTGTGAGCGAAGTACTAGCTATAAGGAGTCTATGAAAGTTAGTCGATTTTATATTCCAAACGCATTTGAAAATACAATTTAATCCGAATCGAACATGATGTACGTGCAAAAGCGTTCATGCAATCCATAAAGTCCTTTGAGCGAACCACAAAAATGCAAGTGCGTAGTTTCAAATGAAATCAGATGCTTTTCTATTCGCTCGCTTTGTGTTTTGTGGGTGATTATCTCAACGAATTTTTTTTGCGGCGGAGCTGATAATGACAGTGTGGACTAATTGTTTCACAATGGTATTTTTTTTCTAGAAACCTTACACAAATTAATATCTTAAGCCAAATCGCAAAATGTTATAAAAGTTATTGTTATTTATTAAAAAATTTTTTTTCGCCGCAATTATAATTTTGGTGTAGTGTCCCGAATCCGTTTTTCTTGAATGATTTCTATAGTAGAACCATAACATCCATTGATTTAACTAAAACTTCACAAACTTTTACTCGTTATTAGTCTACGTATATTATAAAAAAATTAAAGTGAAGATTAGTACATGAATTGATACTCTAAATTAAGCATTACTAGTTGTCCTGGTAAAATAGTAAATTTTGGTGGTAAATATTGAAAATGAATTTTATGGGCGAACGAAACGCAACAAGGCTTACAAACGTGGAGTAACCTGTTAATTAATTCACGTCTGCTCTGGCACTGAACGATGATGCACGTGTCGTATGACGCTAGATCTGTCCAGCAAACGCGTAAGTATCTAATTTTGGTGTATTAAAATACTTTTTAATGCAATTTTGGTGGTGTATCTAACCAATGACCGAAAAGTAGTTGTTTTTGTGTAAACTGTATTTAAAGCATGTTTATAGTTTCTTTTTTAAAATATAAACTTGAAACTGAAGTGAGTGATACGGTTTACTTTTAAATATACTTTTATGCAATGGTTCTAATTTTGGTGTATCAATTTTGGTGGTTTTGGTGGAAATTTGAAAACCACCAAAATTGCTTAATGCCACCAAAATTGATACTTATGAGCCATAACTAAGTAATTTTGTATTTGCTGACATAAATTTATATTTTGTATTCACAGCACTAATGACTAAGTGCATTGATTACCAGTAAAAAATAAATACTTTACAATAAAACAAAATTTCACATTTTGTAATTGCACTGACTTTAACCATAGCTGGGCATTAACTCGTTAATCCGTTAATCGTTAATTAACGAAGTTAAGTTTTCGAGTAACGGATTAACTTTAAAGTTAACTTTAAAAACCTGTAACGGACTTGTTAACTTCCGTTAACTTTTCTTATGTCCGTTAATCGTTAATACCTAAGTACCTACTCACACCAAGGCCGCGCGCTGCCCTAAATATAACACTAGTATACCTTCGAGTGCTGCTGTGGAACGCCTGTTTTCGGCGGGAAAAGATATTTTTTCTCCAAAACGGGCGTCGCTATCAGACGACAATTTTAATTTTTTTTTTTTTTTTTTTTTTTTTCATGTTCATGAGGAGGGGAACATGCACCTTATGGCACATGCTAGCGAATGATATTTTTATTGGCTATGCTATTATTAATTAGTAATGATTACCATGTTAATTAGTAGATTAGTCTTTAATAAAAATCAAAATTTATGATCATTTCTCCTAGTTTTATTTCTTATTGCGTATATTTACGATTTCGAGTTAACGATTAACGATTAACTTTAACTTCCGTTAAAACTTTTGAAAAGTAACGTTTTAACGTTTAACGAAGTTAACTTTATATTTAACGGATTAACGATTAACGAAGTTAACTTTTTGATTAACGGTGCCCAGCTCTGACTTTAACCTACATTATTTGATCGTGTAATGTTTTCATCTACCCTCAACTGGCTTAAGGAGCCATTTGAGGGTAGATTTCGTTTACTTTTATTGAAATACCTAAAGATACAGACTATAATAGGGATGGTGGCCAGTAAATCTAATTTTGGTGGCAACCAAATTATTAAAATCATAATATCTCGAAAACTACTATGTATAATGAAAGGCCATTACTACCCAATATCGATTGTGACTAGTTACGTATTATCGATACATAATTTAGACATAAACTTCAAAAATAAAAAATCCCACCAAAATTAGGTAAATTTTGGACCTGTTGAAATTCACCCTTGTGAGCTTTTTGTCAAAAATTTATGATTCTGAGAGCGATTTTATGGATAAAAATTGTTTATTAGGGTTCTGTGGTGGATTATACACAAACATGAATTATACACATTTTATTGTATGCAGGATGACTCACGTTAGACCGTGCCGTGTCCGGGCCGGAGCTGCCGGCGCATCGTTTTCTATAAATCGCCACGTGATCGCCTGTCATGTCATAGAAAAGTAAGCGCCGGAAGCTCCGGCCCGGACACGGCCCGGTCTAACATAAGTCATCCTTAACTCGTTCGCGTCTTTCCTGTAGACATCGCAAAATTAAAAGAATCTAAAGCTAATTTTTGCGCTGCACGTTGAGTAGATACCGACGCTCAGGAGAGGCTTGTGTTGTGTGGGGTATCTCTACAAGGTGGCCAAACATAAGTAGGCGTTTGCGCGGCAAAACGTATACAGGGGGGTGGCCAAAAAATAAGTGCATTCCCGTTGCCAGGGAGGTTTTGGGATTATACTGAGCAACTTTTACTATGAGACCAAAAAAAATTACCCTCCCATATAAAATGGACCAGCCAAATAGTACATTGTGCAACATGGGGCGTAAGTTGAATATTGCAAACGAGAGTAAGTTAAATCGCGACGGCTTGCCGGAGCGATTTATAGACTCGAGTTTTCAATATTATTACGCCCACACAATGTTTTTCATCACACTTGCGTTACAAAAATTAAGTAATATAAAGACAAAAAACTGATAATTATGGCACTAGAAACTTCATAACTCCCTAGGGAGAACGCTTTTTCTATAACTCCCGCTAAACCTGCGTGCAATTCCACATTTACTGAGCGAGTGTGATGAAAATGTATGAAACAGCCACGAAACAGCCAATTTTTTTCTCGCGATTTCGGGATTAGCCATAGTAAAAGTTGCTCAGTATAATCCCAAACCCTCCCTGGCAACGCGAAGGCACTTATTTTTTGGCCACCCCCCTGTATACGTTTTGCCGCGCAAACGCTCTTGCGTCAGGGTTTTTTAAGCGCATGTGTAAGGAGCCTTTGAACGCAATTAAAAATGATGAGGGTTAGGGTATGAGGCAATTTAAAAGGTACAACCGCGGAAAAGGCGATGGGCATTTTTACCTTTTATCCTGTATAAAATAAACCGGCCAAGTGCGAGTCGGACTCGCGTTTCTAGGGTTCCGTACATAAGTCCGACTCACGCTTAACTGCACATTTCTAATAGGTTTTCCTGTCATCTCCAGGTAAAGAACTATTTTGTGTATTTTTTTCATAATTTTAGACCCAGTAGTTTCGGAGATAAAGGGGGGAATGGTAATTTTTTTGGCTATTTTCTTAAATAACTTCGAACCTATGTATTTTAAAATTATAAAAAAACATGTCCATCTTTGGGTCACTAATTAACATATGTGTACCAATATAACACTTTAAACTCTCGCGTTTTGTACACATATTTAATTACACAAACGGGTCTACCGCGATATAATTTCATTGTTTTTACCTTTAATTCCGACGTTTCAGCTGAGTTGCACCAGCTGTGGTCACGGAAAGACTGACGTCCCAACAAATGTCAACGGAGATATTAATAAAACACCACTAAACTACCCGAAATTAGTTTATAAAAATGTTCGGGGGGTTTATAACAATGAAATTATATCGCGGTAGACCCGTTTGTGTAATTAAATATATGTGTACCAAATTTCAACTTAAGAGCCAACGGGAGTGGTCATTTCTCCATAGAAACGTACTCCTCGTTTTCCTCCGTGGTTTTTGAAGCTAGAGCAATGATTTTTTCAACACAGATTAATATTGTCAATATCTGTGTTGGACCGTTTTGCTTTTTTTGATATTTTTGTTTTTTAAGGCGCTAGAGCCCTTCAAAAATGGCCAAAATGGCCTAATTGACAATGCCGCAATGAGAGGCGTGGCATTCAAAACTGATATCAATTAGCCAAAAAAGCAAAACTGTCCGACACAGATAATTTCATAATCATTTAGATTTCCAAATTTGGTTACGATTGGTTAAGTTTTGGAGGAGGAAACAGAGGAGTACGAAACCTCGATTTTTGAGATTTTTACGCAGGATTTTTCGCCTTGTCCTTATCGCACTACTTTTAGGTGCCGCTTCCGTTAGCGAGACGGGTATATTTACCTAAAATATTTAAAACTCAGCTCCTGTTTCGTCTTAATTGGGCCAGTAGTTTACGAGAAAATAGGCTGTGACAGACGGACAGACAGACAGACGCACGAGTGATCCTATAAGGGTTCCGTTTTTTCCTTTTGAGGTACGGAACCCTAAAAAGGGTTAAAAAATACATGGCTATTTTCCACCATTTTAGTCTTTGCGAGGTAAATATAGTACCCTGGTTGAGGGTAAAGTGGCCATCAATTTCTTGTGGTTAAAATGCAACTTTCTCATTTCTAAAAAGTAAAGAGTGCGTTTACAAGCTGGTGTGGTGAAAATTATATTTTAACTCAACACGAAACAATAACCTTGCGTTTAAATTCAGAAACGTTTTAAAATGAAATGTAGTTCCATTCCAACATGTAGGTACAGATACAGTAAACAATTTCTAAACAGGCAGGTGAGAAACATCTAACATAATAAATTTAGCGTCAGTCTAGAAAATTGCTTTTTAAAACCCAACCGATGCATTTCTGTTAGGCAGGTACCTTTAGAGTAGACTGCACATGTTTTACGAAAATTCTCGGCGTAATATCTAGGTACCTACTTAATGAAAAATTTCTCCCATTGCAAATTTCTGTTGTCAATACCTATTATTAGAGGCCGATTTGATTTAACAATATATTTGGGTTTTAATTTAATTTCCACAACCTTCTCTTCAAAATCCATGTTGATGGATGCGGAAATTTTAAAGAAAAAGTTGTGTTGCTATCGCTCTAGTGGGCGCATCTTTCAAATCTCGGCGAGGAGACATCGACAGAGACGAAAAAAGTTGCGGAGACAAAAGTTGCTCGTGCCCATGGTATAATAATATACTCCGCCTGGTACTCCATTCCGAGATTCGCGTATGACCTAACTGACACGCGCCTACGTCATCATGCTGTTTACAGGTTCTCAAACTTTGAAATGTGGGAGAATTTTAACCAACGGTGAAAATTATTTTAACGGCATTAATTTTAAGTTATTCATGTAGAAACATAGTAAAATAAATCAAATCTAATGTATTAAATTAAACTTTATTTATCTATACAAGACAAACGTTTAAAAAACTAATTCACAGTTACACATTAATTACCAAGCTTACGACGTGAAAAGTTTGGAAAACACTGCGACTGCTGACACTGAGCGAGAAGGAAATAACAATTAACACGCGTTCGACAAGGATGACGGTCAGGGCATGAAGTTATCTAGATCCGAATTGTCAAATGTGCACAGCGCTATCCTGTGTTGCCAGTAGTATAAACAGAATTACCCGAAAGTCTGAAATTTCTTTCGTGAATCGGAAGATATTGCTAACGAGTAATTAAAAATGACGTGTTATTGTAAAATTTAAGCTAAAATACATATAAATGAAAATTATAAAATTATAAAGAAATATTTTAACTTATTAACCATACGTATAATGTACCCATGTAACATGTTATGTTGAAATAAAGTGGAAATGTTATTGTGACGTAGGCCCGTGTCACTCTGGGAATGGAAGACCATGTTTTATTAGACCATGCTCGTGCCATAAAATAAGACTTGCACAGTCTGTGCTATGAGAATCGCTGCATAGTTAGCTTAGTCTAACTTTATTACAGTCATATTTACAATAACACAATAATTTCATTTATTTTATTTCTATTCCTGCTAATAATCACTGTAGTTTCCATGTCTAAGTACTGCGCCTCAACAAATTTCGCCGATAAGTCAAATTGTTACATCTGTAAACCCCTTAAGTGTAATTTTATTTGGGATAACGAAACGCAACGGCGAGCAATTTGACAGTGACGTGACATTGACAGTATTTTCATTCTATTCTATCCTATTTTGAGGTTAGAATAGATAATCCAAAGAAAATACAATAATTGGGCATCAAAAACTTAAAATAAACTAACAAAATGCCGTTCATGAAAGGGAGAGCGCCGATTCGTCGCACATTAAACTATCTAAACGCCGGAAAACTCGTGTTGAAAGACAAAATCAAGATATTTTCCGTCGCATACAACATTGCGGGGCAGAACAACGCTGGTGCAAAGGATTTCGTGTTCTGGTATTTGCCTCAGATACAGTACAAGAATCCGAACGTGCAGGTCGCGACCTTGAAGAATCTGACGCCTTCACCGTTCATTAAGTGTTACTTTGAAGATGGTAGGCAAGTTTTGATAGATATTGACAATAAGTCAAAGGAAGATGTTTTAGAGCACTTATTGAATACTGTGGGGAAGAGTAAAGAGGTGTTGGAAGCGGAGGCAGTGGCTGCGGAGAAGAAGGATAACCCGGCGAACTTCGGTGTGGGTTGTGAGCGCGCTTGTATGTGTGAGAACTACGGACAAGTGCCCTGCTCCGGTGTAGTGACATTGCCTAAATTTATGAGAGGGAAGTATAAGAATCCGGCGAATTAGTTTAGTGATTGAGATATGTTGGCAATGCTTATTCATATTTTGAATAAGGGACAAAATACATAAATAAATAAGTTGAGTCGCTTAATTTAAAACTCGGGTAAATCCGCGTAGGATTTTGCGATTTTAGTATTAAGAAAAGAAAAGTTAATAGGGTAGATTTACCCTTAAATGCCCCATACACACCTGGAGGCGGAGCGTAGAGAACGAGCTGCGAGCCGTAGGACTAAGCTGGAACGAGGACAAGATGGTTGCTCAAGATAGAAAGGCATGGAAGGAACTTGTGGAGGCCCTATGCACCTCCGGAGTGCCCTAGGACAAGCAACTACAACAATAGGGTAGATTTGTTGAGAGGGTTGAATGGATTTACCTGAGTTTGAAGTTAAGCGACACAATTTTAGATGTCTAAAAAACACAAAAACTATGTTTTAAATTTCTGTAAATTGTTTAAAACCTTTGCATTTTATGAACAAGCATTTTCAATAAGGTAATGTAAGTATTGTAGTAATTCAATAGATAATTTTATTGTACATTTAGTAAAAAGCTTAACCTCAACTTGACTTTTATTGAACTAACAATAGGAACTTTCATCTCAAACTTTCTTTGTATGTTGTACTTCCCCCGATGTATTTCAGGACCAATACAACCTTCAAGAAAATAATCATACTCCCATCTTAAATGCTGGCAACACTTCTAGTACAATTGAGTCACTTAACTTCAAACTCGGGTAAATCCATTTGTCAGATTATGTGAGTTTGGTGTTAAGTAAAGATACCTAATAGGGTAGATATTTGCTCAGAGGGTCAAATTGATTTACCCAAGGTTGAAGTTAAGCGACACAATCAGCAGTGAAGGGAAATGAAATAAATTCGAAAGAGCACCTGGTTGGAAATACATAATTAGAAAATTTATTTAAAAAACATATTATTTTGATCACAACTTTAAACACAGTTCACTTACTTTTTTCTGATTAATTAAATAATATCACAGACTGTTACATTTCCATCATATCAAAGCAGTCTAAAATAAATGCCCTTTGACACCATTCGCCATGAGAGCGGCCGCTATAAACTGCATGTTCTCAAAACATTTGAATGTCCGTGTGTTTCCGTGGTAGAAGAGGTCATCCGTCACTTCAGCTCCTCTCGGGCAAGTGTGGAAGAAAATCCAGTGCGGGTTACAACCACTTTGAATATCCTGGAACCATTTTATTACCTTTTATTTTGGTTTAACCTTTTCGACGCCGTGTCAAACACAAAAGCTGTCACTCGGACGCCACCTCACCGAAGTGTCAAAACTGAAATTGAACTTTGTGCATATGCACGTAGGTCTATGTTGCTCTGTGGTCTGTGACCGATTAATCCGTCTTTGGCGTTGGACCTACGGTGCGCATATATCGGTCATTGGCGTCCAAAAGGTTAAGCACTAATTTAAATTTGGCGTTCCTTAGTGCCAGAGGCCAAGATCCACTTCCGGTCACTGCGCCACGGCAGTAAGTACTATATTTAAATAGGTGTATTAATAGCGCCACTTGCACCATTCCACTAGCCCGGGGTTAACCGGTTAAACCTGGAGTTACCATGGTTACCAGTACTATTTGACACTAGGTAAACGGTTTAACCGCTTAACCCCGGGATAGTGGGATGATGCAAGTGGGCCTTAGCCTTGTAACTTCCATTTGACATCCTAAATTAATTGAATTTTGTATAAGCAGTAGAAACGTCTGCAAACGATGCTATTAAGCTTAAAATAAAGTGGAAATATCACCATTCCGGGCGAGACTTGAACTCGCGACACTGGATCTCCATGGACTACCATCTGAGCTACCGAAACTACACTTGGGACAACGAATACTTCTACCATTGGGGCCTTACTGCCTGGCCACGACATCGCGCGACCAGCGGCAGCGGCGGCGGCGAGCGAAAAGCGAATGTTACAAAATAAGGCGAAAAGAAGAGAGAGGCCACGACGCGCTGCTGCCAGTGGCGAGCGCGCGAATTTACTCGAGCGACCGGTGGCGGCTAGGCGCGACGCTGGTCGCTGTCTGCGAAAATCGACTCCACACTTGCGTTCGCGGCTTCGCCCGCGATTCACGCGCATAGTCTGGAGGGGGCTTATGACCAATGTCGTGGCCAGGCCGTTAGGGAGGCACCCTAGCGACATCTACCGTAAGAGTGTTTCACCTCTTAAACAGCTACCGGAGTTCCGGACACATGGGGCAGGCACAAAATAGGAATATACCCCTTTAACATTCTAGTTACTACAAAATGTATGGCGCGCATTCTACTTCAACTGTCAAGTGAGTCCCTTAACTTCAAACTCGGGTAAATCCATCTGTGATCTGTCAGATTACTTATGCGATTTTGGTATTACAAAAAAGGTAATAGGTTAGATATTTGCTGAGAGGGTCGAATGGAATTACCCGAGTTTGAAGTTAAGCGACACAAGTTGCGGCAATACTTGTCACTATACTTTTAGGTGTCTTTGTATTTTTCCTTAATGTTAGACTTAAAATAATGAATAAACAAGAACTTACTTTTAAACTAAAGGTGAAATATTGAATCTTCTCCTTTTTCTCAGTAGTAGGGCCGGCGATAACAACATCAGTCTTCTGCAACACTTCGTTTTTCTCTTTACACGTCGTTACTTCAGTGTGGTTCGTGTCTTTGAGTTCTTTACTCGCTTTGTAAAGCAGTGGGGTTACTCCACACTTCTGTAATTGTAAAAAAAAAACGAAGCTTTTATAAAATAGTTAACACCTTCGCTGCGGCAATTAGGGTAACTCACATAAGCATATTATAGCAACAGTCGCGATACAGCTGCGATTTAGCATCAATACAGCCGCGATACAGTTGCAATAGGGATGTTTCCTCAACTTAAAATATTTTTTCATCACACTTGCTCGGAAAAGATGTATTTACACGTAGGGCTTGCGGGCGGGAAATTGAACTTTTCGCCCTAGGGCGGAAAAAATCTTTTCCGAGCAAGTGTGATGAAAAACACTTATTTACACGTAGGGCTTGCGGGCGGAAAAGATTTTTTCCGCCCTAGGGCGGAAAAGTGTTTTATACAGAAGTTTGTTTTTATTAATTCTCCTTTTTTTCCTTACAAGTGTGATGAAAAACATTGTGTGTGCCACGGGCGGTAAAGAAATTCCGAACTCGTGAACATTTTAAGCCCTCGCTTCGCGTCGGGCTTAAAATTGACACTCGTTCGTAATTTCTTATTTCCCGCCCTTAATACACAATGTACTATTTCATCACACTTGCTCGGAAAAGATGTATTTACACGTAGGGCTTGCGGGCGGGAAATTGAATTTTTCGCCCTAGGGCGGAAAAAATCTTTTCCGAGCAAGTGTGATGAAAAACACTTATTTACACGTAGGGCTTGCGGGCGGAAAAGATTTTTTCCGCCCTAGGGCGGAAAAGTGTTTTATACAGAAGTTTGTTTTTATTAATTCTCCTTTTTTTCCTTACAAGTGTGATGAAAAACATTGTGTGTGCCACGGGCGGTAAAGAAATTCCGAACTCGTGAACATTTTAAGCCCTCGCTTCGCGTCGGGCTTAAAATTGACACTCGTTCGTAATTTCTTATTTCCCGCCCTTAATACACAATGTACTAATTTTTCACACCGTGCACGAAATAAAGCATCAGTTAATTATTAGAAAAACATAAGTATAGCAGTTATTTTTAAACACAATTTCTATTTAATAAATGGGATAGAAATATAAATAGTAGGTGAGTTGACCGTGACGTCACTATACTTACTCGTTTTCATATAAATTCCATATTAGCAAATAGTTTTGACAGTTCTAAAAAAAGAAGCTGATTTGACTAGTAGGAAAGTAGCTTATTTACCTAAGGTCCTAAGCCATAACAAGGCAGCAATGAATGCAGTCGCGCGATTGCATCGATGCAGAAGCGATGCTGAATTAAAACAACGCGTTACGCGACAGTTCCGCGTTTGTATCGCTAATTCGCAATAACTGCATCGTTTCTGTCGTGCGGTCATATCGAATCGCTGCAAAAAGCCGCCGTGAGCTACCTCCCTCCTACCTACCTCCCTTTTAGGATATAACCGTAAAAAACAAAGGGTTTATAAAGTGTCATTCTATGGAACTTGCTAACTATGTAAACAAACCGCCATATTGAAATTGTCTCTGAATGATGAATTTACTAGTGACTTTTGTTTAGGTACATAGTTAGCAAGTTCCATAGAATGACACTTTAGGTACTTACACATCCTTATAACAAGAAGTACAGTCGCCATCCGATATATCGGAGCGGCCAATGTGTTCACAATATCTGAACACGCACTCTAACGCCCTGACAATAGATGCGTGTTCAGATATTTCTGAGCGCCTTAACCGCTCCGATATATCTGATGCCGACTGTACCTATAAAATATAACTTACAGGACAACAGCAGCAAAACTTGATATTGGCTCCAAGCATGGGACAGAGCAGCAGATACGAGTTTAAGACTGGGTGCGGAGGTCCTATGAACCCAAGGTTTAGACATCTCATCTCGCCAAATTCTTCCTGAAATCAGACCGCAGCGCAGTGGCGTAGCTAGGCGTGGGCGAAGTGGGCCGTCGTCCACGGCCTCGCGTCTCGCGTCCCAAAGGGGGGCTTCGCGCGAGGCCCTTTCGGGCACAGTGAAAGAAAAGGGCCTCGCAGATGTGATTTCACCCACGGCTAGATTAGTTCACGCTACGCCACTATTCAGACCTGCTAGCATGAGTTACGTTCTCGCGCGCGACTCCATACATCTTGCGCGACTTCAAGTACGGACTCGCACGCGAGAACGCAACTCATGCTAGACAGTCAGTTGTTCGTAATACCAGGCGTGGCTCACTCCGCGATTTCGTCGCTTTGCTACAGGTAGCTAAAAGTATATCCGTTCCGCCCCAATTTTGGGGAAAGCCATAAGCCGCGCGTGGCGCTGACGCCACCTAGCGGCCATATCTGTGCTGATCGTAACAGACTCGTTTTGTTAGAGAGTCTTCTGTACCTAGTACTATTATTTATTCTGTGGTAATACATAACAGTAAAACATTTAACCAGACTTATTTAGTACAGAGTAGTAGTATCTATGTAGTAGTCCATTATAAGTATTAAATTAACTCTTATTTAACAAACATTCGTTAATCGTGTTAACAATCTTAAGGCTCCTCTTCACGTTGGGCCAACGCCAACGCCAACGAGGGACGCATTTATGCGTTAGAGGGAGCAAGTGATATTGCTATCTCATTCTACCGCATGGCTGCGTCCCTCGTTGGCGTTGGCGTTGGCCCAACGTGAAGAGGAGCCTTTAAAAGCGCAGATATAAGTCAATATTGGTGTTAAACGATGGTAATTAACATAACGCCTGAATTGTGAACATTAATGAAGCTATGGCTAAACGTTGCAGCGAACAATTTCGCAGCCGCTATGTTTATCCTATGTATTTACACGGTTATTTATCATTATCACACATCTCTAATATTCTGGATGACACTTTTAGGGGACATAAGATTGCCTACTTTTACTATAGCAGCAAATCTGAAATCACAAAAAAATCCAGGTTTCCATACATTGTGTACCTAATAGTTGCCGCGCACCGCCGCGGAACGGACGCCTGTTCGCGCTTGCGCCACCTTGCGGTCATATTGGTCGTAATAGAAGCGTTTTGTGTTAGAGAGTGAACCTTCCTTCTAGTACTATTATTTATTCTGTATTACAGGTAAATAAAGCTAAAACAAAATGGAAAACTTACAATAATAGCCATGATCGTGGAGAGCGCTTGGATGCTGGCGTGAGTCCTGGACCTCATGCACATCACCGGCACAGTAGCTTGGTTTGCAAAGCGCTGGATGCAGTGGTGGGTGGATGTCGCCACAAATATCGCGTCCGCCATGTATGAGAAAATACTAAAACAATAGGTTTTACATCATACGGAATACACCCAATTTAATAAATTGCACTTGATCGATATTAAACTTTCGTGAGACATATCCTCGAGCCTGAGGAAGGACTCCCGAAGGGCCCGAAACATGTCGCCAATAGCGACTAAAAATTCAAGTGAGTGAAACCGTTTTCGTCTAAACAGTTTAAATTGCACTTGGTTGGCGATTTTCTGAAATATATTTTACGTGCTAGCTGGCTGCAGAAAAACCTATGAAATTTGAATGTTTGTCCTACTTTAGTCATCAGAACTGGACCTTGAGAAAAATGCGACCAATCTGGAACTATTAGGACCTTTTCATATACCTAATACTTACGTAAGTAGTATGTAGAGATCCCGATAATCTCAAAAAGTTACTTTAAAGCAGCAGAGTCTAAGAAAATCCTAGTAAAATCACTAGAGTAGGTACCTAAATGTGAATAGCATCGATAATTTAGTTTATCGTAAGTAGAGAGTACCTGCGTACCTACTCTCTATCTGCCATTTAATTTTGCCCCCTAAAATCCAATGTCTGGTTCTATCATTTCGTGATACGGATAAGTTTAAGTCCTGAATTCGATGCAAGGGTAGATTAGATTCACATTAGATTAGATTAGATATATTTATTTCTTATTAAGAAATTCTTAAAGAAAAAGACAAAGTATTTTACACAAAAGGATAAAACAAAGGCTTTCACTAAAAGATCGTCAACTTAACATGAATAAAAACAGAAAAAGAAAAATAAAAGAATATAAAATAAATAAATAAAACAATGTCACAAAAAAAGAAAATATCAATGTAAGCTTATAGTTAGCTAGGACCAACCTAGGTACTGTCGAATGTCCAGAACAAGAAAACCAGAAAAACAAATATGTACAAAAAATACGAAGCTATAAATTTCATTTCATTTATTTCAGCATATATAAGCATTACAGTGTTATACCAAAGCCCGAATCTAATTTAGAATCTTGAGCGTAGGAAGGGATTCAAAAGCGCACGAGATGTAAATAACTTAATCAGATTTTTTAAATCAAAAATAAAGTAAAAATATATTAAATGTCAACGATCTTAATAGCTAAAAATATTAATGGCAGTGTTAGAATTCATATCAAATTAAATTAGGTAAATGTTACAATAATAAAATAGGCATAAAATCAATATAAAATTTTTAGGTACATAATCTAGTAACCCTTAGTGTACCTAGATTTCATAACGCTTTTATATATTATACCTTCTAATATCTACCTGGTTCCAAGACCTTGCCCGAAAACGCGAAAAGAGGCACAATCCACCAGAAGTTGCTGCCGACGGCTCGGGATGCTTCAGCTGCCACAAATGCGGTCGCAAATGCCGGTCCCGCATTGGCTTACACAGCCACGGGAGACGTTGTCCCTCGCATACAGACGCTGCTTAATAGCCCATCAACGTGCTCACTAGCGCCACTCCTAAATAATTGTGATGATTTAAATTTAACGATAGATATTTAAAAAAAACCGGACAAGTGCGAGTCGGACTCGCCCACCGAGGGTTCCGTACTTTTTAGTATTTGTTGTTATAGCGGCAACAGAAATACATCATCTGTGAAAATTTCAACTGTCTTGCTGTCACAGTTCGTGAGATACAGCCTGGTGACAGACGGACGGACGGACGGACAGCGGAGTCTTAGTAATAGGGTCCCGTTTTTTCCATTGGGTACGGAACCCTAAAAAGGGGGCCGCTATGTACTGTATTTTGTATTTAAGTGCCTTTTGAATACATTATAATAGTTTTTACGTTGCTGAATTCGTCAATCTATGCGTCCAAAGTTACAACGGCCGTTTTTGTTTTGAGTTCATAGATCAACTAATCCAGCAACATAAAAACTAGTTTTGATGTATTCAAAAGGTACTTAAATACAATATAGCGCCTTTTTCAAATATCTATCGTTAAATTTAAATAATCACAATTATTTAGCAGTGGCGCTAGTGAACACGTTGATGGGCTCTTAAATCATTTGTCAGGATGTTAAAGACCTCATGATGATGATGATCTACCTGCCATTGTAGTCCTGGTTCCAAATAACGTGATCAATAATGCTACAATCGTACGCGCCCAGTAAAGTCGCGGCCTTCGACACTGCCATGTTCAGCACAGGCTCATTTACCTCCTGCAGCACCATGATCTTACAGTCTTGGAGAACGTTCTGGAAAATAATAAATTTTTGGCACATTTTATTTCTGGTAGGTACTAGCTTTTATCGCTGACTGTTCTTTTATTTCCACGGGCAACTAATAGTCGTCGAGACAATGCTAACAACCTTAAACACAAATACTTTGCATTGTTTTATTACAGAGTTCCCCTGGCCACCTCCTGTCTCCATCACAGATCAGCTCCATGTCATCATAATATTGCATTGTCATCCGATTTACATATGTAATTATGTATGCAAAATTTCAGCTCAATCGGAAATCAGGAAGTGGGTCAAATTTAGCTTTCAAGATTGAACCCACAGACCCACACTAACTATAACTGCAAAGCCAGCTAATTAGAAGAAGAAGAAGAAGAAAGGCGTAGGCGAAGAGCCAACTCTTTTTATTACCTTGGCAAATATAGGTGTAGGTACATTGAAAGAAAAGGGCCTCGCAGATGCATATTTGCCTATACGGTTAGGTACATTAGTGCACGCTGCGCCTCTGCTTACCATTCGCTTGCAGTGAGTTTCTATACAGCAGTACTTCAGGTTAATCGCACTGTTTATAATGTTCATCACCATCTCAGCCGTCCACTGCTTGAAGCATATTAGATGGTTAGGTTTTGACATTCTGCAACACGAAATGCGTTTATGTGTGTCAAAGATTAAATGCAAGCATGATATGGAATCTTCCTGGATAAAGTGGATAAACAAAATAGCTGGGGCCAGAAACGCGCTGTGATATGTGGCTTTCCATCACAGGAGGGTCTTTATGTTTCAAGTGCAATAAGGTCCTTTTTATCTGATATTCCAACAGAAATTCTGATAGAAAGGTCCTTATTGCACATGAAGCATAAGGACCCTTCTGATGGAAAACCACATATATCCGACGCAGTGAGGTACGACCAGGGCCGGATTTCTGCCTGCCCATGGGGCCCGGGCCCTAATTTTAAGTACCAAAACCTGGCCCGACAACCTAAGGCAGAAAAGGCTTCTCTGCAACTGCAACGCTGCTCTGCTGATTCAAGGTTCACCTGTGGCAGATGTGGCAAAAGATGTCAAGCTGCAATCGGAGCATCAGATCACTAAGCCACCAATAAATACCCTGACAAATAACACCTGTTAGCTCTACTCCAAGTCATCTAATACAAAATAATTATACTTTATGAAGTTATGAAGATACTAACGGGAAACATTGTCCTGTTGCGTAATTTTTCATTTGACATACAACAGGATACAATTTAGCAAAGTGCCTGAAAATCTTCATTTTTCGTCTTAATCTTAAAAAACGGGTGAATTTTGTGTCTAATTATTAACTAAAAAATTTAAAAGCCGCTAGGTATTGTAGCTTGGAGTAGGTACAATGTCATAATGAAATATCTTGTCACAACACAGTATTCGTTTCGTTTCGTTCGTCAAATTTCTATGAAAATATGAAACTTATAACGACATCCCTACACTTTGTTCAATTGAAATTGGTGTAAAGTTAGCTTAACAGACTACCACCTCTACTACCACCTCTACCATCTGTGTTCATGGATGCAAGATATGATGCAGTTAAAAAGTTACTTTAGGGATATTATATCATATGACTGATATCATGACTAGTAAGTATTTGTATTCTTTGATCATAATCAGGACCATATATCGTTCTACGGAACACATAAATCTACATAATGTGTCTCTTATCACAATCCAATCATCTAAAATCATGTATCATTAAAAGATAATTCTGTATTTTGGTGATAATGATAACGACCATTTCAAATGAGTCAGTCGAATCATAATATGTCTGCAATGGCTCTTTTGTTTATTTTGATTAAATTGTAAGTGTTTCAGTGTTTTTTTATTGTATTAAAAATGCAGTTGTATTTAAGGAAACAACTAGTGATAGCAGGTATAAGTAAGTATAATTTATACGTATAACCCATAGTAAGTACTATAAACATTGTAAAACAGTGGGCGTACCGCGAAAATCTAAATGTCGCTATCTGCCTCTCTGTCACTCTTGCACATTCGAGCGATAGAGAGCCAAATAGAAGATTTTAGTATTAGAGATAAGCAATACAAACAGCTCTTTTATTTTGTTTTGTAAACCCCACAGTAAGCTCAAGAATACTTGTGTTGTGAGTACTCAGCACTCAGCATGTACTTAGACAGCGATATATATAATATACAAATAAGTTGATAAACACATAGAAAACAGACAGCGATATATATATAATATACAAATAAGTAGGTAAACACACAGAAAACATCCATCACTCAAGAGAAAATATATCTGTGCTCTTCAACACAAATAAATACCCTTACCGGGAGTCGAGCCCAGGACCATCGGCTTCATAGGCAGTAAGGCTAGATCGGTGGTCAATGCAAAGATTTATCCATGTCATTGGATAGTTGTTCAGTCATATATAACAAAAATTCTTATTTTTATTATAGTAGCTTTAATAATAATTGACCGAAGCGTAGCGAAGGTCTACGTTTTGACTCGGGCATTTTGCTTTCGTATGTCCGTCCGGCTGCCGTCCGGATGTTCTCCTCTACAGGTCACAATTCTCAACCGATTCTCGTGAAATTTTGTGACCAGATTCTATGATTAAATAAAATTTTTATGTCAATCCAGTTCATGGAAATTTTTAAAAATGGCGGAGTCGTGATACCTCGCGCCTAAACAAATAGTCGTATCGATATCATAAGAGTTTTTTTGTTTTTGAGATATGTTTATAGATTAAATGGCCAAAAATTCAGAAAATTTATTTCGCTGGTTTCGGAGGTATTGAGATATTTAATTTTAACTAACTTTTTTTGTTTGCACAGAGAGTCTGGGTTCGATCCCCAGTATTTGTATGCTGGGATATAACCTTTTTTATTTTTTACACTTTAATTTCGTATTGTTTTTTTTATAATTTACTATATTTAAAGCTCTTAGCACCATGTAATTTAAAGCTCTGCTCGCGAGGTCTACAGCTCACAGAGCCACTAGTTATTACCCTAGTAGCATTTTCGTTGGGGCCCACGGTGCCAACGGTAGGGAAAACGTTGGGATGAGGTTCGTTCCGTAGCCAACATTAAAATTTGTGTTGGCCCACCATCGCATTTACCAACATTCGCTGTTGGCATAGATGCCCAACAATGGGCCTTTGTGTATTTTGGTACCGTTGGCTAAACAACGATAATATTCGTTGGCCCAATGATGGCATATATCGCATTTACCAACATTGGCAGTGGCAGTGATGCCCAACAATGGGCCTTTGTGTATTTTGGTAACGTTGGCTAATCAACGATATCATCCGATGGCCCAATGATGACAAATATCGCATTTACCAACATTGGCTGTGGCACTGATGCCCAACAACGGGCCTTTGTGTATTTTGGTAACGTTGGCTAAACAACGATAATATTAGTTGGCCCAATGATGACAAATATCGCATTTACCAACATTGGCTGTGACACTGATGCCCAACAACGGGCCTTTGTGTATTTTGGTAACGTTGGCTAAACAACGATAATATTAGTTGGCCCAATGATGGCATATATCGCATTTACCAACATTGGCAGTGGCAGTGATGCCCAACAATGGGCCTTTGTGTATTTTGGTAACGTTGGCTAATCAACGATATCATCCGATGGCCAATGATGACAAATATCGCATTTACCAACATTGGCTGTGGCACTGATGCCCAACAACGGGCCTTTGTGTATTTTGGTACGGTTCGCTAAACAACGATAACATTCGTTGGCCCAATGGTGACAAATACCGCATTTACCAACATTGGCTGTGGCACGGATGCCCAACAATGGGCCTTAGTGTATTTTGCTACCGTTCGCTAAACAACGATAACATTCGTTGGCCCAATGGAGACAAATACCGCATTTACCAACATTGGCTGTGGCACGGATGCCCGACAATGGGCCTCTGTGTATTTTGGTAACGTTGGCTAATCAACGATATCATCCGATGGCCCAATGATGACAAATATCGCATTTACCAACATTGGCTGTGGCACTGATGCCCATCAACGGGCCTTTGTGTATTTTGGTAACGTTGGCTAAACGCAATAATATTAGTTGGCCCAATGATGACATATATCGCATTTACCAACATTGGCAGTGGCAGTGATGCCCAACAATGGGCCTTTGTGTATTTTGGTAACGTTGGCTAATCAACGATATCATCCGATGGTCCACTGATGACAAATATCGCATTTACCAACATTGGCTGTGGCACTGATGCCCATCAACGGGCCTTTGTGTATTTTGGTAACGTTGGCTAAACACAATAATATTAGTTGGCCCAATGATGACATATCTCGCATTTACCAACATTGGCAGTGGCAGTGATGCCCAACAATGGGCCTTTGTGTATTTTGGTAACGTTGGCTAATCAACGATATCATCCGATGGTCCACTGATGACAAATATCGCATTTACCAACATTGGCTGTGGCACTGAGGCCCAACAATGGGCATTTGTTTATTTTCGTAACGTTGGCTAATCAACGATATCATCCGATGGCCCAATGACGACAAATGTCGCATTTACCAACATTGGCTGTAGCATTGATGCCCAACAATGGGCCTTTGTGTATTTTGGTAACGTTGGCTAATCAACGATATCATCCGATGGTCCACTGATGACAAATATCGCATTTACCAACATTGGCTGTGGCACTGATGCCCAACAATGGGCCTCCTTTGTTTACTTTGGTAACGTTGGCTAATCAACGATATCATCCGATGGCCCAATGACGACAAATGTCGCATTTACCAACATTGGCTGTGGAACTTTGCTTGTGGCGTCACTAGATGGCGTTACTGTCTCCAAACATCGAAGTTATAGTTATTTTCTCGATTATTCCGGATATAATCATAATATTTTTTTAAAGTAACTTATAAATCTAATAGCTATAACTATAAAATTTATACATTCATTTAAAAAATTGTATTTTACCAACATTTTCTCAATTTAAATCTCAAAAAACATAAATCTCGCTTACGAAGTTTTGAAGTGCGGTTAGTATATATACAAATTAGAGTGTATAGTAAGTGTACTTGCTTCGGCAGTACATATACTAAAATTGGAACGATACAGAGAAGATTAACAACAACTGGTGCCTAGGACCTTCATGTGGGTATACAACCAATGCCTACCGTAGTGTAATTGTAATATTTATCAGCAAAGGCCCAACGTCGTATTACACAACCACTTACCTAACGTAGGGTAACTGTAGGACTCGTAAACTAATGCCCATTACATAATTAGACTGTAGGCCCACTATAAATTACACAACGATTTACCTATGGTAGTATTGTAAGAATCCTACACAAGACCCAACGTTAAAGTTACAATGTTGGCCCTTTGTGGGACAAGCTGTGTTGGGCCTCCAACCTGGTGCACGACTACCTACCGACCTACCTGACTTGCCGTTGGGTAATTGTTGAATTTGCAAACAGAAGCACAACGAAAAAATTGCCCTTTTTTATTTTTTTGCAGTTGGCCCTACAGCAAGCCATACGGCCAAATGTAACAATTAACCAACCATCAAACAAATGTGTATAGGCCCAACCACGGCCCAACCAAAACCACAACCGTTGAATAATTGTATGATTTATTTAAATAGGCCCAACGAAAAAATTACTCTAATGGCCCTCTGTTGGGAATCTTCAGGAGGGCCTTTGTCGAGGGCCCTCCAGCAAATCGTACGGCCAAATGTAACAATTAACCAACCATCAAACAAATGTGTATAGGCCCAACCACGGCCCAACCAAAACCACCACCGTTGAATAATTGTATGATTTATTTAAATAGGCCCAACGAAAAAATTACTCTTAAGGCCCTCTGTTGGGAATCTTCGGGAAGGCCTTTGTCGAGGGCCCTCCAGCAAATCGTACGGCCAAATATAACGGTTGCCCAACTAATACGTAAACAAAGGCCCAACCAAATCCCTACAAGAAAATGCTATTAGGGTAATATATTCTCTTAAAATAATAGCCGCAACATGTCGGTACTTTGTACTTCACTAAGATCCCCACGGTACAGCTTGGCAAAAAAGAGTAGAAATTAAAAAATGGCAACACTGTAATGTCGTCCCTTTCAAACCAATTTATATAAGAAAACGGGACTACACTACAGTGTTGCCACTTTTTAAATTCTACTCTTTTTGCCAAGCTGTACAGGCTGAGCCTAGTGTGGGGATCACTATACTGCCTCTCTTGGAATATTAATTTGTTGAAATAAATATATAGCTGGTCAAGCAAATCTTGTCAGTAAAAAAAGGCGCAAAATTCAAATTGTCTATGGAACGATATCCCTTCGCGCCTACATTTTTCAAATTTGCCGCCTTTTTCTACTGACAAGATCTGCTTGGCCAAGTATATTTTGTTTTTAATGTTATTTCCTTTAATTCCAGTCTATATCGGGCAGATGCTAGTTGGCTTTGGCATGGGCTGGACCGCCCCGGTTTTACCGAAGCTCCAGGACCCTGAACAATCTCCCATCTCCACTGAGATCACACCGGCATTAAGCTCTTGGATTGGCTCGCTGCTGTACATTGGATGTATTATTGGTCAGTTTTTAACCGTGATATCGAAGATTAAGAGTTAAAATGCTTTTACATTTGTTTTTGACGTGATAACGTCTTATAAATCGATGAAGTATAAACACCGGTAGCATGCACGAAAAAGTGTCACGTTGTGGACAGCTGTGAGCAGCAGCTTTTGCAGATCTCCATGGTAACGTTGTGGACAAATCTCCATGGTAATTAACTTTACGTAATGTAATGGTAATGTTTTCTTATGACGTTATTACGCAAAATTATCGTCCGTAAACCGACTTTACAGACAACCATAATTATTTAATTTCAATTTTTTTGCAAAGCTTGTGAGATGGTTGGCACATTATGTCCTATTTTATATTCATAACAAAGTAAATATTGCTGTCAATTTAACTAAATATAAATTATGTGGAGGTTCCAAGGTTCCATGGAGGTTCTTTTCAATTAGTCAGGTTTTTTTTAAAACGATCAACTACAAATCAGCTATATTTTTGGATCAAATATACTTAGGTGTATCACAGGGCACAATATTCTATCCACTTTTGTTTCTTAGTGATATAATTATATAGTCTAGTGTCATTTTTTGTCGTAGGTATAATATTTAGTTTTGCTGGATTAACTTAATTATTTTTTTCTTTGATTTACAAGTAGGTAATTCACAAGTTTAATTCTAAGTAGATTATCGTAATGGTTTTTGTTTTCAACTTTTGCAGGTCCGTACATCACTGGTTACTTTTCCAACATAATCGGTCGGAAGCCATGTCTGTTGATCGGTGGCGTTATCACAGCGTTCTCTTTTATCCTCGTCATCTTCACTGGTAACCTGACCATGATCTTTGCCGTCAGAATCATCAAGGGTTTCGGTATTGGCATCATCGCCGTTGGCAATATTGTCTATATTGGAGAAATAGCGTAAGTTATTTAGAGACATTTTGATTTTCATTTATTTTCAGGGTATCATTTCCCGTGACTCATTCCTTAACCATATAGCAAATATTTTTGCAACTTTAACACATATTTTTTCAATGAAAAGTAATTGTTATACCACGAATCTGCCCAAAAATTAAGTTGACCTTGACCTTACTAAGAAGTAGATAACTAAAATAACAGACTCATGCTATTACAGCGTGGTGTCAGCGTGAGGACTATAGCCCAAAACCCTCTCGAGCTACAGAGGAGGCCTGAGCCCAGCAGTGGGACGTATAAATGCTAAATTAATTTTTATTTTTATATTTATTATTTTGATGTTTTTAGATCAAAAAACATTCGGGGAATTCTTCTAACAGCCACTGGAATCGCCGGTACTCTGGGTACTCTAATAATATTCTCCGTGGGCCCATACGTTACTTACAGAGGCACTGGATGGCTTGGCTTAGGGCTCACATTAATGTTTGTCGGCTCCGTGTTACTAATTCCGGAGTCTCCGATGTTCCCTGTGATAAAAGGTCAGGCAGTATAAGGGTGGCCAATTTCTTTGTCCAATGTTTATTTTGTCTCACATTTTGCTTAATGAGAGAGTGAGACGCAATGACGTGGACCAAGATATTGGACAGATGGAATACCACCCTAAGGTGCATTGGGTTGTTCGAAAGCAAAGTAATTTGAAAAAATAAATATAAAATGGCGAATATCTTCTAAACTAGAAGCACTTTCTACCGTAGAAAGAGCAAGCAAGATGCCTTGGTAAGCAATTCAGTAGTGTAATTATTGCTTAAAGTATTAAATGCCTCTAGTTTTATAGATCTTTGCCATTTTCAAAATTATTCCGCTTCCGAAGTTACCCCAATGCACCTTAATAAAAATACTAAAAAACAACCAACGAAATTGAAAAAAAAAAATAACCCAAGAGGCGAAACATAGGCTAAAAACCATTTTGTTGTAAAAAAAACTTATCGGAATTACAAATAACAATTATAAGTAGGTACATGTTTTTCAAAATACTATCAGTCTGAAATAAAAACGTATTCTGCAGGTGTATATAATTAACGAGATATAAAAATGCTTTTTATAAATTTTGTAGATAGAGAAGATGAAGCTAAAAGAATACTCATAGACCTTGGAAGACACGACGAAATTGAAGAATTTTTAGCGTCAAAAATCGAAAGGACAGACCAGAAAAATGTCGCTGAATGGAAAGAATTGTTCTCAATAAGATCGAACAGAAGAGCTCTATTTATGTTATTAACGTTGAACATATTCCAACAGATGAGTGGTATAGTAGCTATGTTGTTCTTTGCTACTTCCATATTTGATTTAGCTGGATCATCAGTTACTCCGCATATAGCGACGATTATTATTGGAGTAACGCAGCTTGGTTCTAGTTGTTTTACACCGTTGTTTGTGGAATGGTCGGGAAGAAAAACGTTGTTGCTTTTATCAACGGCTGTCTGCGGTATGAGCTTAGTAAGTTCATTAATTAAATTAACTTTAATATACCCTTTCGGTCTGGCCTAGTGGATAGTGACAGTGACCCTGCCTGTGAAGCCGATGGTCCTGGGTTCAAATCCCGTTAAGGGCATTTATTTGTGCGATGAGCACAGATATTTGTTCCTGAGTCATGGATGTTTTCTATGTATTTAAGTATTTTTATATTACATATATTGTTGTCTAGGCAGCTAGGTACCCACAACTCAAGCCTTCTTGAGCTTACCGTGGGACTTAGTCAATTTGTGTAAGAATGTCCCTATAATATTTAATTATTTTTATACTCTTGTCATGGTAACAATATTCAATTTATTTCTTCAGCCTTGTCATTATTAATTGCCTGACGATATTTACTTATCCTTTAACTTGATTCATATTTATAATTTATGAGCCTACAAAAAAGTTTGTTTTTGTTGAATGTAACTAATAGCAACTAAACATTGCTTATTGCTTTTACAACAATTCAAAACGTATCAAAAGTTTATATTTTTATCAATATTAAATTTGGTTCCGACTATTTTGTACCTATTTGGGCTTTCTTGTTAGATCATTATATGTATTTAATTTTCGTTTTCAGACGGTGTTAGGTACATACTTCTATTTTGCTGAACGTGGATATGCAGTCGATGAGACAGTCGGCTGGCTACCGCTTTTTACTTTAATTCTATTCTTCATGTTTTATGACTTTGGTAAGTTATCCTGGTTCAAAAATTAATTAAAGAGAATAGAGCAATGGAATGTACATTTATTATATCTAATAAACGTCTAATATTCCAATATTTAGCAATGTAAACGTATATTTAAGTAAAATAGTATGCTATCTCGCCGAATATAGTCAATATCATAGATCAATACTCAATTAACTATTCTTTAAACATACCCTATAATAATACCTATCTAATACCCACGCTTCTTAATTATAAGCCTTTAAATTGTTGTTTCTATATAAATATTTTGTAACCGCATCTTATTTTTTCTGAAGCAATAAATGGTTTCTTATAAAATTAACCCTCTCCAGGTTTCGGCATAATCCCCGGAACGCTAACCGGCGAGATGTTCCGCTCCAACGTCCGCAGCACAGGTGCAGCCGTGACATCCACGACCGCGTGGCTCATCGGCTTCGTCGTCTCCTCCGTCTTCGGATACATGATGGTCGTTGGCATGCACTTTATCTTCTGGATGTTCGCGGCGTCGTGTTTGTGCGCGTGTCTGTTTACGGTGTTCTATGTTCCCGAGACGAAGGGGAAGAGCTTGATTGAGATACAGGAGATGCTGGAGTGATGGTCTGTGATATAATAATTAAAAAACACTAGTAAGGTGTATTCGGGTATTACCGAATGTGGGATAATTCCGAAATTCAGATGAAAATCACCCTTAATTCCATCATAATAAAAGTCTCTTTTCGGAATTATCCGACAGTTTTCGACATTCGGAATTACCCGAGTAAACCTTACTTCGCCCCGAACTGAGAACTCGCAGTTTGCCAAAAATACCTAATATAGAGCGATTGACTTTGTTGCACCTACTTACTCGTATAGTGCGACATAAAATAGTAGAATATATTTTTTAAGAAAAAAAACCGACTTCTATGGGGGCCGGTGAAAGATTATTGTACATAGATGGAGCCCTATGTAGAAAAGGAGGTAAAACCACCCACTATTCCAGTAGGTAGCATTTCGTTTCTGTAAGAGTCGCAGTTTTAGCCTAACGAACCTACTTCTCTGATAGCTGTTCGGTTCTGTGAGGATTGCAGTTCGAACCTAACCAAAACCACTTTTCTAGTAGCATTTCGTTTCTGTAAGGCTCGCAGTTCTAACCTAACCTAACCCACTTTTTTCGGTTCTGTGAGGATCGCAGTTCAAACCTAACCTAGCCCACTTAACAGCGCGTGCGGTGCGGTGTACGGGGGTTTTAGCGGGAGGGGCTAGTAAGTTTGGCATCATTATACTTTATACCTACATTTTGTGATAGGTAATCACAAAATGTAGGTATAGGATAGAGATGTGCGCCGATGGCAAAATCATCGGCGGCGGCGTCCGATGATTTTTTAACCGGCGGCGGCGGCGTGATCGGCGTGAAATCGGCGTGGCATAATTTTTGATTCTGCATGAGAACGTGGCTGTAGAAACTCTACATTAAAGCCTTCTGAGTATTTACTAGGCTAGTAGGCTATCCAAAACATATTATGTGTGTTTTCTAAATTATTGCCGAAAATTATATCCTATCATGTCACTTGGCAACCATTTATTACCAATACCAACCTAACGGTTACCAAAGGTATGTTTAAATATTAAAAATAAAAAGGATACTTTAAAACGCTAAATTTTAGGCAGTATTTTTACTTACCTTGTAAGCGGAATACAAATAAAATACAAAAAAAATCAGTCATAAATCTATATTGACTTTTCCCAGCCACTGTCGCCTCACCTAGGATTTGTTACGAAATAATGATGAATTACATACTTTACATTTGTCTGAACACTCTGAACTGAATTTTAACGGAAATGTAGTATGTTAGAATAAAGATGCCATCGTTTTCGAAAGTAAACGTCTCTGCCAAGTTGATTCCCTCAACAGAATGTCTTTGAAGTGTCCCGTTTTATGGAATATTAAGGTCTACTTTGTTTTCTTTACTGCTAGCTTAGTGATGATACTTGGTGATTTAAGTTCCTATAAGTAGGTATAATTGTTTAGGTATAGCTTATTACGAAGCTTTAACCTGACTTTTATAATTTTGATTGAAATATATTTTGTTAAGTAAAAGAAGCTGATAATCACCATAAAATGACTAAGAAGAGATCGTGTGTAATTTTAAATGAAATTGTATTTTATGTGATAAATAAATCAAATCATATCTATCATATGATGACCCTTATGCGTGTCACCAGCATCACACGAGAAATCATAAAATACGCAATTATAACTGTGGTGACAGCTTGCTGGAGATTCTAAGAAGAAAATAGCATGTATATCCTAGGATATGTTTAGTTTAGTTTAGTTTATTTATTTCATAATAGCATAGAAGAGCGGTAATCATAGGTAATAAGTTCAGAACGAATGTCAAATAAAATGAATTTTACATAAGCTAAGTATAATGTCAAACAGTAATTTAAATTTTAATTCCATGTATTCGTCCACTGAATATAACGGGTTATTCAATAAAAAGTTCCTCAGTTGACGTTCAAATGCTTCGTCAGATATTTCAGTTCTCAATTTGGCGGGTAGACGTTCGTAATAAGTTGGGCCCATTACTCGCAGATTCTTACATGAAAGTGCCATGCGACGCGGCACTGTTCGCAGTCTTCCCGTCGATCTGATTTGTTTGCCCATGACTTCGACACGTTTGAACATAGACAAGTTTTTTTTCACGAACATCAGAACTTGAAACATGTATAGTGAATAATGCGTCATTATGCCATTATTTTTAAAAAGTTTCTTACAGTGGTGCATTGGCTTAACTCCAGTCAGTAAACGGATCGCACGCTTTTGGAGGATTAATACTCTTGTGGCATCTGTGGAATTTCCCCAAATCAGTGTGCCGTATGACATCAACGAGTGAAAGTGCGAAAAATACACGGCTTTAAGTGATTTCCTTGATATCAGAGGTTGTAGTTTTTTAAAGCAAATATAGAACTGCTCAACCTGTTACAAAGCTGATCGACATGGCACTTCCAGTTAAGATTCGAGTCAAGTATGAAACCTAGAAATTTTGTTTCATTACATAATGGCATTGGACTGTTAAGTATACATGGAGGCACTGTGGTACTGCGACCTGAGAACATCATCACATTGGATTTCGTTATATTTAAGAGTAGGTCATTTGATGAATACCATTTTTGTAGCTGGTCACAAGCCTCATGTATTTCGTCAGCTAACTGCGCGTGTGTTTTTGCCCTCACGACAACAGTTGTGTCATAATGGCATTGGACTGTTAAGTATACATGGAGGCACTGTGGTACTGCGACCTGAGAACATCATCACATTGGATTTCGTTATATTTAAGAGTAGGCCATTTGATGAATACCATTTTTGTAGCTGGTCACAAGCCTCATGTATTTCGTCAGCTGACTGCGCGTGTGTTTTTGCCCTCACGACAACAGTTGTGTCGTCTGCAAATAACACAGATAGCCCATTTGTGATGGCAGAGGGTAGGTCATTCACAAATAATAAAAATAGCGTATTACCGGCTGCCGACCCTTGAGGGATGCCCAAATTGACATAACCAGTGTCTGAAACATGTTTTTTGCCATTGAGTGACATTTTCACCACTTGCTGACGGTCAGACAAGAATGATGCAAACAATGTGTGTGCAGGACCATTTATGCCATACAGACTTAATTTATTTAATAGCAAATTATGGTTAATGATGTCAAAAGCCTTAGACAAATCGCACAGTATGGCTGCCATCTTGTACAACCTGTCGTCTAGACCAGTCAAAATGCAGTCGACGATTTTGTGTGCTGCCGTAGTAGTGGAGCGTTTTTGTCTGTAGGCGTACTGATTGTCGGTGAGTAAAGCATTCTGTTCTAAATAAGTCATTAGAGAAGATGATAAGATGGACTCCACAATGAACCCGCTATTTTCTTGACTTTAGTTCACTGATTAAATTGACAATCAAGAGACTATTGATGTAAAACAAAATGCGTTCTACAAAAAAGCTGTGCGATAAAATATCAAATAATAACCTGTGATCTAGAAACAAGATCTTGTTTAAATTAACGCTAAATCGTTATCACAGATCACAGCTAACACCGCAACGACAAAAATTATGCTAATTTGGTTCACTGGCAAATAATAAGCGAAAAAGCATAAGGATCTTTAAATTATACCTCTGACACTATCTACTCACTACGCAACATGGAATAAGACACGATAGGTATCAAAATTTCCCACGCCGATTATACGCCGGTCAAATTTATCGGCGGCGGCGGCGTGGAAAAATCGTCGGCGGCGGCGGCGCGGCGGCGCGGCGCACATGTCTAGTATAGGATAGTGGTTTATTTAGTTTAGGTATCAGTGATTTTCCGGGTCAAGGTCAGAGTCCGGGTCCGGGTCCAGTTCCGGGTCCAGGACCAGGTCTAGGTCGAGGTCCAGGTCTAGGTCTTGGTCCAGGTCCAAGTCCAAGTCCAGGTCCGGGTTCAGGTCCAGATAAGAGCTCGGATCCAGGTCTGGCTCGAGGGCCAGCTCCGTCAAAATCGAAATTCGAAATCGCCAAACGTGTACTATGCGTCATTGAAAAGTTCTGTTCTGATCATAATCAGCAGTTCCACTTCATCAAATGCGACAGCTTTTTTATGAAAATGCTTGATTTTCTGATGAAACTACATAAATCTCTATACGCATGCCTTTAAGATTTGAGGAGTTCTCTCGATTCCTCATGAATCCCATCATCAGAACTCGAGCTTGACAAAAATGTGGCTTAAAAACTTAACTTGCTTAACAAACATAATGAAGAGGACAAATCACCAATCGTGAACTATGCGTCGTTGAAGAGTTCCGTTCTGGTCATCATCAGCAGTTCCACTTCATCAAATGCGACAGTTTTTTATGAAAATGCTTGATTTTCTGATGAAAATACATAAATCTCTATACGCATGCCTTTAAGATTTGAGGAGTTATCTCGATTCCTCATGGATCCCATCATCAGAACTCGAGCTTGACAAAAATGTGGCTTAAAAACTTAACTTGCTTAACAAACATAACGAAGAGGACAAATCACCAAACGTGAACTATGTGTCGTTGAAGAGTTCCGTTCTGGTCATCATCAGCAGTTCCACTTCATCAAATGCGACAGTTTTTAATGAAAATGCTTGATTTTCTGATGAAAATACATAAATCTCTATACGCATGCCTTTAAGATTTGAGGAGTTCTCTCGATTCCTCATGGATCCCATCATCAGAACTCGAGCTTGACAAAAATGTCGCTTAAAAACTTAACTTGCTTAACAAACATAACGAAGAGGACAAATCGCCAAACGTGAACTATGCGTTGTTGAAGAGTTCCGTTCTGATCATCATCAGCAGTTCCACTTCATCAAATGTCACTTTTTTGAATGTATATGCTTGATTTGTTGATAAAACACATAAATCACTATATGTATGCCTTTAAGATTTGAGGAGTTCCCTCGATTCTTAATGGATCCCATCATCAGAAGAACTGGGCGGTCCAGTAATGACGGAGATATGGAGTAACAAACATTAAAAAAAACACAATCGCATTGATAACCTCCTCCTTTTGAGATTTGGAAGTCGGTTAATAAACGAGGGCGCCACTTTCTACGTATTTGTCACATTTTTGAAGTAAAATGCTTACACATGGCAACAATTTTTAGTCTGTCAAGCCATTTTCGTCAGTAGAAAAAAGCGGCAAATTTAAAAAAATGTAGGCGCGAAGGGTTATCGTCCCATAGAAAATTTGAATATCGCGCCTCATTCTACTGACAAACCTGTTTGACCGACTATAGCATGGAATTTTAGAGTTCCATTTTATTTTATTTCTACTATTTTATGTGCCACTATAGGCGGCAATCTTCGAGCAACACGGAAGGGAGGCGGCATTCGCACTATTTCCCCTCTGCCGAGGTACAAGATTAGTGCGTCAATCTAATCTAGCGCGGGTAATAAAACTAGTTGCACTTGGATTTTTCACTAGACCGAGTCCAGACGCGCGCGTGAACACTGCTGCACAAAAATGCCTGTTTGCTCGGTTTTTTGTTATAAAAAGAGGTCGGGGACATCAAATTTACAAAAAGAAAGTGTTACATTTCACATGTAATATTTTTTTTACATATCATACGTTTAATTACATTCAAACACAATTATTATATTTTAGTCTCATGTAATTGTTGGATTTATCGATTTTGCTCGCTCAGTACAAATTGCGGATCGGTCGAGCGACAAATCCGACTTCTCATCTCTCAGAATACAATAACATACTTCAACGAAAATGTGTTAGTGTGCGTGTTGTGACACTTGTCACTCGTCCTGACTCGTCCGTACACAAAAAGAGATCGAGGTTTGCAAGATTTGTCTTTGACGTGTGTCATTTTCTATGTATTTGTGTCGTCATTACAGATTGGATTTTGATGGGATTTTGTATGTAAGTGTGTGAGAAGTGCGACTGTGTGCACCTTTCCCCCCGCGAAAAATGGCAGAAAGATTTGTACGGTGAGATATCGCTTGGGCCCCTCCCTTCCGATGTGTCGGAAGCCGGTGTTGCTCGAAGGCGGCAATGGATCAAAAATCGCGTGGATATATTACAAAGTCTGTGGAGCCCTTAACTGATACTGTATCCGTGGTAAGCCGAAATATTTCCTGTCAAATGTCAAATACCTATATTATGTTTATTTTTATCTTACTAATTATTTCAAAATGGTAAATTTAAAAACGATATTATAAAAGTGCAAGCCGAGCACTTTCACTTGATACCTTTCTTGCAAAAAGATGACCAGAATAGCAAGAACCCTCAGAAATAGCTTTTTAGCCTTTTAAGCTCTTCTAGCGCAATAACCCCTTGATCGAGCCTGCTCATAATTTAATGACTAAAATATAATGCCCTCTTCTTCTTCTTCTTTGCCATGTCCCGTTATTTGGGGTCGGCCCTCCTCGTACGAAGGCGCCAGGTTTTTCTGTCCTGGGTTGTCGATGTGTTGATCTGCGCCCGCTCCATGTCTTTGGTAACGGTTGTCCACCACGTGGTAAGCGGCCTCCCTTTGCCGTTCGTTTTCTCTGGGATGGCCAAGGCTTTTTTGACTGCATACTCTTCGTCACGCCTCATCACATGTCCGAACCATCTCATACGGCTTTCAGCCATCTTTTCTGCAATGGGAGCGACCTTAAAAGAGCCTCGTACATATACATTTCGGACTCTGTCCAGTCTCGTCACTCCCGCTGCCCACCTCAGCATTTTCATCTCATTGGTGTGCATTTTCTGTTCATGTTTCTTCTTGGTCGCCCAGCACTCGGAGCCATACATTAATGCCGGTCGTACTGCTGTTTTGTAGACGCGCCCTTTTAGCCATATTGGCATGCGGCTGTCACAGAGTACCCCGGTTAGGGTCCTCCATCTCAATTCTCAACCATCCTGCGTTTACTCTGTGGGTGACGTCTGCGTCTATGTTGGCATCTGTCGTCAGCATGGATCCGAGGTACTTAAACTGATCAACCTTAGGCACTGGCTGTCCTTCAATGACGATGTCTGCGCTTGGGATTGACTGGTCACTGAAGCTGCATTTTAGATATTCGGTCTTGGATCGACTGATGCGCAGACCGTTGTCCTCGAGCGCTTGTCTCCATTGCTGGAGGGTGGCATTTAATTTGTTCGCGCATTTGTCGATGAGCACAATGTCGTCTGCGTAGAGCATTGTCCACGGGAGAGAGGACTGGATATCTTTAGTGAGATAATCCATAGACAGGTTAAACAGGAACGGGCTAAGTGCTGATCCCTGATGCACTCCTACCTTTACTTCGAACGGTGCGCTGACTCCGGCTATGCTTTTAACTTGCGTGCTGATGCGATCATACATGTCCTGTATTAGGGATATATAGTGTTCGGGTGTTAGCTGTGACCTCATAGCCTGCCACACTAATTTGCGTGGTACCCTGTCAAAGGCTTTTTCGAGGTCTATGAACACAAGGTGTAAGTCTTCCCTATTACGCCGGTGTTTTTCCATTAGGACTCTTATGGTCTGGATCGCATCTGTTGTAGCTTTCCCTGGCGCAAATCCAAATTGGTTATCAGATATGGAAACAAGCTGGCCTATACGGTTGTTGAGAACGCGTTCCCAAATTTTGAGTGTGTGAGAAGTAAGTTTGATGCCTCTGTAGTTGCTGCAGTCACTGACGTCTCCTTTGTTTTTATAGAAGGGGACTAGAATGCTATGGCGCCATGAATCTGGGATCTTCTTCGAAATAAGGATTAAATTGAAAAGTTTAGCAAGCCATTCTCCTGCCACAGGTCTAAGGTATTTCCACACGTCCGCCGGTATATTATCTGGCCCTACTGCTTTGTGGTTTTTAACTTTCATAAGGGCATTCAAAACCTCCTGCACACTTATTCTGTCGAGGGGTCCAGCAGTTGTTGGTATAGCACTTAAGGGCTTGTTCGGAAATTCCTCGTTGAGAAGGCGCTGATAATATTGACACCACCGATGATTGATCTGTGAGGTAGGACGTAAAGACAAACACTATCTCAGGAGTATAGGTTTATTCTGATATATGATACTTATGCTAGGGTATATATAGGGTACATGTGAGAGAGTGTGCGTGTCATATATGGTGCACACTACACCTCCCTTCCAAAAGTAAAATAAAATATTATAAGATTACAAAATAATATTTTTTTTTATATATATCTAGTAATAATATGAAAAGAGTGAATAGTTAGAGTTACACTGTTTTACAATTTATGACAAAAAATATGCAAAAAACAAGATATAAAATCTAAGAGAAATCAATATTTATTGTAGGTAAGTACCTACCTAACCTTTTTTTATTTAAATTTTTAGATTGGTTGTACAAAGAAAAAAAAAATAACAAAAAAAAAGATACCTTAGTCATAAAACAAAGCAGAATAATAACATAATTATAAAATAATTGACAAACTAATAATCAAAGTTAATAAACACAATTGTAGCACGCTTTGATGACGAAACGAAAATATAAAGTAGGTACACTACACAGTTATATGCTAGTCATAGGAAAAAAAATAAAAAAACAAAGATTTATAAAAAAAACACAAAAAAACACATTCGAACATTATTAAAATCTAAAAATATGTACAAATATAATCGAAAAGCACAAGTTATATTTCCTAACTAACAAAATGATAACTACATGATTTTTTAAAACTAATTACACAAAAAAGATAAAAAAAAAATACAATAAACACTAAAAACTACACTAGATATATTGAAATAAATTCAAAAGTTAAAAGAATAGGTATTACAACTAATTTCTAATTTCGTAGTGTATTCGTCAATACAATACGTTTCTTCGTCATTCCAAGTGTTACTTACATACAATACATAGGTAACAATTTCGTTACTCGTCATTGGTACCTTATAATATCATTCCTTATTATTATTTTTTACATTATCAGTTCCTTGCAAGTTATTTCATTATGACGTCATTCGTTTAACTATATTTTCTTTGTTTTTAATTTTATTTATTCATTTATAGTGGCATCTTTTATGCTTCACTGAAATCAAAGATCAAGGGTACGCAACGCTTTTACATACGTGGTCGGCCGACCTTACTATATAATATATTTATTTATTAGCTCAGGATACAATTTATTTTTAAACGCGCACACATACTATTTATTTATTCATACAGGCAGTTCTTTTAACACATCCATACACAATATCATTCCGCGTGTCCAAGGAGTCTCCACGATTGATACTCGACCGAATCATGGTCAGACGCCAAGGATTCCGTGCCTGCCTTGTATCCTGGCGTACCCTTGCTATACCGTATCGCTCAAGGCCGCCTCTCGGGCCACCGAAGATGCGATAGGCATGTTCAATTTATATTTAAGTATTTTGTTTCATATTTCCCTCTCATACACAAACATTACACATTCAAAACCAACCACATAACACAACACCTTGAAAACTTCAACATATAAGAATTTCAACAACTCTTAGTTGATCAGGCTAATCGTTCTTCGAAATACTTATACATATCAGCCTTCCCAAGCACTACTTAAAACGCGATCCAATTATGCAATTCCATCTCAACTATTATCGTTCAAAAACCAAACTACATACCTATTATTATTATTTTAACTCAAAACTATTCCATTCTTTTCTTTACATACCTATTATACTTACAATTTTTAAACATTTATAAAACACAATCCATAAAATCCAACTTTAAAGCAATTCTAAACATTCCTATGCCAACAAATAAACTTTTCATCAACGATCACGATCCTACATTTGTTTTTTAAATCTTTTTTTTTATCATGTTTTTATTCTCATTTATCAATATTGTCATCATTTAATTTCACTTTATTCTTAAATCCATCATGCCCGTATTATATGTCAACTCCGGTACAAATTAAATTACACAAAAAAAAGTCTTAAAAGTCACCATAATCCTTAATTTAAAACATCACTAATCTAGTATAATTTGATATATAGTTAAAAGAAGGTATTGCGGTATATTTTTGCATTTGTTATTGAAAAAAAAAGTTAAGTTTTATTAAGTATAATTTATAATACAATTACATTGAATTTAAGATATCTAAAACAGTGCAGAAAGACTATGAAATTTGAGATGAAATGACAGACTTCGCGTGCCATTCCATATATGGAGTACACGCGCCGCCGTCATGTGGGCTATAGGTATTCAAGAAGGATGAAGTAATTGTGTCATTCATGTACTGATAATACTTAAGCAAATGTGAAAAAAAAAATATGAATGATCACCTGAAAGCAAATTGAGGCAAGGAAAAATAATAATTCTAGGAAAAAAAAATTGCACCAAAATTAACTTAAGACTGAAAATTTATTATTATTCTCGGTATATAATGACCGCCCTTTTATCCATATTGTGTTTCGTCATCTAGCGGCATTATCATAAATGAAATGTTATCAATAGTTCATACACTTAATTAGAAAATGAATGCCTTAAAAATGTACGATTAAAACCTTTAAAAATAGAAGTCACTTCAATTATTATTGTCTGTTTTTCACTTTTTTTTACAATTTTTTTTTTGACTACCACTGTGATCCGCTGGACCTCGTGCCTTGGTTTAGGGCACCCGTGGCTGCAGACCACGCCCCGATCCACCGACACGAACAACGTCCAGCAGCAAACATATTGTCACAAAATTTAGAAGTCCCAGTTTTTTGTTTATTTTTATTGCGTCCATTTTTATTTATGTCACATTTACGGTCACTTATTTTATTTTTGGTAATTATTTTCTTTATTTCACTATCCGATATTCATTGGAATATTATTACGCAGTATTACACACTATGTTGTATTGATAATTGTTCTATTTACTTAGTCGAATGTGAAGTCGAACTTATCACATTATTTCTACCACTTATAGAGTTCCGCTAAATCACTAAAAGTTCACCATAACTGTTCATAGTCCGACAGGTTTAATCTTTTATTTCTCTTCTCGGCCTTCACTGGCTGGCGCGGCGCACCGCCAGTGCAGCACAAGGCCGCACTGGCAGGATCGCCATGTGAGGTAGGACGTAAAGACAAACACTATCTCAGGAGTATAGGTTTATTCTGATATATGATACTTATGCTAGGGTATATATAGGGTACATGTGAGAGAGTGTGCGTGTCATATATGGTGCACACTACAGATCTTACCGTTTTCGGTCAGTAAAATGCCGTTATCGTCTTTGACATATTTGTTAATTTTGATGTCGAGACTTGCACCGTGTCGATGTTTCGCGAGCTTAAGAGCGCTCTTACAAGAAAAGTCGAAATAATGCAAAATTGATGATACTAGTCGACGAAATTCAGGACTTTGCGCTCATTATTAGAAACAATGAGTACTTGTTCCAGTAAAAGCGTCTTCTTATCTTTATAAATATCGTTGTAAATATTAGAAAAAGGACTTATTAAATTAGTAATGATTTTTTTTCTGATGGTCGTTTCCGAAAAACCCCGTGAAGCACTGAATGGCGAGCTCTTATTTGGAAATGTTGAGAATTTTACTCTGCTAAACCTGGCTATTTTGTGTTACTAATACCCTGTACTTTAGGCATATCATACTATATTTTTCCTACATACCTTTGAGAAAGAGAAAATCAAAGTAAAACGAACTCGATTTTCTCTCCGAAACAAGTGTCAATTCCTACGAAAATCTACTTAATATCGAAGTCATTTTCATACTCAAGCAATCTGCAACGTTTGCTTATACTGTTGGTATACATTAGTGTTTATGAAATTCTACTATAATTTTTTGGCAATTTTTTGAAAACTACTCTATATTACCGATGACGCGCGCTGCGCCAGCTCAGTGCCGCGGCAGAGCTTGTAGAGGCAGGACGTGTGTCGGTCGGCTCCGCACATTTTCAACGGCGACGACGAGGTTTTTTATCATTGTGTGCGGCGAGCGCCGTGTAAAACGCTATACTGTGTGCGTGTAAACCGCAACGAGAGACTTTGATCCTAGCACTGTTTTTATAGTATTATAATTTATAATGGTACAGTTTAATAAACTACCGGACAGGATTAAAAATATTTGAAACGACCTGACATTCTATATGTATTTATTTGACTCAAGATAGTACTCAGGGTCTGATGATGGAGCCGGAAGGTGGTCACCGGTACCAATCAACCATGCAACTAAACCACTTCGTGTTTAGGCTCGTTTGATTCGTCTCAACAAGATCTTTGACACAAGATAGTACTCAGGGTCTGATGATGGAGCCGGAAGGTGGTCACCAGTACCAATCAACAATGCAACTAAACCACTTCGTGTTTAGGCTCGTTTTATTCGTCTCAACAAGATCTTTGACTTAAGATAGTACTCAGGGTCTGATGATGGAGCCGGATGGTGGTCACCGGTACCAATCAACCATGCAACTAAACCACTTCGTGTTTGGGCTCGTTTGATTCGTCTCAACAAGATCTTTGACACAAGATAGTACTCAGGGTCTGATGATGGAGCCGGCAGGTGGTCACCGGTACCAATCAACCATGCCACTAAACCACTTCGTGTTTAGGCTCGTTTTATTCGTTTCTATAAGATCTTTGACACAAGATAGTACTCAGGGTCTGATGTTGGAGCCGGAAGGTGGTCACCGGTACCAATCAACCATGCAACTAAACCACTTCGTGTTTAGGCTCGTTTGATTCGTCTCAACAAGACCTTGGACACAAGATAGTACTCAGGATCTGATGATGGAGCTGGACTGTGGCCACGGGTACCAGTCTACCATGTAACTGAACCACTTCGTGTTTGGGCTCGTTTGATTCGTCACAATAAGATGTTTGACACAAGATACTACTCAGGGTCTGATGATGGAGCTGATGATGATAGACAGGTACCCGTCGCCACCTTCGCGCTCCATCATCAGACCCTGAGTACTACCTTGTGTCAAAGATCTTGTTGAGATGAATAAAACGTGCCTAAACACGAAGTGGTTTAGTTGCATGGTTGATTGGTACCGGTGACCACCTTCCGGCTCCAACATCAGACCCTGAGTACTATCTTGTGTCAAAGATCTTATAGAAACGAATAAAACGAGCCTAAACACGAAGTGGTTTAGTGGCATGGTTGATTGGTACCGGTGACCACCTTCCGGCTCCATCATCAGACCCTGAGTACTATCTTGTGTCAAAGATCTTGTTGAGACGAATCAAACGAGCCTAAACACGAAGTGGTTTAGTTGCATGGTTGATTGGTACCGGTGACCACCTTCCGGCTCCATCATCAGACCCTGAGTATTATCTTGTGCCAAAGATCTTGTTGAGACGAATCAAACGAGCCCAAACACGAAGTTGTTTAGTTACATGATAGACTGGTACCCGTGGCCACCTTCCAGCTCCATCATCAGACCCTGTGTATCTTCAGTGTCAAAGATCTTGTTGAGACGAATCAAACGAGCCTAATCATGTTACTACATGGTTGATTGGTATCCGTGACCACCTTAATCATCATCAGATCCTCAGTACCAGTTCGTTTTTAAACCCTCGTTGATACAAACTTTACAACCTATAGGTACCAAATGCAATGACGAAACATGTAAATAAGCGAGTAGGTACCTATAATTTCTTTCGAGTAATATACCTTCATAAGTACGAGTATGGGGCTATTCATAAATTACGTCGTTTCAAATGGGAGGAGTGGGGGGGGGGGGGGGGTCTGGACATCGGATGATGGTAACATGACGTAGGAGGAAACAGATTCATCCGAAGCTTGATTTTTGGATGATTTGAGGGGGGGGGGGGGGGGTCAAAAATCGTCAAAAATAGATGACGTAATTTATGAACAGCCCCTATGTACATTTGCACTGCATTTAGTGTTTTCGTACTTACCAAATAACAGTTTTAGAACTTTAAAAGTTAAGTACAGTTAGTGTTGTTATGGTTGATTTCAATATGCTTCGCGAAGGATCAAGAATGTTTAATCCATCATTGTAGTGCGAGTGTGGTAGAAGGGATCGGCATACTGAGCTCGCACGGCCTGCCGCAGCGCGTAAAATACCTAAACTCGCTCAACGCCGAAATGTAATAGCGCTCTTAAATACTTCTTTATCGTTAGTGACTTTCTCAAGTCTGGTGTAGAAGCGATTTCTAGAGTCTGCCATATTTTGTGCTACTATGCGTTTGGCCAGCTTCTTAGCGTTTTTGTATTCAATATGGTCGGTGTCTTGTCCTGTGCTCTGCCATTGTTTGAAGAGCTCTTTTTTACGCCTCAGAGTCTCCTTCACTTCTTCATTCCACCATGTGGGATCTTTGTTGGTGCTTAGACTACCTTTTGATACTCCAAGTGTTGTTTTGGCTTCTCTTACACATAGCTCTTCGAAACGCGACCACATCTCTTCCGCTGTAGTGTATTTGTCTTCCATATCTTCTACCATCTTTTTCCGAAGTGTATCTAGTAGGTTGCCTCCTTTTTCGGTGTTAAGTAAATGCCACTTAATTTTTGGGGTTCTGTTTGGAATAAATTTTATCGGTTTCGGAAGCCTTATACTGCTAACCAAAATCCTGTGTTGCGACGTAAGCGCTTCTCCAGGGATCACTTTACAGTCCTTAAAGGTTTTAAGCATGTTCCTATCAGCTAGAATAAAATCGATTTGAGATTTTTTATTTCCACTTTTGTATGTAATCAAATGTTGTATGCTTTTCTTGAAAAATGTATTAATTATTGCCAGATTATGTCTCATACAAAATTCTAAGATTTGTTCCCCATCTTTGTTAAGTGTGCCATATCCAGACTCTCCCTGAATAGTCCTATACGCTGGGTTGCGGTTTCCCACATGGCCGTTGAGGTCGCCTCCGATGTACTTTACTTCTCCTGGACCGATCGAGTTGAGCAGGTCATCAAAGTCTTCCCAGAACGCATCCTTTTCGGTATCTGTACATCCGGTTTGCGGGGCGTACGCTGATATGACATTCAGGGGTGGTTGTCCGTCCATGGCCAATTTTACAGATATGAGTCGGTCACTTCTTCTGTCTACTTTAATTACACGCTATTTCAAGTACGAGTCCAGTACCACGGCTACTCCGTTTCTTGTGTTGGTGGTGCCGTGATATAACAGCTGATATCCAAGTCCCAAATCCCGTGATTTTGAGCCTTTCCATTTTGTCTCTTGTAGGCAGCATGTATTAAGTTTTCGCGCCTGCATTATTTTTGCTAGTTCTTGACTTCGTCCGGTAAGGGTGCCGAGATTCCACGTGGCCAGCCTAATGTTTGACTGTATTTGGGTATGCGAATTCTTGTTCTTGTCATCCATTTCGTCGCTTACGGGGGACGCCCTAGCACTATCTTCTTGACTCGCATAGTTCGCATCTCCATTTCCAGCATCGCTTCCGGGGTACGCCCTAGCAGTAATCACTCTCTTTGTTTTGCCTTTATTCATATTACGAGGAGGAGTGGGTTGACTTTAAGTTTTACGGCCGGTTGTCACCTGACGCCAAGGCTGTATCTTACACTAAGGTGTGGGCGCTGCCGTTGACCGTTTTTTGGTTCATCCGCCACCATCCCTTCTGAGCGCTCCAGACTAAACACTCAGCACTGCATGGACCTCTACTTTAGTTACGCCAAAGAAGCTCTCTGCAGGGGTTTGGTATCGAAGTATCCATCTCCGGCCTGTTGGTCCGCGGAAGCTATTTAATTTCACTCCTACCCCCCAGATTCTTAGAGAAAGAACCTGGTGAGTGTTCCCCTATCCGCCACCTGGGGACGCGTTCTCTAGGGGTGAGGCTCCCCCGAGAATAAAAGAAAGGCATTATACTAAAATATAATGCCCTCAACTACACGTTTACCCAATTTCATTTAAATTAGAACAAATTTACTTAAGTTCTTGAGTATCAAACTATCCTCTGATAGTTCAGCTTAAAAACATCGAAATGCCGGGACGTGCCCCTAGCCAGCCGCGTGTCCCAAGTCGATTGTAAGAACTTCGTTCGCTTCGCTCGCTCGTTCGATTATTATTACAACAATGGTTTTCTCTGCTTTATTCAGCTTAAGTCACTGAAGCCTTATTAAGTATGTCATGTTTTCTGGTAGCCCCATTTTACTTTTTTAAATTTTTTAATACATGAAGATTTAGGTATAGTACGTCTAATCTAATCCTGCACCGATATAACAAAACAAAGTAGTTATGGTCATTTTTCTAACAGCCTAGACCTACCTTACCTACCTACTTCGTACCTACTTAGTAGGTAGGTACTACTAGCGAAAACATGGTGCTCACTATGAAGGTCGTATCAAAATAAAATATAAATCATATCGAATTATTAAAACAGAATCTGTTTCTACTACCAGGACTAAAATCTCGTGGTTTATTAGAATGATGCTGATGTCGAACTGCGATGAAACAGGGATAGTATACGTAGTTGGTGCGTGAAATTGGTGATCGCGAAGTCGATCGAACAGTTCGGGTTATTATCTGTTTGGGGGCCTATTCTGATGCCCTTTTTATCTGCTCCTTGAAAATACTTTATTAAAATATAGGTATCTAAATAATAACTACTACTATTCTATATGTATAGGTTAAGGACTAGGGCTTCCAAATACCGGACTTCTCACAATACCGGTATTAATACCGAAACTGTCTTCATCAATACCGGGATCCCGGGATCCCGGTATTGAATATGAAGCGCTTAAAAAATTATAGATTTATTAAAAAGGGGAATTAAAAAGGGTTACTGTAACACCAGATATGTCCTAAAAGCTTTTAGAACAATAAACAATCAATGTCGCCATATGCATTAATTATATTTCACACTCCAGGTTGGCAATAATTTTATCCAACTTGTTGACTTCACCAGACACATTTTTAGTCCAACAACCAAACAACAACCCACCAGCCAACTTTTTTTCTAATTTCCGCCTAAATTAGTTTGCCATACTACAGTTCCTTGTTCCTTGCTCTTTTCTTTAAAATTTTTGATAAAATTTTAAGAACTAACTATATTAATCTCACTGTCAGGATTCATCTACCACCAACCACCAAATATTTATCTGACGTTCAGGCAACGATCTTATTTCAATAATAAAATATGGGCTAGATGCAAGTTAGATGCGTCTGACGTGTAGTAAGCTTCTTGATACAGCCGAATATGACCATTCTAATAGATATAAATGGTTTATACTGCAAATTTTCCTTGTTTTTGAAAATACCGGGATCCCGGTATTGCATTTAAAAATACCGGTATTGAAAAATACGTTTAAAATGACGGGATCCCGGTTTTTCGGGATCCCGGGATCCCGGTATTGGAAGCCCTATTAAGGACTCAGTAAAAATAACTTGATGATTAAAGATGAAAGTTTTTTCTAGTCAGATTCACGCGAAATAAGAATGTGAGTCCCGGTAACTGATAGCAAAGCTATTAAAAAATATGCTATTTGATAGAAAGTATCCATACACAGTACTTACTAGGCAGTAGGTAGAGTCCGACTAAGATTTTTATTTATTTTCATTCTTCTATCTTCAAGAATAGAATACCCGTCTTACATATTATCCAGGTGTGAATAAGAATAGTCGTGACTCCACCGCATTGTGTCGACGATTGGCAATCAAACTCTGGACCAACTTGCACTAAATCTATTGTCGGATTGTCGGCATGCCGATTTACTAACTGGGAACTATATCTGACGATTAACATTACAATATGCGAGCTGAATATGTAGGTACAGGATGTTAAATCCAATTGGGTAAATGGGTAGTACCTAAGGAGAAATCAGAAATTATATGAAACTACTCTTCGCTCCAGGATAATTATAGTTATACAGCTATATGCAATATAATAGCAGTTAATGATAAAATGACAATAATAAAGGAAAACCATAACTATATCAATATTATCGGAAGTTTGTTTATTATTCTTCTGGATTACTTTAGGTACATTCATTCAAAATTAATTGTAAACTTTACTTAAATAAGGAAAAATAATTACGTAAACCGGTTTTTTTATTCCTAGCAGAATTAAAAAAACTAGAAACCGGATGAAATAACACAATTGAATATGTAATTATTTCAATTAAATATTTCGCCCGTTATTTTTAATCGAGGCCGAGGCTTTACATCTAATCCTGAATTCCTGAAGGCCTTACGCGAACCATGTTCGACATGTTGCCTCCCTGTCACACTTACTTACGAATTTACAAGTGCGACAGAGAGGCAACACGGTCGACGTGGTTCGCGGTAGACCCTCTGGCTCGGTTAAGGCCACGTTAAGGCTATGAAAAAATTGCAGCCTGTCACACTTCGTGAACGCGTTTCTATTAATTCTCTTTGTGCTTCCATTTTATATTTACAGTGAGTTCAATTGTTATTTGTTTCACTCGGGGGCAAAGTTGTTGTTTAACCGCTCATGTTAATATTGATACCCGAGCAAGCGAAAGATTCCAAAATTGAACCACGAACGTAGCGAGTAATTCGAAAATTGGAATCTTGAGCGTTGCGAGGGTTTCAACGTTTTGTGTTTGCCCCCGAGTGAGACACAAAATTTTTCACCACACCAACCCAAAGCAAATATTAAATGTAAAATATCAAACAAAATCAAACCAAATCAAATCCAAATGAATGTTATTAAATATTTATCATCCAAAATAATCATTTAAATGTCAATTCTACCAGCAAACATAAGAAAACAACTCAAAATTTGCATTTGATTACTTTGTCTCAAGGATTGTCTCAAGGATTTCCGGGAATCGTCGCGCCGGCTGCGAACTTTGGTTAACTTTATCGCTAGTGCTACGTTATTTCGATAAATTTGGCATCATGAGTACCTGTGGCGAATGTGGAAGACCAGTGAAGGTTGCTGAAAAGCTTGTGTGTTGCCACTGCAGCTCACTGTACCACTTCCTTTGCGTGAATCTAACTGCATCGAACTTTAAAAAGACACCAAAGTCGAACTGGACGTGCGTAAAGTGCACCCCCGCCGCCGCCGGGCAGACACCACCCGCTATAACCAGCTCACCTGATGATATGGACCTGGAGGATACGAACAAAGCTGAGGAGAGGCAATGCAACCAGCCGGAGGACATGAACTCACTGATATCAGAAATACGACTGCTGCGTGATGATATGTCTAATCTGCGAACAGAGTTTAACAGTCGCTTTGACACGCTATCCGAAAAGCTCCATATCTATGAAACACGCATTACAAAACTAGAAGAAAATGAAAAGGAGAACTCCTTACTTAAGGCCCAAGTTGCAGATCTCCAAAAACAATTGAATCAGCAGACCCAACAAACTCTGAATTCTGAACTAGAAATCATAGGCCTCCCTGAAACTCCGAATGAGAACCCATATCACATGGTACTAACAACAGCCTCAAAATTGGGAATGAAGCTCGAAGACGTTGATGTGAACTTCGCATCTCGCACGGGCCCGCCGCGCCGCAAAGATGACAAAGACGGCGCTCAACCACGGCCCTTGGTAGTTTCCTTTGTGCGAAGAGTGAAACGCGAAGAGTTACTGAAAAATGCAAGGACACGGCGCTCAACGCTCAATAGCAAGGACATTGTTCCAACAGAACCTGAAAAGAAAATATTTGTAAATGAGCGACTGACAAGTGACAGCAGGCGTTTATTTCGTGATGCGCGAGCATGGGTCAAGGAGCATGGCTTTAGATACTGCTGGACCCGCAGAGGAAGCATTTACGTCAGAAAGCACGAAGGTAAAGATGGAAGCCCGGCCCTTCAAATTCGATCTTATGAAGATCTTCAGAAGCTGTCAGGAAAGCGCGACGAATAACTTATGTAAGACGTTTATATTTGTCGGACTTTTTTTGACCTGGTCATATACACTATGTTTACTAAAATGTTACCAACTGTGTCTAACTATCATGCATTACTTGCACCTAATTTTAAATATGTATACATATTACACTTACACATACGTTACACATTCACATATTTACACACATACAAATAAACTTAAAAAAGAACATTTAATACATATTACATTTTGCTTTAAAAATCATATCACTCTGTGTCACAATTCATTCCTCGCATGGGACGCTATTATAACTTATGGAGGCATTAATATACTGGACTATCATTACATTTGCTATTTCTATATTTTCAATGGCAACGTTTGATCTAATGACTGAAATCGACAATTCTTTTAACCTTGAATGCCATTATATCTCCACTCCTGAAGAATGTAGTCCCATTATCACAAAATACACACTAAAACTTCTTCAAGTAAATATAAGAAGTATGCAACGGAACTTTGATAACTTCTTATTGATTTTTGCACGATTGAATATTAGTTTTGATATTATTATTTTCAGTGAATGTTGGATTAACGAAAACTCTACGATTAGACAAATTGAAGGTTATATATCACACAGTACAAATAAGTATATAAATAAATCAGGTGGAGTTGTCGCTTATGTAAATAACAAATGGTCACCAAACTTTTCAGAACCGGCAATAGTGGATGCAAACTGCCTAGTGATAGATATCCCCAGCGTTTGTACAGTTCTAGGTCTTTATCGGTCTCCGTCCTTCACTAATACTGACAATTTTTTTCTGTCCCTGGATCAACTCCTCAAGTCCGTCTGCCGAAACTCTTGTCTTATAGTGTCAGGTGACATGAATATTAACATTTTAGGGTCAGCAGCTGATGACGAGCATGCATCTAGTTATCTAGATTTACTCGCTTCACATGGATTACTCTCATCTATAAACAGACCAACACATAGTAAAAGCTGCATAGACCATATATTTATCCCAAGTACTTTTATTGCGGAATCAGTTGTCTGTTCTACTGACCTTACTGACCATGACTTGATTATGGTAGGTAGGTATCAAATCAGAACGTCATATGAACACAACTCAAAAGAGATCACGATTAAAAGTTGACTACTGTGGACTGTACAGAGAGCTCGAATCTGTTGACTGGACTCATGTTGTACAAGCAAGAAATGTTGATGATGCAGTGTCTGTATTCTCCACTATTGTCTCAAATGCGATCACTAAAAACTCCAAAATTATTCAAGTAAGCCGCTCTAAATTCTGTATCCAACCCTGGATGACTCCTGGGCTCATTAGATGCTCAAAACAAAGAGATAAACTCCATCGAATCTCTAGGCAGTTTCCTAACGATGCCACTAAAAAACTAATTTATACACGATATCGTAATTTCTTTATTAAACTCCTTAGAAATCTCAAAGCAGAATATGAAAAAAAAGAACTCACTGGAAACACCAAGACGCCTAAAAAACTGTGGCAAACTATCAATAAAATTGCACATCGGAAATCATCAACGCCTACTGCGCATGATCTAACAAAAATAAAAAAATGCGAGAACGAATCCTTAAATGTATGCAATGATTATTTTTCATCTGTAGGACAAAATCTTGCCAGTATAATACTAAGTAAAGAAAATGAAACACAAGAGTCTCTGGCAGCTAAAGTTAAAGTATACCCACCCACATTGAACTCTATATACATATCCCCCACAGACAACAATGAAGTTCTGAGTCTTATTCAGAAACTGGATCCAGATAGTTCACCAGGTTTTGACAATATAAATAATAAGATTCTTAAAACCATCGGTCCCGAAATTGCTGAACCACTTGCAGCAATTTTTAATCAAAGCATTGAGAGTGGTATTTTCCCAAAAGCCTGGAAAGTCGCGGCAATCGTTCCGATACACAAAGGAAATGCAAAAAATGAACCCAGCAATTACCGCCCAATATCTCTTCTGGGATCATTCTCAAAGCTTTTGGAGCGAATTATAAATAAAAGAGTAATCTCTTACCTCGAATGCAACTCCATCCTAACGGAACGTCAGTTCGGCTTCAGAAAGGGAAAATCGACTGAAGACGCCGTAACCCTTCTGACTAAAATTGTCTCGACACAGTTAGATGAGGGTCGGGCCTGTGTAGGAGTCTTCCTGGACTTAGCCAAAGCCTTCGACACGGTCTCGATCCCCATCCTACTGAGGAAATTAGAAGCATACGGGTTTCGAGGGACTGCACTGAGGTGGTTTACAAGCTACTTGACAGAAAGAAGCCAATGTGTCAAAATCGGTGAACATCTTAGTGACCTTAGACCAGTTCTCTTCGGCGTACCACAGGGCAGTATTCTAGGTCCTACCCTATTTCTTTTGTATATAAATGACATTTCACTTATCTCCTTACACAATGCTGAAATTTTGTGTTACGCCGATGACACTGCAATAATTTTCCAAGGGAGCTCCTGGGAGAATGTCTGTGTACATGTCGAGAATGGTATGTCACTAGTGTCAACTTGGTTAGAGCAGAATCTTTTGACCCTAAATACAACTAAAACTAAATATCTATGTTTCCATAAGACTACAGCTTCTGCACCAAAACTACAGCGAGAGATTAAAGTCCATAGTCGTAACTGTAATACCCCTGATAAAAATTGTACTTGTGACCACATTACAAGAACAAATACAGTGAAGTACCTTGGAATTATGATAGATGAAAAACTAAATTTCAGAGAACATGTTTCTGCGGTTTCAGGTCGGGTACGAAAACTAATACACACAATAAAATTGTTAAGAGAATCAGCCGAATTTACACTATTGAAAACCATATACTTAGCTCTTGGGCAATCAATAATCAATTACTGCATTCTTGCCTGGGGAGGGTCAAGCTCATCTATCATACTAAAAATAGAAAGAGCGCAAAGAGCGGTGCTGAAGGTCGCTTTGAGGAAACCAATTAGGTACCCTACAACCGATTTATACAATGACGCTCAAGTCCTTAGTGTCCGGAAACTCTACATAATAAGGGTGGCACTGTACGTACATAAAATAGTCCTTAGCTCATCAAGTTACACCACACTACTTAATAATCGTATTTTTAAAATTCCCGTAACAGCAGTCAAAACTACATTTGCACACCATTTTTCTGTCTTTTTATACCCCCGTATTTACAATCGACTAGTTAGGTTATATGAATTTAAAAAACACTCCATTTTCGAGGCAAAAAAACTCTTATCAAAGAACTTGATGCATCTATCATATTTAGACACAGAAAATCTAATAAAGATACCATATTAACTAAACTCACCCACAATAACAATACACAAACACACCACGCTCACACGCTCACACACATACTCTCACACACACACACACACACACACACACACACACACACACACACATAAGTCTTGTATTATTACTTATTAATATTATATTTTACATTTTATTTAATGAAGAATTATTTTTGTTACTAAAGGCATAAAGATAATTTATGTTTATGTTTGTTTTAATATTTTTCATCTCTTTCTTATTTTTTTTTTTTTGTCATTTATATAAACTGTAATTACAAGTTATTTAGAGTTAAATTCCATTTCTCACCATCATTTTCTATAATTTATTGTAAACTAAATAATTGTCTCTCTGTTTTCAAAAACCCATTGTTGTAACTAACCGATTGTATACTATATTATTATTTTTACTGTAAGCCGCATTATTTCTCCCACGGGACAGGCTATGCCTAGTGTGGGAGTCAGCATAACTGTAACACTGCTATTTTCTATTTCAGAAATAAAGAATTTATTATTATTATTTTATTTATTATTATTACATGTGAAAAAAATGCAACTTTGCTATCAGTTTTTGAAGTGCAAGGTAAGCCTTTCCGAGCTGATGTGGTGAAAAGACTATTTTTATATTGTAAATATGGCTATTTTGAATCCTAGGACCGTAAAACTTACTATTCAGCGAAGAAAACACATATCCTGTAAGGGTTTATTACGCCAATAAAGGGCGTCCCTTTAAACTGTTGAGGACGCGGCCATAGAACAAATATGATACAGAAACGACACGATTAGCGCCACTTGCCCGGCTACCGTCCCACTAACCCGGGGTGAAGCGGTTAAACCGTTAACCCAGTGCCAAATTGTACTGGTAACCATGGTAACTTCAGGTTTAACCGGTTAACCCAGGTTTAAATGGTGCAAGTGGCCCGGAGGAAAGGTGAGATGCTTCTCCATACGTTTACGTTTTCCTCTGTTGATATTAACTTTATAGAAAATAATTTTGAGCAATTTGATGTAAATAAAATACATAATAATATTTATATTAAAAACACCCACGAAGGTCGTTTGATTTTTTACTTACTTACTTACTTACTGCTGTGGCGCAACGACCCGAAATGGATCTTGGCCTCCGACACCAAAGACCGCCATGCTACTCTGTCCAAAGCCGTTTCTGTCCAGTCGACGGCGCCGAGTTCGCTAAGGTCTTTCTGCACTTCGTCTCTCCAGCGGTACCTAGGGCGTCCAGCCGGCCTTCGGCCACTTGGTACTAAAGAGTACGCCCTCCAGACTGCGCGATCTTCCCCCATCCGGACTACGTGCCCGAGCCATCGGAGTCTAGCGGCGTTTGATTTTTTAGTTGTTTTAATTATTTTAAGAGTTAGAAGCTTTTAAAATTTTGTAAGTATGAAAATCGTTTTTTTACAAAAATATAAAATCCATGCTGAATTTACGGATGTGAATTGTGACAAGGACCAAAAACAATGTGAGACTATGTCAAGGACCAACAATAATAGCACTTTCGCTGCTACTCCCCTGCTACTGAATGAATTGAATTGAATTGAATACCTACTCCTACTGAAAGATACATTAAGACTATCCCGTTCGGCCATTTCCCCCCCACCCCTCATGCCTGGTCCAGTTATATACTAGATTAATGGAAATTGTTTATTTTCCCTATTAGTGTTTATCTTACCCACCTAACATTATCCGTTTCATCTTCATCTGCCAGTCACCTAATCTTTGCATAGGTACTTTACCCAGACTTTACCCGACCCGCGAAATAGCCCAAACTTATTTCCCTGGTAATATTTTCAGGGGTAACTCTTTCATTGTTGGAGACATATTGTGCAAATTTTATTGAAAAACTCTTCGTCAATTTTCAGGATGGAAATGTCCCTTTTATTCTAGAATTTTTATAAGTATTTTCGATTATATTTCGAATTGATTTGGAAGCGGAGTTAAAGTTTTGGGACGGTTATGATTTTTAAGGGTTAATAACTTTTGGGTTAGAGTGCTTTGAATTGTTAATTTGATCGGCGAAGATGTTTCGATAGGTACTTTAACAATAATACGCTTCGGAATGAATGAATGAATTATTTTATAGTAAGAGATGAAAATACTTTAATAAAAAAGAGATAAAAAGATTTGTATGATGAATTAAATTTTTGCATTTTATTTACGTTCGCTGTGGTACTAAAATCAGCTTTACTCATCAATACGAGGTCTAATGAACCTCATACAGTAGAATGTAAGCGATTTATTAGTATAACTAGTAGGTGATGATATAGCTATACCTATCCAAAGTATTACAAAATCTTTGTAATCCTCGATAAAACTATATTATAAGAATAACTTAGTTTCTAATTCAATAAAGAAACCAGAAGATCGAATATATTATAACATTTATCCGAAATGACTGTTAAGTTTGGAGTCTTAGTCAAATAGAAGGCATGATGCTGGCTAAGACGTGACTTTTGGGTTATTGTTGTGTTTCAAAAATATTACAAGAAAATATATGAAAAGGTATTTGAAGTGTACTTACACTAACTATAAATGAGGAAAAAAATACGGTTTTGAACTTTTTATATTTGGTCCGCCGATATACATTCAAAGTTAAATTTCAATATTCGTTTTTTCACACCTGCATCTGGCCTTACCTTCAAATCTAAGAAATCAGAACCTATTTTACATATTCGTTGCTCATATTTCAATGGAACACTTACTTCACAAGCAAGTGACTCAAAAAACACAATGACGTTCAAGCGAATTCCCAATCTCTTTCAAACTCTTCCCCGTCGTTTCTGGCACGACGAATATGACAAAAACGAGGCCCATAGCGTTGACAGCAGCACAAACGTAGAAGATACCGGGGGTAAAGATCTCTGTGGCAAGATGGTCGAAGTTCCAGCTGTGCAGGAGTACCAACCACGCCAGGCTCATGGAGATGGAACAGCATGTGCTTCTGAAGGGCGGGCTGTACATCTCACCGCTTAAGACGTTTGGTACGATGCCTACACCTGGAATAGACATTTTGAGACGTGAGAGATTTTTGCGTAGTCTAATTGACGCAAAATTTAGGAAAATAGTTGAGTTGTTGTATTGGATCTTTGCTATTATTGATTGAATCTTGATTACACGAAAGAAAACACATCGTACAAAAAGGCGAATGTAATGCTACATATAATAGGGCGTTCTTTACCAGTCAACCTCCGGGAAAAAGCAGATTAGTTGTAGGCGGTGCAACATGAATGGTACAGTCACGGAATTTGAACGATTGTCACTTTTCGATTATGTGTACTGTCACCTGCAATAATATGTCACACAACGAAGGCCGCAAAAATATCTGACACGATCTTATTTGTAGAGCCATAATAATAATAATAATTCAGCCTATATACGTCCCACTGCTGGGCACAGGCCTCCTCTCATGCGCGAGAGGGCTTGGGCTATAGTCCCCACGCTAGCCCAATGCGGATGCGGAGAGCCATAAGAGTGTGTCATATATTATTGCGGCCTTCGAAGACTAACATATTATTATTGCAGGTAACTGTAATGGCATTAAGATTCAAAAGTGACAAACCAAATTCCGTGACTGTACAAAGGAAGTATGTCGTTGTAAAACATTACTTAAATAAACTTACCAAAGTTGTAAGCGAATAGAAACAACATCAGCAATGCAAGAGGTAGCCATTGAATTGAATCGTGATGGTTGACCTCAAGGTACAAATATGTGCCCAAGATAGTCTGAAAAAGATTTAGACTTAAATATTTATCTGCTATAGGTACAGTCACCTGCAATAATATGTTACTCTTCGAAGGCCGCGAAAATATCTGACATGATCTTATTTGTAGAGCCATAAGAGCGTGTCACATATTTTTGCGGCGTTCGAAGAGTAACATATTATTGCAGGTGACTGTACTAAATACAAGTATATTTATTTGCTATTTTACGCTATACATATTTGGTCACATTGGCAGTCAATATATATTTAATTCTGACTGTAATTTAAGTAGGTATCTCTTAGTGCATCCATAATATCTGTTTGACACACTAGCACACTACGCGTCTATCAAGTTTGATGCAGATGAGAGTTGTACTCAAGTTATCGTAAGACAAACTTTAAAAAATTGGAAAAATATTAATTTACAAAACCTCTCATGGTTTTCTCACTTCGTTCGGCCAATAAATACTTACTTACCATAAACAAACAGCAAAAACCAAGCGACATCTTCAACATGACCCGTCGGCCACACCTCTCAACCAGCAAAGGGGTCATGATGACCCCACACAACTCTGTCAATCCAAGCACAACATTCCCAACATCAGGATCCAATGAAGAAAAAGGACTTTTAAAAATTATAGTTGCTAGGTAAATTGCTGCTATCCTCCCACGAGTTGATTGCAGACAAAGAAGAACGGTCGTTATAAAAAAGCCTCTTATATTCTTCCTCTGAAGCCTTAATAAGCATCTTTTTGCTACTTTGCTATGGCCGTCTTCCGTTTGTGGTAGTATCGCTTCGTTGCTATATTTACAAATGAGTTTTAATTCTTCATCGATGTCTTCACTTCTTCCTAGATCGTGAAGAGTGAGCCTTGCATCATTAAGTTTACCTGTAAACAAGTTATGTATAAATATTTTAGTTTTGGTCTTATTGATATACTTAGGTAACTATTTATTATTAATTATCAAAAGGACTTTACCGCGCGAATACTCATTGTCCTCATTGAGTTCGCAATGTTTTATTTCAAAGTATCTATGCTCACTATTCATCTATTACCAGATCAGCTCACGGAATACCATATACTAAAACTCAGTTCAATCCTCGAATGGGTGTAACATACAAAACAAAAAAAAGGGTAAAATTGAACTAAAATATTAAGAAAAGAATAAATTCAATATTTCACAGACTTTTGATCAATTACCTTTCATCACTTGATACACATGAGATTCCGGTACATAAAACAACACCAGTACATGCACACAGCTGATACTGACGCACACATAGCAGACCACTCCTACAGACACATAGGGGCCCAGGGAACACACTAGCAGGTTTCCGAGTACATGCATGATGCCGGCCATGGCTATTATGGCACCACGGTTTTCTGGTGAACTGGAAGATTTTAAAAATAGAAATTCAATTATATCAAGGAGATACCTACGTCTGTGAACGATACAAAAAAAATTAAAGAAAGGATTAAAAAATTCACGACAAGCAATTATTCATCTTCAAAAAATCAAAACATCTTGCCCGATGTCGTAATTTTAAATGTTTCCTATAATTTAAAAATATTTCATCATCATCATCATCATCTCAGCCATAAGACGTCCACTGCTGAACATAGGCCTCCCCCTTTCAAAAATATTTAAAAAATATAAATTGTTTATTTGTAGAAAAGGTGTAAGTACAATAAATATCTTAGATAAAATGTACAAGTTTACCCTTATCAGCTATTTATAAAGAGCATGCAAATTTAAACAAAATTGAAAAACTATTTAAATATAATGCTAGCCAAAAAAATTAAAAGCAGAAAGGCAGGCTGTGCAAGGAAGGAAATTACTAACGCACAGTTGAGGACTGCCAAGTTGCCAACCATCAAAGCGGTGATGATGGAAATGTTGTCGCTTAGAGCGATGGCGGAAAGAAGTGGCAGAGGGATTATAAAAATGCGATAGAAAATACAAAGCGAAGCTACATCTCTATGCAGCGAAAAAACCTTAAGCCGATCTAAAGTCATGCTAACAGCCCACAAACAAGACATCCTCCAGACTGAGCATAGTAGCTCTACCCCCTCTGCCACGCATACGGTAGTTTTACTCCATTTTCGAGTCGAAAGTGTCTTTGTGTGACGTCCGTGTCTTTGAACAGTTTGAACGGACCAATCACGGCACGGGACCTCGCTCACCTCGTCCCCCGCACCCCCGTATTTTTGGCAGCATCGGTTTCATGAAATAATTGCTCTAAACTCCGTCTAGAGGATTCCTAGTCTATGTAGCAGCCATACTATTCTAGCCGCTCTTCTTTGGATGCAGTCCAGAGGGAGATACATTTATCCAGACTAGGGCATGCTCCCGGGAATTCCCGGTTCTCAAATTCCCGGGAATTCCCGGGAATTTTATAGTGTCAAAAGAACCGGTACTGAAGACCCGGTACCGGTACTTCCCGGTTCTCATCATCATGACTATTTATTCCCAATGCAGTAGTAGTAATGTTTTAGTACTTTAGCTCGGGACATTAAATAACATTTAATAATGGTGCTATGAAACGGGGGACCCAAATAACCCAACAAACTAACCTAGTAAAGTAGGTATTCGTGCAGGCAGGCCGTACCGTCATAGTGCTGAGTGCATCGACTACGCTACGGCCGTGTGGCTCGGCCCAGGAGGAGCCAAAGTGTGCCGGTTAATTTCGTAAAATAGGTTGGAACGCCAATTAAGTATTTTTTTTAATAAATTAAGTTATTTATTAATTCTTATGCAATTATTTATATCAAAATAAGTCATTCGATAAAGATTGTACGCTAACACAAACAATTTCTTAAAAGTATTCAAAAGATGCCTTGAGAACCGGGAAGAACCGGGAATCCCGGTTCCGTCCATGCCCAGAACCGGGAAATGAAATTCTTGGTACCGGAACCGGTAATGCATGCCCTAATCCAGACAGACTATCGTGATTGGTACGGAAATAACATGACAATTGGAACGGAACTCTGTATGGAACTTGAGAGTTGAAATTTCTGTGGCCATCCAGACCGAACTCATTTATTAAAATTTTGCGTAAGTGTTTTGAAGCTACCGTGGAACTGAAGACACAAACATTTTATAGAGTCTGTGCGGAAAGAGAAGAGTCGTAGAATGTATTGGATCCCATAGATTTCACGACTCTTCCCTTCCCGCACAGACTCTACCTAGATGGAACTTTCTGAGAGTTGAAAATTCTGTGGCCAACCGGACCGCACCTTATTATAGACCTCTCTCATTAAAATTTTGGCGTAAGTGTTTTGAAGCTGCCATGGAACTCAAGACACAAGGTATAAAACCTAGATACCTACTCAATGATAAAATAAAATGCTAACTAGTTCTGGTGTATTCAGAATATTCGGATAAAAAACAAAAATCTGCAAAAACAAGTTGTCACATCGAATTAATATAAAATGTGCGTTCCGCTATTAATTTCGGCCGGGCGTTTATTGTTCACAGCCACTGAACAATGAAACTCGTTGTTTTCAGTTCACGGAGTGTGGATTATTAACAAATTTTATTAAATGTAGGTATTTTTTAACGGTACGGTATTATTTATCATTTTAAATAACCTCATCATCATCATCATCAATATTTTGTAAATACCTACAGGAGGTATAATTTATTAGTAAGAACTTTCTAAGTGAGCACCTAAAATGTTAAGTGGTAAAATAATACGAATCATAAATTGATAAACATACAAATACTTATTATTGAAAAGATACTCCTTTGAAACGATACATTAAATACAGAATACAGAGTTCCACGCGAACGAAGCCTGGTATTTGGATTAAGTTAAGAAGGGTCTCCCTACATTATGTCGACGCGGAATCGGAAAAAGCCGAGAGAAAAAACCTTTATGTCTGCGCAAGGAGCGAAGAAGTCGTCATTCGGCTCGGCTCGCATCGGCCGACGCCAGCCGATCGTGCCGACGCGCCTAGGTACTACGCCTCTTTCGCGCTTATTATATAGCGCAGACATAAAGGTTTTTTCTATCGGCTTTTTTAGTACGGAGACCCTTCTTAATTTAATCCAAATACCAGGCTTCGTTCGGGTGGAACTCTGTATTCTGTATCGTTTCAAAGGAGTATCTTTTCAATAATCTTGTATCATCTTCCCCGCGTTGTCCTGGCATTTTGCCACAGCTCATGGGAGCCTGTGGTGCGCTTGGCAAGTTGGCAACTAATCCCAAGAATTGGCGTAGGCACTAGTTTTTACGAAAGCGACTGCCATCTGACCTTCCAACACAGGGGTAAACTAGGCCTAATACCCAAGTAGCATTGCAAGCTGTATATAAGCTGTATTAAAGTTTATTTGTATACTATAAGCTGTACAGTTAGGCTGTACAAAGGCTGTATAAGCGCTTATACAGCCCTTATAAGTAAAAAAAGGGCCCAAATTATACAGCCTTTGGCGTTATTAGAGCTGTAGAGTAGCTGTATAAGCAATACATAAGCTGCATAATAGCTGCATTACAGCTATATTTCGGTGTAACAGGAAACCTTAACACTACAGATAATCTCTTATAAGTACGATATAAGAATATAAGTTTTAAATGAGTTATAAGAAAGAATTACAAGAGAATAATAATCATTTAAGAAACTAAAATGTCTTAATCTTGTTCATTCGTAATATAGTAATGGCGACAATAAAGTGTTATAGTGGATGGTAAAAGTAAAAGTAAATATTATACAGGACTTGAATGGAATTTTACATTATTGGTAAGTGCGGATTATTATTTATTGTGAACCTGTGTATCTTTTCTGGCAAAATATTTACGCGCCTGCCAAATAACAAAGAGAAACCATAAGGAAAATATCAAAAATCGGTAAAGTTACTGTTTGTTTTTAAGGTTAGAGTATCAAAAATATTTATAAATATGAATTCTAAGGCTAAACAATTTATTTTAGCTGGTAATCATAACACGGCGTTAGTCTGCGAAATATTTGCAAGTATTTCTTTAATTATATTTACAAATACGTTTTTTTTTAATTGTAAAATGGCGACAATTTTTAAACAGCCTACAGGATAGTTGGAGAGCATTATAATCTTAGTAGCTGTGCTGTGTAATAAATGGAGTGTCTTTTACAGCTTTTGTAATTAAAACAGCTTTATAATAGAATATTCGTATTCGTTTGGCTGTATTTCGGTTCTCCGTACATAAGTTATAATTCTCTTTAGAGATCCGTATAACAAATAAAAAACCTGTACTGTAACTGTCATTAATTAAAAACATTCGTAAAAACTAAAAAACTAAAACTAGTGCCTACGTCAAATCATGGGATTAGTTGTCAAGCGGACCCCAGGCTCTCATGAGCCGTGGCGAAATGCCGGGATAACGCGAGGAAGAAGAAGACTGTAACTGTCATATATTCCTTTAGTTTTATAATACACTTATTTTCAGAAATCATTACACTACTATACTTATACGAGTGTAAAATTACGCCAAAAGATTGTTATAAGCGACTCTATCAGTAATACAGAAAAAAGCTGTACTATAGCTGCCATTTATTCATTTGATTTTATAATACCCTTACAGACAGAAGTTATACAACTACTATTCTTATAGGAGAGTAAGATTACGCCATAAGAAATAGCTTTAAAACGGGGTTGACAGATACATTTGTACAGCTACAAGTGCCAAGTGATACTACAATACAGCCTGTATACAGCTTTTACGATAAAATTAGCTTGTAGTGTTTCACAACACTTAATGTTTTAAAACGGAGTTGACAGATACTTTTGTACAGCTAAAAGTGCCAAGTGTTACTACAATACAGCCTGTATACAGCTTTTACGATAGAATTAGCTTGTAGTCTCTCACAACACTTTTAGTTTTATAGTAGATTTTTTATATTCTGATAAAGCACCCCATGCTTCCGCAGAATCCTTTATAATGATTTTATACAGCTCAAGGCTGTATAATGTCTGTAAAGTACCTTTTATACAGCTTAAATCTTTTCTGACACTCTTATACGTCCCTTAAATCACTCTAAGTTCTCAATTGGCTGCTATATTGATGTTGCCGACACTTCCATGCTACTTGGGATATTGGGATTAGTTCGGTTTCCTCACAATGTTTTCCTTCACCGAAAAGCGACTGGTAAATATCAAATGATATTTCGTAGGTACATAATTTCCGAAAAGCTCATTGGTACGAGCCGGGGTTGAACCCGCGACCTCCGGGTTAAAAGTCGCACGGTCTTACCGCTAAGCCATCAGCGCTTTTTTGTTGCTTTCAATGATATTGGTACAGTCTATCAATTTCTGATTCGAATTATTTTGGCGCTTAAAATTTTAGGTGCACACTTACCAAGTTTCTTACTAATATCATAAATGCGAATGTAACTCTGTATGTCTGTCTGATACCTCTTCACGCCAACTGCAACGTCGGCGTGCAGAGGGCCTACCGCGAAAACAGAAATTCGCAAATTGCGGGACCTTCCTCTTTTACACCAATGAAGGCGTAATTAAAGTGACGGAGAAAGATGCCCGCAATTTGCTAACTTCTATTTTCGCGGTTATATTCCCATACAACTTGCAGTCGGCTTGCAGTCCGTCTGTACCTGCCCTGATACAGGCTGATTGACAACTTACGCTATCTCACCAAGGTATACAACGTTGATCACATGGATAGACCCAGCAGCCATGCCAGCAGCGAACGTTCCAGCCCTCATCGTACTAATATTGAGAGCATTAGCCATGATAGCGTAGCCGAGAATGTTGAAACTAGATGTAAGAAGCAGGATTGGCTTGCGACCGACTCGGTTAGCGGTGAAGCCGGATAGGAGAGAACCTGTAAGAGAATCACATTATATTCAAGCCAATATCGTATAATGGCTCCTTTACACGATGGCCCAGCGCTGGGCCAGCCAGATGGCCATGCGATGGTTGAGAGCACGCACTATGGAATAGGCTATACGTGAAATAAAATAAAATCTTAAATCTTCTCGAGGCAGAGGTGTAGGGTTAGAGCCGGTGTAGCTTTATATGACGTTCATAAGCGCATTGTAATATGCCTACTTGAATAATAAACTATCTTTATCTTTATCTCTTTATTCTTTATTCTTTATTCTTTATTCTTTATTCAAACACTATGTATAAGTTTACAGCTCAAGCCAAGGCACTTTATCTTATCGTGTAGATGTAGATGCGTACGCACCATCGCTGGCCCACTACCTTTGACGTGCGTACTAAAAACCGACAACGTGGTCATCCCATCGCTATTCCGACGCGCTATAAGCCAGCCGACACCACTACCCTCTCTGCACACTGGCCCATCTTAGTGGGCCAGTATGATGGCCCATCCTGTAGAGGAGCCGTAAAGTTGACTAGGTAAGAAGGATCCAGGGTTTAACTTTGAACAGCTTACGTTCTTTTGAAGTATCTCAGAGACAGATTTAGGTTTCGCCTCTTTGATCCCCGACGTAAAAAGAGGGGTGATTTAAGTTTAACCACTATTTATGTGTGTGTCTGTCTGTGTGTGGCATTTTAGCTCTTAAACAAGTAAACCGATTTAGAAGCTGTCCACCCTTCATCATCATCATCATTAGGCTATAGTAGTCCACTGCTGGACATATATAGCCCTCCCCTAAAGAGCGCCATAGCGCCCTCAGCTTGCCGCATCCAGCATCTGCCTGCAGTCTTTCGTAGATCGTCATCCCACCTGGTCGGAGGGCGTCCTACACTACGTTTTCCGAATTACCCTTAGGCATGGCAAAAAGCCAGTATACAAAAACGAAACAAAATACATATAAGAAACGTACCATCGCTCACTCTGTCTGTCCATCGGTGGACCTTAATACAAAATGCATAAGGTCCACCGATGGACAAAAAAGAGTGTTGCTGTTTGTACAAAGAATATAATATAATAAATATAATATAAATATGGACCCGGGTATGTCCTTAAACTACGTCCAAGGCCACCGGTGGACGGGCAGCAGCGTCCCTCAAATTCGGTGTACTCGACTGCGATCGCCAACCCGCCTGCCCAGCGTGGCGATTATGGCATTCACCCCCCCATCATGCAGAGCACAAATTTAAAACCACGGCCCCGAGGTTCCGGCGACCCCCGGTGCTCTGGCTATGGCAGCGGTCAGGGCATTAGCGGGGTCAGGGGTGCTAAGAATCTCCGGCAAAGATCCGGCTGCCCGCCCCGACGACGACTGGCCCTGGTAACACACAACATACGCACTATGAGGACTGACGAAAAGATCTGCGAGCTGGAAGAGGAACTGAGCAGGTTACACTGGGACATTGTAGGGTTATGCGAAGTCCGTAGAGAGGGGGAGGACACGACAACCCTGAAGTCTGGTAACTTGCTCTACCACCGGGAGGGCGACCAACAGTCCCAAGGTGGTGTCGGGTTTCTCGTTCACAAGTCCCTCGTAAACAACATAATAACCATTGACAGTGTGTCGAGCAGGGTGGTATACCTAATACTCAGAATATCCAAAAGATATTCGCTGAAGGTCTACGCATCGACCTCGTCACACTCCGATGATGAAGTAGAGGCTATGTATGAGGACGTAAGTAGGGCCATACATACTTCTAAAACTTACTTTACTGTCGTTATGGGGGACTTCAACGCAAAGTTGGGCAAGAGAAGCGGTGATGAGTTGAGAGTGGGGCAATTTGGGTATGGGCAACGGAACCCCTACGGGTCAGAGACTGGCCGACTTTCTGGAGAGAGAGGAACTCTTCATGATGAACTCTTTCTTCCAGAAGCCGCCTCACATGAAATGGACCTGGATGAGTCCTAACGGTTCCACGAGAAACGAGATAGACTTCATCATGACTGACAAGAAAAGGATATTCAGTAATGTCTCTGTGATCAACAGGGTAAAGACCGGTAGTGATCACCGAATCGTAAGAGGCTCACTAAATATCAATATTAAACTTGAAAGGTCCAGCCTGATGAAGTCTACGCTCCGACCTACTCGAGCCCATGTTCAAAACCCCGAAAGCTTTCAACTCGAGCTCTCTAACCGCTTTGCTTGCCTAGAGAACTTGGCTTCAGTGGACGAAATCAACGACGGGCTAGTGGAGACTGTCCACACAGTAGGGTCTAAGTTTTTTAGACCCCGCCGTAAAGATAGACCTCAGAAATTGACCGAGCAAACCTTAAACCTCATGGCTGAACGACGCTCGCTACAGTTGCAGTCTCCCGATGACGCGAAGTCATATAGGCAGCTCAATAGACGTAGGTATATCTAAGTCCTTGCGACATGATCTGCGTCTCTTTAATACTAACCGTATTAAAGAGACTATTGAGCGAAACCAAGGCTCCAAAGTGTTCGCAAAGGACAAGTCTATTGGGCAAAGCCAGCTGACAAAGCTGAAATGGGAAGATGGCAGCATAGCGTCGAGCAAAGCGGAGGTTTTAGGCGAGATCGAGGGGTTCTATGGACAGTTATACACTTCGATCGCAAAGCCCGTTGACAGCTTGCTTGCATCCAAGAGCCAAGCTGTCCCGACATTATACCGAAGATATCCCGGACATCAGTCTGTACGAGATTAGGATGGCCCTGAAGCAGCTTAAGAACAATAAGGCGCCGGGCAAAGACGGAATCACTTCAGAGCTTCTGAGAGCGGGTGGAACACCGGTACTTAAAGTCCTCCAGAAGATCTTTAATTCCGTCTTATCCGAGGGCAAAACGCCTAAAACATGGAGTAGAGGCGAGGTGGTGCTGTTTTTCAAAAAAGGTGATAACAGCCTATTGAAGAACTATAGACCCATCACGCTTCTGAGCCATGTCTATAAGCTATTTTCAAGGATCATCACGAACCGTCTCGAACACAGACTTGATGACTTCCAGCCTCCCGAACAAGCCGGTTTCCGAAAAGGCTATAGTACCATAGACCACATCCATACGCTGCGGCAAGTTATACAGAAGACCGAAGAGTATAACTTGCCATTATGCTTAGCGTTTGTGGACTATGAGAAAGCCTTCGATTCGGTGGAAACATGGGCGGTGCTTGAGTCTCTTCAGCGATGCCATATTGACTATCGGTACATCGAAGTGTTGGAGTGTTTGTATAGTAATGCCACCATGTCGGTCCGAGTACAGGAGCAGAGCACGAAGGCGATTCCATTGCGAAGAGGCGTAAGGCCGGGAGACGTTATCTCTCCGAAACTGTTTACTGCCGTAATGGAAGACGCCTTCAAGCTCCTGGAATGGCAAGGACTTGGCATCAATATCAACGGCGAATACATCACTCACCTTCGGTTTGCCGACGATATCGTAGTCATGGCAAAGTCGATGGAGGAACTCAGCATGATGCTCGATGACCTCAACCGAGTTTCACAACGGGTGGGCTTGAAAATGAACATGGACAAGACGAAACTTATGTCAAATGCCAATGTTGTACCCATCCCAGTCTCTGTTGGGATCTCGGTACTCGAAGTTGTTGACTCTGACCTAGGACAAGTAGTCCAATTAGGTAGGTCCAACTTCGAGAAAGAGGTCAACCGCCGAATCCAACTCGGTTGGGCAGCGTTCGGGAAACTACGTAATGTCTTTTCGTCCGACATACCTCAGTGCCTCAAGACAAAAGTCTTTAATCAATGTGTGTTACCAGTGATGACTTACGGTTCCGAAACGTGGTCTTTCACTATCGGCCTCATCTCAAAACTCAAAGTCGCTCAACGAGCTATGGAGAGGGCTATGCTCGGAGTTTCTCTGCGTGATCGAATCAGAAATGAGGAGATCCGTAGACGAACTAAAGTCACCGACATAGCCCACCGGATTAGCAAGCTGAAGTGGCAATGGGCGGGCCACATTGCACGCAGAGAAGATGGCCGGTGGGGTCGAAAAGTGCTCGAGTGGAGACCACGGACTAGCAAGCGCAGCGTAGGGCGTCCACCCACAAGATGGACAGACGACCTTGTTAAGGTCGCCGGAGGACGCTGGATGCGGGTCGCTGCCAACCGGTGCGAATGGAGGTCCAAGGGGGAGGATGTTCAGCAGTGGACGTCTTATGGCTGAGATGATGATGATGATGATGATGAATATAAATATTGGGGACATCTTACACAGATCAACCTAGCCCTAACTAAGCAAAGCTTGTACTATGGGTGCTAGGCGACGATATACATACTTATATAGATAAATACATACTTATATACATAGAAAACACCCATGACTCAGGAACAAATATTTGATCACACAAATAAATGCCCTTACTGGGATTCGAACCCAGGACTATCGGCTTCGCAGGCAGGGTCACTACCCACTAGGCCAGACCGGTCGTCCAGAAGAAAGTGAAACGAAATGGCATCATCCCAGCATGTTGCTGATGACTTCCAGCGCTGATCTTCCTATATGACCATCAAGTGATAAGAATCACGGCAGGTTACAAGCTAAAAGAAAGAAAAAGAACCGGCCAAGTGCGAGTCGGACTCGCCCACCGAGGGTTCCGTACTTTTTAGTATTTGTTGTTATAGCGGCAACAAAAATACACCATCTGTGAAAATTTCAACTGTCTAGCTATCACGGTTCGTGAGATACAGCCTGGTGACAGACGGACGGACGGACGGACGGACAGACAGCGGAGTCTTAGTAATAGGGTCCCGTTTTACCCTTTGGAACGGGTACGGAACCCTAAAAAACCGTCCAAGTACGAGTCGGACTAGCGTTCCAAGGGTTCCGTACATTAAGTCCGACTCACGCTTGACTGCACATTTCTAATAGGTTTTCCTGTCATCTATAGGTAAAGAGCTATTTTGTGGATTTTTTTTCAAAATTTTAGACCCAGTACTTTCGGAGAGAAAGAGGGGGAATTGTCATTTTTTGGCTTTATCATAATTAACTTCTAAGGGTTATTCCCACTAGTTACCACCAAGTTCTTACCAATGGTAAAAGGTTACCACTAGTTACTACCAACTCGGCTTGGTGGTACTACTGGGAATTTTTATTCCCAGACTTCCCAGTAGCTACCACTGGTAAAAGGTGGGATTTTTTTTTCCCAGTAGTTACCACCAAAATATTGTTAGAATTCAATACTAAATATAAACAGTATAAATAGTATATAATAGTATAAATGTAGCGTGCTGTAATAAATAATTATGTGTCAGTTAGTGATTCAGTAAACTGCTTTAAGTGATCAAAAATATTAAAACAGTTTTACCGGTATAATTGTAAAAACTAAAATAGAAGAGTCTCATTCTAGTTAAGTATAAATTAACTTATGGCTGCTATTTAACTGATCACCAGATTTAGTAAAATTTAATACCAAAAAAATCTATTTAACCACCCTAAAATAATGAATGATCACCAAAATTATAACACCATTTTAATGTGATATGATTACCAATTTTATTACATTTTACTATCCTTTTAAAGGAAATGACACCAAACTAATCATTATTAACCCAAAAATAGTAAATGATTACCAAATTTCAAACCCCATTTTAATGTGAAATGATAACCAAATTTTTACATCTTGCTATCTTATTAAAGAAAATGACACCAAAATAATCATTGTAAACCCAAAAATAGTAAATGACCACCAAAATTAGAACTCCATTTTAATATAAAATTATAACCAAATTTTTAAATCTTGATATCATATTAAAGCAAATGACTCCAAAATAATCATTGTAAACCCAAAAATAGTAAATGACCACCAAAATTGTAACCACATTTTAATTAAAAATGTGCAAATATTTAATATAATTATCGTTATCCTATTAAATTAATTAATCCACTTCGTCACCTTTTTCTAGTAGCATTTTATTTCTGTAACAGTCGCAGTTCTAACCTAACCTAACCCACTTTTCTAGTAGCATTTCGTTTCTGTAAGGGTCGCAGTTCAAACCTAACCTAACCTAACCCACTTTTCTAGTAGCATTTCTTTTCTGCAAGGTTCGCAGTTCAAACCTAACCTAACCCACTTTTCTAGTACCATTTCGTTTCAGTATGGGTCGCAGTTCAAACCTAACCTAACCCACTTTTCTAGTAGCATTTTTTTCTGTAAGGGTCGCAGTTCAAACCTAACCTAACCCACTTTTCTAGTAGCATTTCTTTTCTGTAAGGGTCGCAGTTCAAACCTAACCTAACCCACTTTTCTAGTAGCATTTCTTTTCGCAAGGGTCGCAGTTCAAACCTAACCTAGCCCACTTTTCTAGTAGCATTTCTTTTCTGTAAGGGTCGCAGTTGAAACCAAACCTATCCCACTTTTCTAGTGGTATTTCTTTTCTGTAAGGGTCGCAGTTCAAACCTAACCTAACCCATTTTTCTAGTAGCATTTGGTTTATGTAAGGGTCGCAGTTCAAACCTAACCTAACCCACTTTTCTGATAGCAGTTTTGTCCTGTATGGGGCGCAGTTCAAACCTAACCTAACCCACTTTTATAGTAGCATTTCGTTTCTGTAAAGGTCGCAGTTCAAACCTAACCTTACCTACTTTTCTAGTACCATTTCGTTTCTGTATGGGTCGCAGTGCTAACCTAACCCACTTAACTGATAGCAGTTTGACTTACTTGTCTAGTAGCATAACGAAATGCTACTAGAAAAGTAGATTAGGTAAGGTAGGTATGCGGTGCGGGGTACGGGAGGTTGAGCGGGAGGGGCTAGTAATTTTGGCATCGGTTAGTTTACTTTATTTGGTAATATGTATACATTTTTTGGTTATCATAGTGGTTTATTTAGGTGAAAATATCGCATTAATTTGGTCTTCAAGATTTGGTGATCATTAATGATTTTTGGTGATCATTCAATATATTTGGTATTTGAATACAATTTGAAGTGCAGTCGTAATTAAAATGGTGGTACTTTTGTATTTTTAGGCCTTATTTTTTTGGTGTTCAGTAATTTTTTTTGGTAAGCATTATTTTTTTATTTAGGGTACCAAAGTATTTTTTGGTGGTCATTATATTTGACCGGAGCGTAGCGAAGGTCTACGTTTCGACTGAAGCATTTTGCTTTTGTATGTCCGGATGTTCTCCTCTACAGGTCGCAATTCTTAACCGAATCTCGTGAAATTATGTGAGTGGATTCTATGTCTAAATATTTTTTTTTTGTCCGTCCGGTTTTTTGATTTTTTTTAAAATGGCGGAGTCGTGATAGCTCGCGCCTAAACAAATAGTGGTATCGGTACCATAAGAGTGTTTTCTTTTTGAGATATGTTTATAGATTAAATGGCCAAAAATTCAGAAAATTTATTTCGCTGGTTTCGGAGGTATTGAGATATTTAATTTTAACTAATTTTAATTTGAGAAGGAGTAGCTAAATTTCGTCAACTCACCTAAGAACTATTTGGCTCAGTTTGTAAACGTTCGCTTTTTCTGTTTGCACAGAGGGTGTGGGTTCGATCCCCAGTAATTGTATGCTGGGATATTATAACTTTTTGTATTTTTTTACACATAAATTTCGTATTGGTTTTTTATTTATTTACTATAGTTAAAGCTCTTAGCACCATGTTATTTAAAGCTCTGCTCGCGAGGTCTACAGCTCACACAGCCACTAGTTGTAGCCTTAACTTATTATCCGGATTAAATTTATCTTATTAACTGTAAATTGAGTTACATATTTATATAAACGAACAAACAAATCAGTCAAAAACCGACAGAACCGATTTCGTTTTATTATTTACAGCTACTTACTTCATTTCGTTCCATATAACACGACGCAGAGCTGGAATATGTAGGTATTCATAATTTGTAGTCAGGCTAAATACCTAAAGGGCATGGTTGTTATTAAAACCGCTTAGGGCGCGCTTCGGATGGGCTGACTGCTCGGACTAACCAGCATAGGCTCGCATTCCAATTACGCTCGGTAGTACATCGCTCGGTCATATAACGCTGGTTGTCTCGATTGCTTAAACACCCACGCTAGCGGGATGGTAATAATCGAACGAGCGAGCGAAGCGAAGTGAAGTTCTTACATTCAACTTGGAACACACGGCTGGCTAGGGGCACGTCCCGGCATTTCGATGTTTTTAAGCTGAACTATCAGAGGATAGTTTGATACACAATAAGTTAAGTTAATTTGTTCTAATTTAAATGAAATTGGGTGAACGTATAGTTGAGGGCATTATATTTTAGTCATTAAATTTTGAGCAGGCTCGATCAAGAGGATTTTGAGCTAGAAGAGCTTAAAATGCTAAAAAGCAATTTGTGAGGGGTCTTGCTATTCTGGTATTTAATTGCAAGAAAGTATGGTCGAGTTTGGTATCAAATGAAAGTGCTCGGTTTACACATTTATAATATTGTTTTTTAATTTAAGATTTTAAAATAATTAGCAAGATAAAAACGACATAAAATAAACATAATATTAGTGTTTGACATTTGACAAGAAAAATTACGGATTACCACAGATACAGTTTATTTTAATCTCTATGGTGACTTAAATTTATCAATTAAGGGCTCCACAGATCTTGCAATAAGTCGCACGTGGTTTTCGATACTTTGACGACTAAGTAGCACTGCATACAATTGATCTTTTTGGCAAACCGCGAGTTCTCAGTTCGGGGCGAACTAGTACTCTACCAGAGGGGCATCAGGTACTATTCGTACACTTATTTTTTTGTATTTAACTTTTATTATTTTATAAATATGTTTATTGGAAGGAGAAGAGTAATTAAAATCACATAAAACAACCTTAAATTAAGTACGACGAAGGGGCAAGAGGGCGTCAGGCTAAGAGCAAAAATCAGAGAAAGAGTAAAATCATAATTATGTAGGTACTTTATCTGATTCTGATGGCGATGGTGTGCGAATGCGAACGTCTATAAAACCTGGTAGAGCTGGGAATGTGAATGTGATCTTGCAATTAAATTTGGTATAGATGTTTTTAAGTTTTCTTAATATTATCACCAAGCCGAGTTGGTGGTAACTAGTGGGATTTTTTTTCCCAGTAGTTACCAGTGGTAAAAGGTGGGAAAAAAAATCCCAGTAGTTACCACTGATAAGAACTTGGTGGTAACTAGTGGGAATAACCCACTTCTAAGTTATTTATTTTAAAATTAAAAATATATATATATTTGACATTCTCAAAATGAGCTCTTTCATTTGATAATATAACACGATATAGTTTTATAAAGTAAATTTTTTAACTTTCTCATTTACCCCCCAAAAGTGGCCCCCATGTTTAAAATTCATTTGTTTACGTTACATGTCCGTCTTTAGGTCACTAATTTATATGTATGTACCAAATTTCAACTTAATTGGTCCAGTAGTTTTCGAGAAAATAAGGTAAGTACCCCTATTAACGAGGGGGTTAAGCAACTTTTACAAAGAGAGCCAAAAATGAAGCATAAGCTGGCTCTGTATGAACAAAGACATATTTTTTTATGATAGTTTGTATATCGAAATTTATATTTCATTCGTTTTTGGACTTCTTTTGGCCAATTATATAGAAAAAAATAATGATTAAAACCAAAACGTCGAAATCGCCTATTACCGTGGTAATTGATAATTGTTACCCAAATACCGCGGATAAGGGTTCCTTATTACGAGGGTAGATAAACCCATCGCATTTTAAGTTCCTTATTTATATACCTAAGTACTTATATTTATTTGACAATAGTAGTTAAATAAATAGTAGGCATTGGTATTATATTTAATCTGATTTCCAATCAAAAGATTCAATTTATTTATTTTTTTGTCTTTCTTTAACGAAACATAAGAGTATTTTTAGTAAAACATAATTATGAATATTAATTCCTTTGAGCCTACACCTACTAACTACAGTTAGATAATAGATATGTGGTCGTATCAAAAATACATGCTGTATATGAGTATCTACATAAAATAAATAAATATAGACCGACAAGAAATCGTAGAAATTAAAAAGTCGGTCTATATAAGAGGACATCTAACACAGATCAATATAGCCCCAAACTATGCAAAGCTTGTACTATAGATAGTATGGATACTAGGTGACGATATACATACTTATATAGATAAATACGTACTAATATACTTACATAGAAAACACCCATGACTTAGGAACAAATATCTGTGTTCATCACACAAATAAATGGTTAATATGGCCATACAAGATATGTGAACTCAAATATTAAAATAAATTAATATTGTATGTTGGTGTTCTAATAATTAAAATAATACAATAGGTTTTATAATAATTATATTAAGTATTAACCTATTTATTTCCTACCAAAGTTGTAGGTGGATCGGTATTAGGTTCCCATACATCTTATTACCGAGTGATGTATTTTGTAACCATCGCTAATCGGTTTATTTCACATTATTGTAAAACTCATTTACGAGTAATAAAAATAAATAGAGATCGTGTATATTTTGAACACAATAAAAATGGAAGATTCTAAATATTACAAAACATAGTATAGAACAGACTTGGCAGCCATGCTTTTTAGGGTTCCGTACCTCAAAAGGAAAAAACGGAACCCTTATAGGATCACTCGTGCGTCTGTCTGTCTGTCTGTCTGTCTGTCTGTCCGTCTGTCACAGCCGATTTTCTCCGGAACTACTGGACCAATCAAGTTGAAATTTGGTACACATATGTAAGTTTGTGACCCAAATACGGACATGTAACGTAAACAAATGAATTTTAAACATGGGGGCCACTTTTGGGGGGTAAATGAAAAAATTAAAAAATTTTTTTTTTCAAACTATATCATGTTACATATCAAATGAAAGAGCTTATTGTAAGGATTTCAAATATTTTTTTTTTATAATTTTTGAATCAACAGTTTAGAAGTTATTCAAGAAAATAGGCAAAAAATGACCATTCCCCCCCCTTATCTCCGAAACTACTAGGTCTAAAATTTTGAAAAAAATACATAAAATAGGTCTATACCTATGGATGACAGAAAAACCTATTAGAAATGTACAGTCAAGCGTGAGTCGGACTTAATTACAGTTTTTAATCCGACCCCTACGGATTTTTTAAAGAGATTTCACTCACGTTTCACATAAAAAATACATTGTTAACAGTGCCGGATTACTCAGAGTATTAGTTTTCTTAGAGTAATTGGTGATAATTTTCTGATAAGATAATCATTTTAAATATTTAACGGTCTTACCTACTTACGAGTAATTGTAAGGTCAAATTAAAAATAATGTTTAAAAAAAATGTTAAATTGAGAGCTAGCTTAAAGTTTTTTGTACTCGTCGACTTTAATGGTTGAATTAATAAAGACTTTGTAACCAATAAGCAAAACAAGCACGTGCTTAGGGCACCACGTTCAGGAGGGGCACCCAAAATGACAGGTTGAAAAAGGTGAACAAATTTTAAAATTAGGGACAGACACATCGTTTTTACCACACGATTTTTTTTAGCTGTCCAAAAGCTAATTTGCAAAAATAATGGCGCGTAATTCTTTGGGAAACAATCGGTAGCAGTAGAAGAGTCGTGATTACATGCATAGATTCGATTTCAACCCACTCTTTTGCGGTTCGGCGTTAGGTTTTATGCGAGGCCTTCTGCCTTAATTACACTTGGGCGTGGATCCAAATCCAAGCTTTCCTCTTTCGCAGCTAGGCCTACTGCCTTTCTCACACTTCGCCAATTCAATTCCAAGCTCTGCTTTCTTGCATATTTTATGCATGAAAACAACGTCGAATATCGAAGCCTAAGAAATATCGAGCCCTATGCGAAGCTAGGCTGATAGAAAACTGTCCCATCCCTTCTCTGTATGAAATCCTGGATTCGCGCCTGGTTGGGACTAAAAGTAAAATTGCGTTTGTATATCGAAAAATTTTCGCGCTCGCTTCGCTCGCGTTTTCAATAACTTTATGAGGTATGATAAAGGTGACATTCGGGTGGCGACTGCAGCAACATTACTCTGTTGCAACGTTACTGCTGCAGTACTGTCAACTTCCGTGATAAAATGATGTGACTGATTTCCATTCTCAGCTGTAACGTGGCAATGAACTTCTCTCAATTTACCAAAAAATCAATGTAATCTTGATGACCCGAGGGAGAGGGGGCACCTAGAAATCCTTAGGGCGTCAACATATCTTAATCCGGCACTGATTGTTAAAAATTGTGTAATATACGGAACCCTTGGAACGCGAGTCCGACTCGCACTTGGCCGGTTTTTTTTATATCAATATTTATACAAGATTCTCATATAATGGTTTCTAAGAAAACCTCCAGTTCAGTGCTTAAAACTGTAGCCAAAATTAAGAGTTCTTGAATAGATTTCATACCACGTTCTTTAGCTTTATAGATGGTTAAATATTTCAATAACATCAAGAGTTAAGGAAATGTGTATTTACATATGAATATACAACCCTTAGAACTTAAAATACCGTTTCCGCTATTACCGAGGTATACCTCGAAATTAGGAACCACACCAAAAAATGGAACCCAACACCGAGGTTTTGAAATTCCTATTTTTTACTATTGGCAAGCAAATATTTACAAATTGAGTATTTGGGGACCATAAATATCATAATTAAGAATTGTTATAAAGTCTTAGTCTTTCTATAATATTCACCATTACTATCAAAATCACTAAATAAAATACGCGTTTGCGTACTTGAGGTGTTGCGCATTACTATGGAGCATACAAATCATGCGCCCCCGATGAGTTAGTTTACGAATTATAGAATAGTATCGAATTATTTACTTTGTGTTTCTTTACTAGTACTATACTTATTCGGCAGTCAAAAGAGAAGGCTTTATTTGTGTGTACTTAAATTAAAAAAAAAATTAATTGACTTTCTTATAAAACGCCTTTTTGTACATACCGCGGTAATCATTGCCGATTTTAATGGGCTCGTTAATAGGCTTACCTTAGACTTACCTTAGGCTTTGACAGACGGACAGACAGACAGACGCTGATGGTATAAGGGTTCCGTTTTTTTCCTTTTCAGGTACGGAACTCTAAAAAAGAAACATAAAAGAGACTCACCAATAACAGCCCCAATGATCATAGTATTCACTATACAGAGCGCCTCGTTTTCGAGGATTAGGTACGGCCATGGGGTCTGCAAGGGATCTATCAGCTTGTGTATGATGGACGTCGCCCAACCGATGGAATATCCTACCGTCAGGTTGCCGACGGCCACTGTAAGGTTACAAGTTAGATTACCGATGGCTACCATTTGCGTAGGCAGGCAGGGGTATGGGGGGGGGGGGGGCAGGCGCCCTCTCCTGGAGCTCAAATTTTACATACAATGTATCCCCCCCCGCCCTAGGGCCACGGCGAAGACAAGTTCGAGTCAGACTCGCCTACCGAGGGTTCCATACTTTTTAGTATTTGTTATTATAGCGGCAACAGAAATACACAGACGGTCAGACGGACAGCGGAGTCTTAGTAATAGAGTCCCGTTTTACCCTTTGGGTACCTATGGAGCCTTTGAAATGCAGATACTTAAGTATAATGAACTAATTAGGTATTAAAGTCAACTTACGGCATAATGCAATTTTGAGTTGTTTAAACATATATAGGTAATGATATAGACGAGGTTCCTTTTGCTGAAATATTTCTGGAATAAATGTAAAGGATATACTCTTATTATAATATTTAAAACTTTCGCGTTTTGAACACATATCAGTTAGCTTAGCCGCGACCACGACCAGTGAAACCTGTATCGAAACGTCGGTAAATAAAGGTAATAAAATAAATTCGCGATAGACCCGTCTATGAATGTAAACTATAATATATTGTTTGTCATATTATCGTTAGTCATAAAATTGAAACTGTTAACTTTTCAGGATTTTCGTAAGGTTATTCTATAAGATAGGTTAGGTTAGGTTTGTTTTATGGCGGGCGCCGGGCGCGAGGTGTAATCGACGCCCACTGAGGTGAAGGGGTGATTTCCCTAAGAGTCAGGTCTAGGGCTTCCAATACCGGGATCCCGGGATCCCGAAATACCGGGATCCCGTCATTTTAAACGTATTTTTCAATACCGGTATTTTTAAATGCAATACCGGGATCCCGGTATTTTCAAAAACAAGGAAAATTTGCAGTATAAACCATTTATATCTATTAGAATGGTCATATTCGGCTGTATCAAGAAGCTTACTACACGTCAGACGCATCTAACTTGCATCTAGCCCATATTTTATTATTGAAATAAGATCGTTGCCTGAACGTCAGATAAATATTTGGTGGTTGGTGGTAGATGAATCCTGACAGTGAGATTAATATAGTTAGTTCTTAAAATTTTATCAAAAATTTTAAAGAAAAGAGCAAGGAACAAGGAACTGTAGTATGGCAAACTAATTTAGGCGGAAATTAGAAAAAAAGTTGGCTGGTGGGTTGTTGTTTGGTTGTTGGACTAAAAATGTGTCTGGTGAAGTCAACAAGTTGGATAAAATTATTGCCAACCTGGAGTGTGAAATATAATTAATGCATATGGCGACATTGATTGTTTATTGTTCTAAAAGCTTTTAGGACATATCTGGTGTTACAGTAACCCTTTTTAATTCCCCTTTTTAATAAATCTATAATTTTTTAAGCGCTTCATATTCAATACCGGGATCCCGGGATCCCGGTATTGATGAAGACAGTTTCGGTATTAATACCGGTATTGTGAGAAGTCCGGTATTTGGAAGCCCTAGTCAGGTCCGAGTCCGGACGGCCGCTGGCGAGGTTGCGGAAGAGTACTTCGGCGTTCCTGGGACCTCGCCGTATAGCAGCGAGGCGGCAACAGAGGGGTTTTAGTGGGTAAACCTGGGGTCTCATTAGCCCACAACAGGGAGTCCCACATAACCATCCCAAAAAAGGTTTGTTTTATGGCAATCCTGAAAAGTTACGCGTTTCAGAGAAAAACCAATTATGACTAACGAAAATTCGGACAAACAATACATTTATGACTTAAAACTATTTGGGAAACAATAGAGGCCCGTTAATAGAATATATTATTATTATGTATATTTAGTCAAACGGACGTTATACAATTCAAAGCAAGGTTTATATGCAAAACTTCTACTCGCTCTATTTTCTTTTTCTTTGTATAACATTTTTAGCAACGATAAGTATTAGTAGGTACCAGGCGGTCTAGCATGAGTTGCGTTCTCGCGCGCGACTCCATACATAGGGCTGCCATAATTAGTCGGAACTGATAAGGGAAAGTGGTATTCTAGAGCGCTATTAACATACGGGGGGGGGGAGGTGTCACTACGCAGTTTAGGTACATTTGGCCGGCGCGCCTCCCGGGCAGGCGTTATGGCAGTGGGCTGTAGAGATGGGCGAAATGTGTCAGTAGAGGGAAAAGATTGATATATATCTTTTTACCACTGGGATATGTATCACTCTTTTATATCTTTATATCCGTGTGTATCAGTTGTCCCGCTCGTAACTGTATCGACACTTACCGACTTTGCGCCATCTTATGAATGAGAGAGAGACAGAATTGTTATTATAACGTGGCGACATTTTCATTTTAATTTTGTATCATGATAGATATAGATTGGTACATTCACAAAGAAGCTTGATTTGGTTCGTATTGTCATGTGCAGTTGCTCATGCTATTAGATTAGGTTTGACAAATCTGCGCGTTCTCGTGAATTGCACTATCTATAACCGTGACCTTGAATTTAAAAATGAATAGATTAACACTATTGAATTAATTTTACTTATTAATAGGTATACAAATCACACCAATAACCAATATTACGATAATGTTTGTTGTCTGTGTCTTGCGTATACAACCTTTCGATTTCCCATCATACTTTACATTGCAATTTGCATTGCATCCTGCGCGAGCGAAATAGTACATTGTGTATTAAGGGCGGGAAATAAGAAATTACGAACGAGTGTCAATTTTAAGCCCGACGCGAAGCGAGGGCTTAAAATGTTCACGAGTTCGGAATTTCTTTACCGCCCGTGGCACACACAATGTTTTTCATCACACTTGTAAGGAAAAAAAGGAGAATTAATAAAAACAAACTTCTGTATAAAACACTTTTCCGCCCTAGGGCGAAAATTTCAATTTCCCGCCCGCAAGCCCTACGTGTAAATAAGTGTTTTTCATCACACTTGCTCGGAAAAGATTTTTTCCGCCCTAGGGCGAAAAATTCAATTTCCCGCCCGCAAGCCCTACGTGTAAATACATCTTTTCCGAGCAAGTGTGATGAAAAATACTATACTATCTACTTCTCTGTCCCGCGGAATAGCGAATGACGCGTCCGAATCCGCCTGAACGACCGCTGTCGCTCGTTCGTGTTACTTCGGTCGACGCGCGACCGAGACATCGCTTTCGCTTTAGTAAATCGTTGCCGAGGGAGTGAGCGGTACGGATATACTGATACATTCGGATTCGTAAAGACAAGAAGAGTGATTCATGAAACGAGAAAGATATATATCTTTTTTATCTATCACTCCTGAGTTACCCATCTCTAGTGGGCTGCCGCTCGGCTCGCACGATAGTCGTGTCACGTGGCGCTCGCGTAATCTTGAAAATACACAATGGCTTCGAAACCTAAATCTAAGTCCTTTCTTAGTCATAGTTAAAATAAACATCCTTAATTTATTGAATATTGGTTGCCCAGAAACAATATTAGGAACTGACCGACATATTTTCAAAGGAATACGGCTGTGGCATACCTACTTCCGTGAAAATCAGTCATACTATCCCCGGATAAAAAAATTATGTTTACAGAAGCAACGTAATTCCTATATATTTAAACTAAACGAGAAGAACGTCAACGTCAAACCGAAAAAACTGTTTCTTATAAATATTTTAATCTTAATTTATTTAGAAGGTCTGAAATCTAAATTTATACATAAGATTTCCAAATAAATGATCTAAAAAGACCACAAGCTATCAAAATAGTCCGGAATCTGGCTCTCCCGGATAATAAGAGTCCATGCAGTTCAAACGACGTTCGCCGCAATACATGTTCTTTGATAAACGTCCACTTCGATGATAAACGTTCTACTATGATATGAGTAATAAAGCTACCGAAGGAACCCTAGGACACCACAGCTGCCGCGCCGGCGCGCCGCCCCGGCAACCGCCTCCACGTCAGTCATAGAAGACAGCGCTGTCAAAATATTTCTAAAAACATTAATTTTAGTGTTGTTTCTTTAAGTTTTTTTTTGTGTTTTATACATTTTATACACGTGTAATGTCAACATCATGCTCACAAGCCGACAGCCACGGATACAGTCAATCACAGCAAGAGTTTACAAAATGTCCTCACTGCATTCATCCAAAATTCTTTAAAGGGATAAGAGGTCTGCAAATCCATATAGGCAAGTCACACAAATCCATAAATAGTCAACCATCTGTCCCCATACTCGTACATCAGTCATCATCTCCTTCTACTTCGCGTCATATTTCGGCCTCACTTTCTTCCACCCTAAGTGATCTCAAGAGATCTTTCCCTGTTATTAAGCGAATTCCCAGAGGTGCTAGATTTACCGTCGCCTCTAGCCTCTCGAAGACGATCAATGACTGTGTCAGTGAAAATTCGCCTTCTAGCTGGGAAAACCTCTTTTTATTTGCTTACAAAACCCTGCACGTATCCAAAAAAGATTCCCGCCGTTCACTTACCTCGAAAATAAAACTAAACTGTTCCCAACCAAACTCAAATTGCTTTGACGTTACTCAAAATACATCCCTTCATATATCCAAGCCTCGTGAACGTGATATAACTAAGGTTGTTGAGGCTAAGATTAATGATGGGGATCTTAAAGGTGCAGCGCAAATCCTTTTCTCTTCTGACACTTCAGCGCCCGAAACTCCTGAGACTCTCACAATCCTACAAAGTAAGCACCCGGCGGCCCCTTCGACCCCAAATTATCCTGATCCACCCAACCCGTCTTTGCCATATATGCAAGCTACCGAAGATGCAATCATGGCTGCAATCATGTCCTTTAGGAATGGTTCAGCTGGCGGGCTAGACGGAATTACGCCTCAACACTTGAAAGACCTTATATTAGGTAGTCCTGGTGGCAGAAATGATGACCTGCTCAAGAGCATTACTTGTCTGGTAAACCTTATGCTTTCAGGGAAAGTTAATGACGAAGTTGTTCCCACGCTCTATGGAGCCAACCTGTGTGCACTGGGGAAAAAGGACGGAGGCGTTCGCCCAATTGCCATAGGCTCTACGTTCAGAAGACTAACATCTAAAGTCGGCTGCAAGTACATCACCAAGGATTTAGAGCCCTTATTTCAGCCAACCCAGCTGGGCTTCGGCTCAAAAGGAGGCTGCGAAGCCGCTGTTCACGCCTGCCGAACTTATTTAGAAAGTTGTAAAGAACAGGTGCTTGTCAAAGTGGATATAAAGAATGCATTTAATTCAGTAAACCGCAACGCCTTACTGACTGAAATACAGAAGAATATCCCTGGGCTCTACCCTTATCTTTGGCAATGCTACAGACATCCTTCCAACCTCATGTACACACACCACCAAATCCCCTCCTCGGTCGGCTGTCAACAAGGTGATCCACTCGGGCCAGCCATCTTTAGCTTAGCAATACACCCAATTATTTCGGCTCTAAATTCTAAATTCAACATCTGGTATCTCGATGACGGTACCATAGGCGGTGATGCGAACTCTGTCCTCGCTGATCTTCGCTTTTTAGTTACCAAATTCAGCGAAATCGGCCTGGAGCTCAATATGAGCAAATGTGAACTTTTTGTAAGCCCAGATGTCCAAAATGATACACAAATTATAAACGACTTTAGAAATAACTGCCCTGGCATAAAATTACTCACCAAAAGCTCGCTTCATCTCCTTGGAGCCCCAGTGTTTGAAGAATCAATTCCAGAATACATTGATACCCAAATTCATCGTTTTTCTGAAATTTCGGACCGCCTTCTACAAATTAATTCACACATGGCTTTTTTTATAATTCGGTTTTGTCTTTTCGTTCCTAAATTTACGTACGTAATGCGATGCAGCCCTCTTTTCAAATATCCACAATTATGTCAAAAGGTCGATGAAATTATACACATCGAAATACAAAAAATCATCAATATTAATATTGACAATAGGCAATTTATCCACGCCACATTGCCTATACGGTTTGGTGGCCTAGGTATAAGGCAGATATCTAGTGTCGCACTGCCCGCTTTTCTGTCTTCCGTGCATGGTACACTATCCCTCGTAGGTAAAATACTCACACCGTCACTGCGTGACTTCGAGGTAGTGTACCTGTCGGAAGCAGAAAATGCGTGGCGTCTAGCTTGCCCGAACAAAGACATGCCGGCCGAAAAATCAACCCAACGATTTTGGGACGAACCGCTCTGCCATCAAGTACAAAACTGGCTGCTAAATTCAGCACAATCCAACACAGAAAAAGCCCGCCTTCTTGCCTCATCCCAACATGAATCCGGCTTTTGGCTACACGCCTTCCCCTCCATTAATTGCGCAACTTTACTGGACAACAATTCTTTCAGACTGGCTGTCGGCCTCCGCCTAGGCGCCGAAATAGTTGTCCCCCACAGCTGTCCCTGCGGAACAGAAGTTGACAGTCTGGGCTCCCACGGCCTCTCCTGCCGAAGGAGTGCCGGCCGCCTGTCCCGCCACGCCAGCCTCAACGATGTCATCCGTCGGGCCTTTGTCAGCGTGGGCGTGCCGGCCGCGTTGGAACCAGCCGGTCTGGCGCGCGACGATGGCAAGAGGCCCGATGGAATAACCCTCATCCCCTGGCAGATGGGACGGCCGCTCATCTGGGATGCCACATGTGTAGACACCCTAGCGCCGTCCCATCTAGTCGCCACGTCTCAGAGAGCTGGCGACGCGGCGGCAGCGGCTGAAACCCTAAAACGCCGCAAATATGCTGGTCTTACAAACAACCACATATTTGCGGCGTTCGCGGTAGAGACCCTGGGGCCGTGGTGTCGTGACGCTCACAATCTTTTTAAGGGCCTAAAAAAAAGACTATTGGAAACCACGGGTGACCCTAGGGCTGGCTCATTCCTAGGCCAAAGAATAGGCATAGCTATTCAGCGTGGGAATGTAGCCAGCCTTATGGGCACCCTTCCGCAGGGGACAGATCTGGGGGACCTAAGGTAGGTGGGTAAGTTTTATTTATTTATTTTATTAGTTTTATATAGTTTTAATTTATTTAGTTTATACATAATTTTAATAATAGTTTGTATAAATTAAAGTAATTGTATTAAAAAAAAAAAAAAAAAAAAACTAAACTAAAACTTGTCAAGTGCCAACCCCGTGCGTCTCACAGCTCGGTCATAAAGCTGCGGCGCGCAAAGAAGATTCACCGTTCGTGCGCGGTTATAAGTTTCAATTTTGCTTGCAGGCGGCGAGTATAGGTATAATTTTATACGTAAATCTGACTTTTGTGAAGGAGTGAATTTTCTGTACGGTAGTACTATTAGTTATTCTGTGATACGGGACAAAAACGGGACCGACAAAAGCACGTATGGCAACCCTATCCATACATCAAGTGTGACTTCAAGTATGGATGGACTCGCGCGCGAGAACACAACTTATGCTAGACCGCCAGACATAGATACCTATATTAGTAAATGTTCATGCCAAGTATCATACATGTTTTAAAATGAGATTGTATTAATTACATCGCCATTAATAACAGACTCCGTTGGTTGGGCCGTCTTGAGAGAATGGATGAAGATCGGAACGTGAAAAGAGCGTACCTGGGCCGCCCAGCAGGACATCCTATCGGACGCCCCAGAGCGCTGGTGCGACATGGTGGAGGCGGATCTGCGCAAACTTCGAGTCAACAAATTGGCGAGAGGGCGCACAGGACCGAGAAAACTGGCGCTGTCTTTTGTCGGAGGCATGTCGGAGGCCAAATTTCATTTTGGGTCGCTGAGCTAACGAAATAAGTTAGTACCAATAAGTAACTACCATGTACCTGTCATCTCTTTCATTGTCCACTGTTAAGTTTTTACTTAATTAATTTGATAAAAAGCAGATCAGGTGCCCTATGCCTAATAATCATTGTAGTTTTGATGAACTAGACTAGAATATAATTTATCTTAAGCTTTTGACACTCGTGTGATGGTTTTGACTAGTGTCCGACCGAAACATGTTTTTTTGTAGAAACCGAAACCGAAGGTTCGAGTTCGACTTTGGCTCTAGTTTCGGCCGAAACGGAAATTTATGTAACCTGTTAAAATCGTGGAAAAAATGTCATAAAACTGCTTTTATATAAATGTTAAGAGTGCGTCGACCGTCCAGTAGCGCTAGGGTTGCCAGATAGAAAGGCTCTATTATCGGGAAAAAATATCAATTTTTCGGGATTCTGGGACTTAAGTCGGGAAAAAAGAAAATCCAAAATAAAGTAATTGTATTAAAAACAACGATATTTTACATTATTGGAACTACGTCAGCTGCTCGGCCCATAGACATTTTTATATAAATAAGTTTTTGGCAAAAAATTCATTTTTGGTACAAGCTTTTATCGCCGACTGTACTTTTTTTCCACAGGCAACTAATACTCATCGAGACAATTCTAAAAACCCCAAACACAATTAGGTTTCTTTGTTTTATCACAGAGTTCCTATGGCCACCTCCCGTCTCCATCATCAGATCAGCTAGATGACACCATAATATTGCATTGTCACCCGACTTACGTATGTATGCAAAATTTCAGCTCAATCGGAAACCGGGAAGTGGATCAAATTTAACTTGCAAGATTTGATTACACACAGACAGACAGACAGACAACGGTCAGGTGAAACTAAATTAAAACTTGTAAAGTAGTATAAATTCTTTGAAATCTTGAACAAACAAAAAAAAATGCCTTCTCATTATCTACCTATATGTGACGTTCCACGGGAAAAGGTACCTGATGAGGGTTTCTAGTTTCGGAGATATTAAATGTTTTGTAAAGAGGTGAAAAAAGGCTCAATTTTTTTTTATTGTGTGATCTGAAACCTTAATGCGTAACGTTTGTTTACCTGTTTTTATTTTTGTTATAAGTTAGTTATAAGCCTAGTAATGTCGTCTCAGAGTTTAGTAGAAAAGGTACCTTATGGAAAAAAGATTGAAAATTCCCAAAAAAACTAGTCAATACGGGAAAAGAAGTTTGGTAGAGAACTGTATTAGCATTCTGCAAAACTAATTTGATAATTTCAGTTCTGGTTGGGGCGCCTCGCAAATATTATAACCGTACATAGACCGACATCACAAATCCAAGTAGACTGCTATTATACCAAAGTTACTCTCGTCAAGTCTTTCTTAACTAGAATAATCTTCATTTGGTTTGGTCGCATGCAGTAAATCAGCCATTGGTTTGCTGAAAAATGCCAATACCCGACGCATTACCTTATGGAATATCTGAGGTCATTGAACCTCAATGCCGCTTATCTTCAATAGCAACCGAAATATATTATTGATAAGAAATAGACGGTTTATACCATCTTAACCCCAAAATATTATTAGTTTATCCTAACTGTTCCATCATCATCATGCCTCATCATGTAACTTGACCACAAGGTACCTTTTCATTACATACAAATTATTGGTCTTTTTTAAGATTATTATGACGAAGAACTAATTAAATTGGGGGCAGTTTAATGTAAATTAATATTTTCTATTCATAAAAGATAAACCATAATATGATTGATATTTTGTAGTGATGTATTATTAGATTTATTGCCATAAGGTACCTTTTCGTAAATGTATGGAGCAAATACTGTTATTGTTATGTAAGTTTAAAGTGGCATAAGGGGTTAAATATAGTATTTATTTGGGGTTTTAGGATTTATTTCATTTGAATGACAGAATTTCTTTCATATGTGCTCAGAAAAATTGATTGTGTGTCACATTAAAAGTAAAAATATTCAATTTTGTGATTTTATATGAAAAAGTCAGAAAATACATTTTCACCTCTAAATCGGTATTGTTTTTTGCTTAAACTGTCTGTCAGTGTCGTTTTCTAATAGATAAAATTTAAATCTTGAGAGCTCATTGCAATCAATCGTGAAAATGAAATAAAACTTTATTTTCAAGAGATTGGTTAGTATACACATAAATCAGTCGATATCAAAAGTTTCTATTTGCATTACAGAACAAGTCGCAATATTTTTTTAATCTCAGATATATAAGGCATTATTATTTGTAGTCAACTATGTAACTTACTTCAGGAACATAGTTTTTTAGGCGGCTAAACTTAAAACTTCTCTATCGTAAAGTTGCTCATTTCACAACATTATTTTCAAAAAATCATATCTCTGTAACTACGCAACCTAGAAGGTTGATCTTTTGTGTTATGGATAGGTTATTTATTGTAGATTACTAGGGTATGCATAACTCCATACCCGCCATAAGGTACCTTTGACCGTGGGACGTCACATATTATCAACGGGTCACTCGCTCGCTCGACGACTGTTTCGGAACTTAAAATTATTGTTTTATAACGTGAAGCTGTTTTTCGGGACAATTTTCACTTTGTCGAAAATCGGGAACACATGCTAAAAATCGGGAGAATCCCGCCAAATCCCGACCATCTGGCAACCTTAAGTAGCGCCCTTATTAGGGGAATTGTGTTTAGTAATAAACCAATTAATTACTGTATACAAATCAGTATATTTATATTGTTGTCCTACTTGTTTACACATTTTGGTTGTTGTCACATAGTTTAGTTTCATAGTACGAAGTACCATTTCGTAAGCTTCGGCCCGGCCGTAAGGTTCGGCCATATTTTGGCCGAAACATGATTTTTTGTACGAAATAGGGAATATTAGGCAAAGCTCTGCGTAGGTGGCACCATTGTGGCACATACAGTAAACAAACCACATTGACACATCACACGTCACGTCAATCACATGGCCTACCGCGAAACAAGAAAATCGAAATTTCGTTATCTGATCTCTCTATCACTCTTGCATATTCGAGCGATAAAGAGGCAGATAACTAAATTTCGATTTTCGCGTTTACCGGTAGGCCCTTGTTAACAAACCGCCTTGATGCATCAATGTCATATTTTACTGTCTGTGAAAACTTGTCAAAAAACAAATTAAGGCACAGTATGTATAAGTTAGTCTATAAATTTACTGAGTCGGTAGTGCTGCACTCTGGCGGCAGAACATTGCAGTAATATCCCCTATTGGCCGAAACCGAAACCGAAGCCGAATCTGCGGTCGGACACTAGTTTTGACTCAACTCCATAGATATAATACTATGACCTCACTATGACAGTGATGAGGCAACCATAGATGTAATCCTAATCTATAATATATATGTCGTAGTCAGATCGTATAATCCGCCGTATTACATTACGGCTAGCCGTTATCAAAAACAGGGGCGTTTTGAAATGCGGCGGTTCGACGATTAGCCGGATTGTCATTGCGATACGTTCTTCAATAAGGCGGCCAACGTTTAGCCGCATCGTACTACTATTTTAGATTGTAGAGTGACCAGTTCTTTCGGTCGCCTACGTAACCGGAGTTTGACAATGTTTGCAATTTAATTTATTTTTACCATGGTCCCACCGCACTACATGTGTTTCTTTTCCAAAACATTTCCTTCACAACTTAAATAGACGGAGCCCCGCAAGCGGGGCTCCTATTTCTGGGCGGTTTGCCCTTCGGGCATCTGAAGCTACCTAACGAACCTAACCTACTTACTTACCTACCTACGCTTTTTTCCCCAAAGTAAATGTTTTCACGGACGTCTCACTAAATCAATAGGTAGGTAGGTTAGGTTCGTTAGGTAGCTTCAGATGCCCGAAGGGCAAACCGCTCAGAAATAGGAGCCCCGCGAAGCGGGGCTCCGTCTAGTTAAGTTGCGAAAGAAATGTTTTTTGAAAAGAAACAGTCCGACGAACTCCAGATTTGATGGACACCCCAGCGTTTGTCAGGCACCGCCACGGGTGTTAAAAATGGGAACTAAAAACTGTCAAAGCGGCGGCTAATGACTCGCTGTATTACATACATTACGGCTAGCCGTGTTGAAGAACGTATGGCGCCGAATACATTCCGGCGGATTCTCATTCAGCCGCATTCAATCCGGCTAATCGTTAAACCGCCGCATTTCAAAACGCCCCTGTTTTTGAAAACGGCTAGCCGTAATGTAATACGGCGGATTATACGATCCGACTGCGACATATATACTCTGTCAAGCCATTTCCGTCAGTAGAAAAGAGCGGCAAATTTAAAAAAAATCGGGCAAGTGCGAGTCGGACTCGCGCACGAAGGGTTCCGTACCATATAAAAAAAAAAACAAAAAAAAAAGCAAAAAAAAAAAACGGTCACCCATCCAAGTACTGACCACTCCCGACATTGCTTAACTTTGGTCAAAAATCACGTTTGTTGTATGGGAGCCCCATTTAAATCTTTATTTTATTCTGTTTTTAGTATTTGTTGTTATAGCGGCAACAGGAATACATCATCTGTGAAAATTTCAACTGTCTAGCTATCACGGTTCGTGAGATACAGCCTGGTGACAGACGGACGGACGGACGGACGGACGGACGGACAGCGAAGTCTTCATTATTACGGAGTTAGAGGATCGGCACTGAATTTACTTAAGTCCTACTTAAATGGTAGAATACAAAGGGTCGATGTGAATGGACAGCGATCACCTGGGTCATTGGTCTCTATGGGTGTACCACAGGGGTCAATATTGGGGCCTTTCCTGTTCCTTATCTACATAAATGACTTGCCATTCCTTGTTAAGACCCACCATGATATAGTATTGTTTGCAGACGACACCTCACTTATTTTCAAAGTCAAACGACAGCAACAAGCTTACAATGATGTAAACAATGCCATTTCAAAAGTAGTAAATTGGTTCAATGTTAATAATTTATTGTTAAATGAGAAAAAGACTAAATGTATTAAGTTTGTCACTAGTAGTAACGTAAGGCATGTGCAAACAAGTGTCATTGTGAAGGATGAGGAATTGGAATTAGTTGATAGTACAGTTTTTCTTGGTATAACTTTAGATTCTAAACTCCAGTGGGGTCCCCATATTGCTACTCTTTCGAATAGACTGAGCTCTGCAGCTTTTGCAGTGAGCAAAATCCGTCAGTTAACTGACGTGAAAACAGCTCGATTAGTATATTTTAGTTACTTCCATAGCATTATGGCATATGGTATTTTACTGTGGGGCGGTGCTTCAGAGATAAATACCATTTTTGTTCTGCAGAAGAGGGCTATTCGAGCAATATACAAAATGAACCATAGAGACTCACTTAGAGATAAATTTAAGGAAATTGACATAATGACAGTGCACTGTCAATACATTTATGAGAATATTCTGTATGTACATAAAAATATTGTAAATTTTAGGAAAAATTGTGAAATTCATAATATTAATACTAGAAATAAACATAAGCTCGCAGTGCCCTTCACTCGGCTCCATAAAATTAAAAAATCATTCATGGGTAATTGTGTAAGATTTTATAATAAACTTCCAAACCATATTACTGAATTATCTATTAATAAATTTAAGAATTATGTAAAGCGTAAACTTATTTCTAAAGCTTATTATACCACACAAGACTACATGAATGATATTACAACGTGGGATTAATTGTTATTCGAAATGATTATTTATTTATTAGGTACATTTGATTATTGATGAGGAAATGGATATTCCGATGTAATACTATCTACTTCTTTTGTTACTTATGCTTTTTTTTTTGACATTTAGATTTTATTCTAGAAATTCTAGACTAGTATTTTTTTATACAATCTTTTTAATGTTTGACGATCCTTTTGTGAAATTCTTAGTGTTAAATTTGATATGTATAATAATCCAATTTTATTATGGAATAATATTAACATCAATAAATTGCTCTGATAATTAGATTAAGATTAATTACGATTCATAAGAGCTTGTTGCTAGGCCTACATGAATAAAGTATATTTTTGATTTGATTTGATTTGATAGTAATAGGGTCCCGTTTTACCCTTTGGGTACGGAACCCTAAAAATGTAGCGTGAAGAGTTATCGTCCCATAGAAAATTTGAATTTTGCGCCTTTTTCTACTGACAAACTTGTTTGACCGTCTACGTCTATGGAAGCTCCATGGTTATTACCAAGATTATTAAGGTGCCGTAGGTTTAATAGAGAGCGGAGTTTTTGAAAAATCGTACCACTTTATTCTTTTTTGATCACATAGGTAGGTAGTACGGTTGCCAAGAAATTAAATTAGCAATCTTGAGGATTTTTTCCAGTGACTTCGTCGGTTCTAATCCAGATTGTTTGGCTTTCGCTCGATTATAGAAAAAAATCGGCCAAGTGCGAGTCGGACTCGCACACACTAGGGAATGCAACCGAGTAATGAAAAAACCGAGTATCGAGTTTAACCGACGGTTTTCAACCGATGCAAAACCGGGGTCGAGTTCGGTTAAAAACCGCGGTTTCGAGTTTTATATTTTTAAAACATATTGTGTTTTCTTTTAATCTATGTACCAAATTAATAATTTAAGATCTTATTTAAGGTCCACGCGGTCATTTGAATTTAGAAAAAGACAACAATAGACAAAAAAGGGTGGTCCGATAACAGCGATAATTCTTATCTCTCTATGGCTCATCCCTTAATAATACCAGTTCGCAAAACAATAATGGAGTTATGGGCATGGTGCTTTTTAAATTAGTTGGGATTTGAACTTCGGCTGATAAGTAGTACCTATTGTTCACGCGACGACGGTGGTGTAGTAGACAGTAGTAGTGTTCAAGTTTAGTGAATCAACCATAATTTAAATAATTGTAAAAACTACATGGTTTGGTGAAGTGAAGTATTTCGCAAATGGTGTTTATTGATAACGGTAAGCTTAATTTTTTTGTATTTATAATATGTATACTTCATGTAAAGCCTGACAACAGTTTATTTAACCCTGAGATAGTGTCGCTGCAAACAGCTTACGTATGGCAATAATGTGCGTACGTCATGTATAGTCGGGGTAGTGGGCATTGGCTTCATGTTGATACTCGTATAATGTCAAAACATTGCTTACAGAGAATTCGGTTCTCTCAATTTACCTATTCGTCAAAATCTGATTCTAAATATTCAATATTTATATATTCTTCGTTTTCTGACTCTGACGAAGTCTGATTTTCATCAGATGTTGTGTCGCTTTCAGGACCACCAACCTCGATTATAAAACGTTCAGTCTCCAAGTCGATTATAGGATTTTTATCGTCGATCTACATAAACCTTAAATGAAATATTAAAGTTTAAACCAAACAACTAACCAGTTCAATTAAACCGCACTATATAATGTCAATACCGGTCATGTCAACAACCAACTTTAAAACATTGTTTATTGGAATCCTATGTAATCCTTCGTCTTTTTTAAGCTGTAAGTATTTGATTGCATTCACTACAATTTTTTTCGCATCTTTGGTAATTTTTTTTGGCATTTTTGTAATAAAACCGTTAATATTGGGTCCTTACCTATGAAATTGGCGTTTTTGTTCATAGATATAAGTCTGATTCTAGTTTTTTTTTTTTACAAAAGTACATACACAATTACAATAAAACTACAATATGATTTCGCCAAACTGCTTGACAGCAATTAATTGTTATTTTTTATTGTTAAGTGTTCAGAATTAAGCCTTGAAAATAGGTCTTTTCATGTGCTGTCGGTTCGAGTATTAAAATTACTTATATTTTTCTAATGGTACCAATTTTCAAGAAATGGAGATATTGAAAACATACCTTAAAGGTGTCAAAAATTACTGGAAAAATTTTGTTTGGTTTGAATTAGCCATCAAAAAAATATCCGCAAAATTAATTGTATGGAAATTCGTGTTTCGTTGAAATTCTCCGAACAAAACGCCAATTTCATAGGTAATGACCTAATATTTGAATATATTCGTAGATATTTTCCGTTTGTTTACATCGGTGACATTCGATGACATCCAACGTTCGTTGTCAAAGAGTACTTGTTGCCAGTAAAAGAAATTAGTACCACTGAAAATCCGCAAAATGGCGAGGGTCAAATAAACTGTTGTCAGGCTTTAGTATACCTACTAAATATATTTTTGCGAAGTAGGTGTCAGTCTATTCTAACTTATTTATGTTACCATTTTTTGATGTTCATTCTATCTGTATTGACTGTATTATGACATCTTTCATTGCTGTTCTTATTTGATGGATTATATAGAGTTAGACCAAGCTATTTTGATAGCGTAGACGTAGACTGTGCAAGTGTTGTTTTAAACGTCAAAATTCCATGAAATTATGACGGTTAAAATAACACATTCACAGTCTGTGCTATCAAAATCGCTGCCAACTTAACTTGGTCTTACTCTAACATTAATTTATAATAAATTAATAGAAAACTAGATTCAAGATATAAATATATGTAATATGCTATGTATTTGAATTTTGACGACATTTACATGCAAATCTTGCATGTAGTCGGTATGTTTCCTACTACTTCATATTCTCAAAATATTTTCAATATGTATGTATACGTTTATTATATATTTTTTCTTATATTATTTATCATCATTTTCATAGGTTCAAAAAAATGGAGGAGTACATTGAGTATTCGGTTATGAAACCATCAACAAGTGACGTCTGGAATCATTTTCTCAAGTCTAAAAGCGGGACTTCAGCAAAATGCACATTGTGTTTCAAAATTCTGAAGACTTCTGGAGGAAGTACATCAAGTCTTCGAAACCATTTGTCAGCGCTACATAGCATTAAATCAACCGGACAAGAAAAAAATGTAGCTAGTGCAGCTACGGCTTCTGCCACATCTGACACAGGGAACAAAGATAAACCTACTGCAAAAAAAAGTAAAATCATGGTTTCATTGGAAATAAGAATTTCACGCATGGTGGCTATGGACGGTATTCCATTTAGAACATTTACTACCTCACCTGACTTGAGAGAATTGTTTATTGAAAGTGGCCACCAGCTTCCAAAGTCGCCACATACTATAAAAAAGATTGTAATGAAAGAATATTTGGCAGTTACTCAAATTATAATCGACGAGTTGAAGACGTTAACTAAACAAGGCTACAAATTTTCGGTCACTGCAGATGAATGGACTTCGACAAGAAATCGACGTTACATGAATCAATCAATCAATCAATCATTTATTTATTTCTTTGAATGTGGTACATTAAAGATGTAATAACAGAATTTTGTTCAGCACATCCTGCCTGAATAGGCATAGAAATAGTGAGTCTTACCTAAACTGCATGCAAGTAATGATTATGTACATTAAAATTTAACATTAAATTATAAGTAATATCAAAAATATAAATCATAGAAGTCACAAGTAAACATTAATTTCATTCATTATAAGTAATATCAAAAATATAAATCATAGAAGTCACAAGTAAACATTAATTTCATTCAATAAAAGTATACAAATAATTAATAATTCAGGTAGTCAAATAATTGGTTCTACGTCAAATAATAATATAATAATAGTCAAGCCTAGTTTAACTTGTTAAGGAGCTTCTAGGAACTCTTTTATTGAGTAAAAACATTTATCGATCAAATAGGTAAACTTGTTAAGGAGCTTCTAGGAACTCTTTTATTGAGTAAAAACATTTATCGATCAAATAGGTAGTGAACAGCTTCTTAAATCGATGAACCGGGAGATTTCTCATATGTATCGGTATTTTATTAAATATTCTTGGTGCCATTCCAAAGAAACTATTTCGCATTAATGCCGTTTTCATAGGCTGAATGTATAACTGTCCCTCATATTGAGGGCGTATTGGCTGATTACGTCTCTCTGATACACTTGTAAACAAATGTGGATTTCGTTTTACGAATAGAGCTACTTCGAGTATATATAATGAAGGCAGTGTTAGAAGTTTTAGGGATTTGAATAAGGGAATACAACTATCTCTTACATCTACACCGCAGATAGCTCTTATGCATCTCTTTTGGGCTATAAAAGCGGCCTCGCGATTTACAGAGTTTCCCCAAAAGATGATGCCGTATCTAATTTTTGATACTACTAGTCCGTGATATGCTACTAGAACTGTATCACGATTGGCTATTTTAGACAGTCTGTTAATAGCGTAGGCCGATTTGCTCAAGTACTTACATAAGTCATCTATGTGATTTTTCCAAGTTAACTGATAATCTATTAATAAGCCTAGAAATTTTGTAACAGCTACATTCTCTATTGTTGTACCTTCGTAGTTAACATTGATATTACTATTACTTGATTGTGCTGATGTCCGCTGATGAAAATGCATTACATTTGTCTTATCCAAGTTAATTATTAAATTATTATTGTTAAGCCATGTTATTATATTATTCAATTCTGTATTTATGTCATGTTCATAGTTTCTTAAATCATTACAGCGTATAATTGATGTACTATCGTCCGCAAATAAAACAATTGGATAATTGACATTCTTCGGCAAATCATTAATATAGACTAGAAACAATAATGGTCCAAGTACACTTCCCTGAGGAACCCCATGTTGTGTAATGTGTTCTCCAGAGGTATAACTACATTGTTTCTTGGTTGCATTACATATTCTGGATATCTCGGTATATTGTGTCCTATCTTTTAAATAAGACGATATAAGATTCGATGCGTTGCCCCTTACACCATACATACTAAGTTTGTCTAAGAGTCGATCATGGCAAACATAATCGAAAGCCTTAGACTGAGGATGAATGTAAACATACATTCACCCTGTATTAAAAACTCTACCAAATTTTTAAATTTGGGTTTAATTCGCATTAATGGATCTGCAACTGCAACAAAACTGGCAACACACTTAAAGGATCGGCTGGAAATGTTTGGACTGTCGTTTCAGGATATAGTTGCTCTCACTACTGATGGAGCAAGCGTGATGATTAAGCTCGGAAAGTCTATACCAGCTTACCATCAGCTATGTTTTGCGCATGCAATTCAATTGGCCGTAATAGACGTGTTGTACAAAAAACAAGAAAAAACTGTTGTGGATGAAACTGAGCCGGAAAAAAATGAATCAGATAATGACAGCGACGATGAAGACGACGGCATGGAAATAAGTTTGTCAGAAATGGACATCAGACCCATTAATGAAAACTATATGCCCGTCATTGAAAAAATAAGAAAAGTGGTGAAAATATTTCGCAAATCACCTACAAAAAACGATGAAGTTCTACAGAAGCACGTGGTAGATACTTTTGGAAAAATCTTGTCTTTGGTTCTTGACTGTAAAACACGTTGGAGTTCGTTGTGCTTGATGATGGAGAGATTTATCATGTTGTACGAATGCATTCAGAAATCACTCATTGATATCAAATCGAGTATACAATTCACAGACAATGAAATAGAATTGATAAAACATGTTCATGGTGTGTTGGAGATATTCAAAAGCTCTGTCGAAGTTTTATGCCAACAAGATGCAACACTGTCAACAGCAGACACCGTTTTCAAGTACATGTTTAAAAAACTCCATGCAGTTAACGGAAATTTCGGTGGAAAAATGTACAACGCACTGCTGAAGAGAATATCTGAGCGATATCTTTTGATACAAGGAGTTCTAAAATATATAGAAATCCCAAACACGTTTTTCAACGACCTGCAGGAAGAGCATTCGCAGTACGAGTTACCTAGAGTGTCAACAGAAAATATATAGTTATTTGTACAACAAGAGATCAAAGTTTGATATTTCTTCGAGTGCTTATTTTGAGTCCCGTGCAAGCGAAAGATTCTATAATAGATTCACGAGCGTAGCGAGTGAATCTAATCTAGAATCTTGAGCGTAGTAAGGGATTCAAAAGCGCACGAGATGTAAATAACTTTGATCTCGTGTAGTGCACAAAATTTTTCACCCTAAGCAGTGAGAACATACCTAGAGGGACAGAGATAATAGAACCCAAGTATATCGAACTTGTATTGGACCCCGCATGTTGAAATGACATTTGACTATAAAGGTCACTTGAATGTCATATTGTCTCACTCAGTGAGCAAAATCGCATTTTGCTCACTGACTGAGACACACTCAGTGAGCAAAATGCTATTTTGCTCACTGAGTGAGACAAAATGACTCAGTGAGCAAAATCGCATTTTGCTCACTGTTTTTAAGAAGCAAAGTACCCTTGTTCGAGCTGCTGAGGTGAAAAAGTCTTTTATCGTTTCATTAGTTTCGAACGACGAACGAACTGAAGTGCCTAACAATAATAATGTGAATACATCGCCAAGCCCTTCATCGTCGCAAACGGAAACGCCCTCATTTAAAAACTTTAAAGAAGAACTAAAATTCGCTTTAAAGTCGTCGATTCCTGCATCTGAACCATCTCAAGGCGATTCGTGCTTGCCAAATATTGTACATATTGAGATGGCATTACATGAAAATGGAGCTGGCCGCGGCAATCATTTGACAAAAACACGGGATCTACTGATGACAGTTAAACCTACAAGCGTGGAGTCGGAGCGAGCTTTTTCAACAGCTGGGTATTTTTGCAATAAGCTCAGATCAAGATTAAGCGATTCTACCTTAGACGCATTAATTCTATTAAAATATTATTATACTTCCATTAAAAGTAGCTCAAATTAACCCAGGTTAATGTATACAGGCAGCGTAGGCACAGGAGGCCAAAGGATAATACAAACTTAAACTTTGACATCAAAATTGGCCTTCAGGTACTAGTGCTACTATACCATCTTTAATTTATGTTGTTGATTTTGATTATTAATAGAGAAAGCGTTAGTTGTGTTTTTTTAAGTTTATATTGATGTTGATTGTAATTTAATCTCGATTGTGTTTAATGATTATGATAAAAATTCTGTTTTAAATGTGTTACTGTTGATTCACAATTTTCACAATTATATAACTATCCAAACTATTTTGTAGTTTTAATTCCAATGTGATTCTTCGTCAGAATTTTTTTATAGAAAGTAACAAAAACGGATTTCCACAATAAAGTTTTGCTGTATGTTTTCCCTTAGGTACAAACAAACTTTGCTGTGGAGTTTCACTGATAGTACAAGACCCTAAAAATAACATTTATCTGTTTTAATCGATAAGTGTTACTCATAGTCGAGAATACTCGGTTTTTAACCGAAATTCGGTTTCGAGTTCGAGTTTAACCGAATGAAAACCGATACTCGGTTTTCGGTTATTTTGCATTCCCTAGCACACACACGAAGGGTTCCGTACCATTATCTATAAAAACGGTCACCCATCCAAGTACTGACCCCGCCCGACGTTGCTTAACTTCGGTCAAAAATCAGGTTTGTTGTATGGGAGCCCCACTTAAATCTTTATATTGTATTCTGTTTTTAGTATTTGTTGTTATAGCGGCAACAGAAATACATCATCTGTGAAAATTTCAGCTGTCTAGACAGCCTGGTGACAGACGGACGGACGGACGGACAGCGGAACCCTAAAAAGGAACATAGGTCTAGCCAAAGAGTAATACCTAGTGTGATGAAAGGCAAATAACGATGTTTCGATTTTTGCGATAGATAGATCTAATAGAACCAGGCATGGTCAATCAATACTAAGAACTTCGAACTCCGTATATTCAAGAGATTTTCTGAAATAAGGGATTACCTATTTAGGTATTCAGTTGTAGTATATGATTTTTCTCTCAAATAAACAATCATTAGTATACAAGAATATTTTTATTTTATTATACAAACAGGGGGTTACTGTTAAGGCGTCGATTTTTTTTTTTGCTGACACTTTAATTTACTGCATATATTGGGAGTGTCAAGTGATCAAGCCAAAACAAAAATAAGGGTTCTTCATTTGGCCAAGTGTGCCAAATGCCATACATGCCGTAGGGTGGTATTCCATCTGTCCAATATCTATTGCGTCTCATATTTTGCTTAATGAGAAAGTGAGACGTACTGACATTGGACAAAGAACTTGGACAAGTGGCATACCACCCGTAAAAAAATTCGAACTAAATACTGACTGCCTCAAAGAAATCTATCATCTACATCCTCTCTTATTGTCTCCTGCAGGATTTTTTGGGCAACGACACGGGGTCGGATCCTGTTGCGAGTTGGTACTCGGGTTTAGTACATCTGTCATCTTACTCATCAACTGATTAAGCTGGTCACTTAACAGCCCGACGGTCTCGCACATGTTTTCCACGAGACTTATAGAAGGCATCACCGGGGTAGATGCAGGTGATATACGTCGACCTGGTGACGGAGACGGAGGGTTCGAACGGGGCGGCGTTACTGGCTCGGATCGGATCGGAGGTGTCTTATTCTGCTGCATGGTTGGACATGGCTTCGGCGGTGGACATGTCTTCGCCGCCGGCGAAAATGCGGGTGGCGGAGAGTACTTCGGCGCTGGAATACACGGCGCCGGCACCTGCGGCGGAGACAGTGTCGGCGGTGGGCACGGAATAGGATGCGCGACCAGAGGAGGGCAGCATTCTTCTTGCGTATTTTCACTGCAGGTTTTGCCGCTACACGCAACACCCGGCCACTCCTTACATGAGAATGTACATGGCGAGGGTTGCTGGTTAATTTTATTCTGTTTGCCATCCTTAGATGAGGGCGGCATGTTTATGGGACAGGTTTTGTTAACGCATGTGAAGCTGTTGTTCTTCATGACAACTTCTTTCGCTCCTGGTGTAGAACATTCTGGGCATGGACATCGAACTTTAATAACTTTGGCCTTGATATCTTTAATTTTTCCAGGGGTGTAGCTGCAGCAAGTGAAATGGATCCAAGATTTGCAAGACCCTTGGCACTGCAGGCCCGTTTTGGCCGTAACTTGGCGCTTGCAAACCATGCATGGGTTTTTAACCCTTTTAGTGCAACCTTCATTCATTATGAAAGCGGTATTTTGGTGTACATATAAATTAATAAAGGTGTTTTGGTTTGTGGCAGTTTCCTACATGGTTTATTGTTTGGTTTTATAAACACATTTTTTGCTTGATTTGTACATTTTTTTATGACATGGATGACAGTTTACTGTCTCAATTGAAGTTTTTACTTATTATTTTGAGTTTTAAACTTCTAATGTAACGTCTATTGTCTCTGCTTGGCTGACATAAAACATGATGTCCCTCTCGCACTTAAAGCAGTAGGTATATAACACTATAAGTAACCGACGCTCCTTGGAGGATATAACCAAACGGAGTAGATAGCCATTAACCAAACGGAGTGGTCATTAACAGGCATTCCCCTCTGTCGAAAATAGGCGGCCAATGGTCACCCACATGTATGGACTGACGTTTATCTGGCATGGCTATTTTGACATTACGTATACATTTGATCTGCCCCTCCCCCGCAAAAAACGGCAGACTATTTTGTACCGAAAATTATAGACATGGCGTCTCCGTTTGGTTATATCCTCTAAGCCATTAACAGGCGTTCCCCTCTGTCGAAAATAGGCGGCCAATGGTCATACACATTGTATGGACTGACGTTTATCTGACATGGCTATTTTTAGGGTTCCGTACCCAAAGGGTAAAAACGGGATCCTATTACTAAGACTCCGCTGTCCGTCCGTCCGTCCGTCTGTCACCAGGCTGTATCTCATGAACCGTGATAGCTAGGCAGTTGAAATTTTCGCAGATGATGTATTTCTGTTGCCGCTATAACAACACATACTAAAAAGTACGGAACCCTGGGTGGGCGAGTCCGACTCGCACTTGTCCGGTTTTTACGTTACGCATACATTTGACGTGCCCCTCCCCCGCAAAAATTGTTTTGTACTGAAAATTACAGACATGGCGTCTCCGTTTGGTTATATCATCCAAACTACGCTCCGACGCTTCGGAAGCCGGTGATGCTCGAAGAACCGCCGGAGAAGTAAAGCCATTTTTATTCTAGTTCCATTTTATTTTAGAGTCTACTATTTTATAGCCGCGCGCGCGCCCTACTCGCTCCTGCGTCTCGACTGCAAGCCAAGTAGCAAAGACGAGATCGTTTGTGCTGTCGTCACTAAAGGTCGCTCACGCTTTATATGTTGTGTAGTTTACCTAGCCCCTAAGGTTCCTGATAATGGATACTTTTCCATTTCTGACTGTATTAGAAGACTAATTAATAATAATTTAAAAGTGCCATTAATTATACTGGTGACTTTAATCTATATTCCGCGAGTATTACGTTTAATAACGAGTTTGAAACATTCCTTGCTGAATGTAATTTACGTCAAAAAAATACTGTATTGAATGGGCTGAATAGGATGTTAGACTTGATTTTGGTTAGCAGTGATGTGGACGAAGTCTCGGTTTCTACCTGTCAGGGAATTGTACCGAATGAAGTCCATCATTTCCCCTTAGATATTAGTATAAAAGTCGATACAAATCAAACAACTTCTAACACAGTTTTTCAAAGTACCAAAAATACTAATCAACTAGAGAGAAATTTTACGAAGGCGGATTTCCCTCAATTATACAATGATTTAACCGCTACATGCTGGAATGAGATCTATACACACAACAATGTTAATGATGCAGTTGATGCTTTCTATAGTCCAATAAATAACATAATTGCTCAAACTGCCAAAACTGCTATAAAATGCCAAGAGCTCCAATAACGCAATACCCATCGTGGATGTCAACGGAAACCATTAAGTTAAATAGGCTAAAAAATCAGTATCACAAATGGTATAAAGAAAGCAATGACCAACTGCACTACGTTTTTTTCACCTATTATAGACGTCAGGTAAAAAAAAATTCAGACCGGGATTTTGAGAAACATAATGAACGCATTCAATTAAATATTAAACGTGACGTTTCCACTTTTTGGACCTATATAAAAAATAATAGAGCAAATAATGAACAATCGACATTTGGCAATTTGTCTTCCTCTGAAGTAGCAGAAGAATTTGCAAATTACTTTAGTGACGTGTTCTTACCGACCGGGCCTCGACTAGACGTATTGGATGCCCAGCGACACTGGACAACATCACCACAACACATAACCATTGAACACATATCTGATAATGATATACGTAGCGCTATTAAACGATTATCTTTCAAGACCACTCAGGGTCCCGGCTACATTCATCAATTATTAGTACGCGACTGTTGTGAAGTTTTTATTGGACCACTGTCACACATTTTTAATTTATCTATTAAAACCAATACCTACCCTGCACTTTCGAAAAAATCAAAAGTTCTGCCAATTCATAAAAGTGGCCCCAAGGATGATATCAAAAACTATAGGCCAATAGCTGTTCTGTCTATTTTTCCTAAAGTTTTTGAATCTGTTTTGTACAAAAAAATATATCAGCAAATGCGTGATTGGTTCACTGATGCTCAACATGGATTCTTACCCAACAGATCCACAACATCTAATCTGCTGAATCTCGTAACATTGATAGCTCACAATATAGAGGAAAGAAAGCAAACTGATGTGGTTTATTTGGACTTTCAAAAGGCATTTGACGGGATAAACTGTGATAATCTATTGCGAAAAATGGCGGAAGCAGGTTTCTCGAGAATGTTGTTAGAATTTTTTGCTGACTATTTTTCTGGCCGTACGCAATATGTAATTTACAATAAAGCCCATTCTACGGCGTATCCAGTAACGTCAGGTATAGGTCAGGGTAGCAGCCTTGGTCCCCTCTTATTTTTAATCATAATTAATGACCTGCCCGAAATTGTTAAGCATTCTACCGTACTGATGTTTGCGGATGATGTCAAACTGGCTAAATCAATCCAGGATACGACCGATGCTAGTAAACTCCAGTCGGACATAGATGCCGTTCATCGGTGGGGTTTAAATAATAGTCTACACCTAAATACCGCTAAATGTGCAAGCATGTCATATTCGAAGACAACCATGCCGGCCTCACGGTTATATACGCTGAATGGCGAGGTCCTCCAAAATGTACAAACTATGCGAGACCTCGGCACGTGCTTCGATACCCAACTAAAATTCGATCAAAACATAGTGCAAATCTGTAACAAAGCGCGTAAGTCTCTTGGGTTCGTCTTAAGGCAGTCCAAACTTTTTAATAGGCACCATGTCATTTCGTTACTTTACAACGCCTATGTCCGTAGTGTGCATATGAGTGATGCGTAGTGTGTGTGTGTGTATGAGTAACTGCATCATATGGAATCCGCATTATCAAAAACATGTTACCTTAATTGAAAGAGTTCAAAAATCATTTGTCCGGTACCTCTATTATAAATTTCATGGCTTCTACCCTTACATGTACCCAACACTGTTTGTACTAGGAATGGTATCTTACCAAAGCCTTGAAATGCGTAGACGACTTGCTATGGTAAAATATTTCTTTAAACTGATACGAGGCACATTGTCTAATCCTTCCTTATTACAATTTGTATCGTTTAAAGTACCACTACACATTAGAGGTTCCCTCCGTCCACGCCAACGGCCGCTATTCCTGGTCCCGCACGCCAAGATAAATCTGAGCAACTCTCCTCTGTATGTGGCCTTGAACCACATCAACAATATTCTGCTCTTTGACCCTGTGACGATTACACAATAAACAGTACGACGCAACTACCCACTAGCTTCACTCCGTGGAGAAGTGTCATGGCGAGTGGGTGGCTGGCGGAGTGCACAAGTGATAACAGTTGTTTCATTTGATCACCCAGTACACAACGGAGCCTGGACGTCACAGATGGCGACGAGGGTAAAATATTACAAAAAATTACGGAAAGGAAAGGTAACGGTGGCGGAAAAAAAAAACAAATCTAAGGTATGGAAATCCTAACCTAATAGCTACCGTATTTGTCCATTTCCTCCCGAGCTGCCGATTGTATTCAGGTAATACAAAATTTTGGGCGAGGTGATATTCTGTGTAACGAGTGCCGTACGGTTGTACATAATACGAAAATATTAAAACTGCAACGATTTTGTTTTATTTTGTGGTTCTCCCTCTCCCTCTCCCTCTCCCTCTCCCTCTCCCTCTCCCTCTCCCTCTCCCTCTCCCTCTCCCTCTCCCTCTCCCTCTCCCTCTCCCTCTCCCTCTCCCTCTCCCTCTCCCTCTCCCTCTCCCTCTCCCTCTCCCTCTCCCTCTCCCTCTCCCTCTCCCTCTCCCTCTCCCTCTCCCTCTCCCTCTCCCTCTCCCTCTCCCTCTCCCTCTCCCTCTCCCTCTCCCTCTCCCTCTCCCTCTCCCTCTCCCTCTCCCTCTCCCTCTCCCTCTCCCTCTCCCTCTCCCTCTCCCTCTCCCTCTCCCTCTCCCTCTCCCTCTCCCTCTCCCTCTCCCTCTCCCTCTCCCTCTCCCTCTCCCTCTCCCTCTCCCTCTCCCTCTCCCTCTCCCTCTCCCTCTCCCTCTCCCTCTCCCTCTCCCTCTCCCTCTCCCTCTCCCTCTCCCTCTCCCTCTCCCTCTCCCTCTCCCTCTCCCTCTCCCTCTCCCTCTCCCTCTCCCTCTCCCTCTCCCTCTCCCTCTCCCTCTCCCTCTCCCTCTCCCTCTCCCTCTCCCTCTCCCTCTCCCTCTCCCTCTCCCTCTCCCTCTCCCTCTCCCTCTCCCTCTCCCTCTCCCTCTCCCTCTCCCTCTCCCTCTCCCTCTCCCTCTCCCTCTCCCTCTCCCTCTCCCTCTCCCTCTCCCTCTCCCTCTCCCTCTCCCTCTCCCTCTCCCTCTCCCTCTCCCTCTCCCTCTCCCTCTCCCTCTCCCTCTCCCTCTCCCTCTCCCTCTCCCTCTCCCTCTCCCTCTCCCTCTCCCTCTCCCTCTCCCTCTCCCTCTCCCTCTCCCTCTCCCTCTCCCTCTCCCTCTCCCTCTCCCTCTCCCTCTCCCTCTCCCTCTCCCTCTCCCTCTCCCTCTCCCTCTCCCTCTCCCTCTCCCTCTCCCTCTCCCTCTCCCTCTCCCTCTCCCTCTCCCTCTCCCTCTCCCTCTCCCTCTCCCTCTCCCTCTCCCTCTCCCTCTCCCTCTCCCTCTCCCTCTCCCTCTCCCTCTCCCTCTCCCTCTCCCTCTCCCTCTCCCTCTCCCTCTCCCTCTCCCTCTCCCTCTCCCTCTCCCTCTCCCTCTCCCTCTCCCTCTCCCTCTCCCACTCCCTCTCCCTCTCCCTCTCCCTCTCGCTCTCCCTCTCGCTCTCCCTCTGCCTCTGCCTCTGAAAGTTGTTGCACCAAACCTGAGTTCCGCTAGGTACAACCAGGGTTCAGCATCAGCTCTATCTTGGGTACTACTCTCCTAAGTGCTCATCAAGACGAGTCGGATGTCCAAAACAGCGTGTGCCTATGCTAGCATCAGCTATCTGCTAGCAGCCGCCAGCAACATGCTGAGGTGAGACCATTTCGTGGCACTTTTTCTTTTGTATGTTTCTCTGTATAAGTTTTTATTTTGTGTTTGTGCTCACGAATAAAATTATTTCTATTTCTACCTCTACCTCTACCTCTACCTCTACCTCTACCTCTACCTCTACCTCTACCTCTACCTCTACCTCTACCTCTACTACCTCTACCTCTACTACCTCTACCTCTATCTCTATTTCTATTTCCACCACCACAAGAATGCATAGATTGTCGAATAGTGCGTTATCTACGCCCGTCTCAAACAGGATAGATAGAGTTAGACCAAGAAAAATCTGCAGCGATTTTGATAGCCCACGCAGTGCAAGTGTTATTCTGCCGTCATAATCCCGATAATTCACAACAAACACCGATAACGAACTCTGCGAAACATGAAGTCATAAATGTCATGTGAAAAATGTCGTTCTGACTTTTTGACTATTTTAAGGTTAGGCTACAGGGCAAACCCTTAACCCGATCGTCTTTGTTTTAGGGTCAAATTGTAGCTGACTAAATTGTCCAGAGCCGTTTTTCTCAAATTTTTGATATCATTCTTCGTTTCCAAATTATCGAGCACCAAAATCAAAAATTCGGAAAAAATTGAATTTTATTTTCACTATTTCGACCATAACTTTTTTAGTTTTTGACGTTCTCGAATAATTATTCTTGCACCTTACAACTCTCGTGATTATGCGTCTTTTGAGCCTATTTTTTAATATCATATCTTCACAACTTTCCGAGATATAAGGGGATCGCACTTTTTCGTGAAATCGGACCGTATACTGGAGCGAACGAAAAGACATTTCCAATGTCAAAACGTAGATCTAGTACCTATACCTAATTTTATAGTTTTGTTTACAATCAATGTTAATAAAAACAATTATGTATATGCACAGTTGATTTTGTCGACTGTTTACATAAGAACAGTGGTTAACTTTACAACTATTATTGAGTAAATAATTGATGGTACGTAGCTCGGGAGGAATGTTTACTAAGCAAAGAAGAAATATACGCGTGCTTATTACACTAACTCTTTGACAATGGCTACTGTGCGTGAGCCTGGTTACCAAATGTAAATCCAAAAGTGTAATCAATGCAAGATAGATCAATAATTGGGGTCACTACAAAAAATAATGTACTCATGTTACATTATTCCTATGATGTGGCACCGACGTATTAGCCATGAATTTTTCCATGAAATGACAGAAACGAATATGCCGATGGTTTGCGTGTTACAAATACAGATGGTACATGGTTTATTTTCTGACTCAAAATCGTATATTAGAATTCATATGATATAAAGGGTAAATAATCAAACTACCTTCGCGGAAATCATGATTATTATGAGTTGTGTATTTACCGTTCATACTTAAAATATACCGACCTACTTAGTCGTGTAATAAAATACTAAGATATTTTTACATGAGGGAACGTATAGAGAAACCTGCATATCAAGTCGGTATAGTTGTATACATTTTATGGATCTTATGTCCTAAAAGAAATATTGTTCGGCTAAAATAACCAGGTATAATCAATTGAAATGCTATTTATAGCACGATATGGGTATGAATAGATGTTAACTTGGTGTCGACTTAACATGTATTTATATATACATAGGTATGTGCAGTTTATGATAATAAACAATGCTAGCAGGTAACGGACCAGTTAAATTATCAAGGACCTTTACGATGTCAAGTGAGTCAAGAACTATAGATAGCGTACTTAGACTGATGAATGCCAAGGGCTTTGTTATTGTTTTACTGTAGGAGTAAACACGTAAACTCAGCATCAAATGAATTGAATAGTAAGTCGGAGTCGGACTAACAAGAAAAATAAATTGCAAGAAGTAAACTGTACATCACATCTATGCTGCAGTTGGTATAAATAATAATTAGTAGGTTGAAACGTTCAACTGGTACTAGCAAAACAAATAATTAGTAGGTTGAAACTTTCAACCGGTACTAGCAAAACAAATAATTAGTAGGTTGAAACCTTCAACCGGTACTAGCAAAACAAATAATTAGTAGGTTGAAACTTTCAACAGGTACTAGCAAAAAAAATAATTAGTAGGTTGAAACTTTCAACCGGTACTAGCAAAACAAATAATTAGTAGGTTGAAACTTTCAACCGGTACTAGCAAAACAAATAATTAGTAGGTTGAAATGTTCAACTGGTACTAGCAAAACAAATAATTAGTAGGTTGAAACTTTCAACTGGTACTAGCAAAACAAATAGTTGGTAGGTTGAAACTTTCAACCGGTACTAGCAAAACTAATAATTAGTAGGTTGAAACTTTCAACCGGTACTAGCAAAACAAATAATTAGTAGGTTGAAATGTTCAACCGGTACTAGCAAAACAAATAATTAGTAGGTTGAAACTTTCAACAGGTACTAGCAAAACAAATAATTAGTAGGTTGAAACTTTCAACCGGTACTAGCAAAACTAATAATTAGTAGGTTGAAACTTTCAACCGGTACTAGCAAAACAAATAATTAGTAGGTTGAAATGTTCAACTGGTACTAGCAAAACAAATAATTAGTAGGTTGAAACTTTCAACTGGTACTAGCAAAACAAATAGTTAGTGGGTTGAAACTTTCAACCGGTACTAGCAAAACTAATAATTAGTAGGTTGAAACTTTCAACCGGTACTAGCAAAACAAATAATTAGTAGGTTGAAATGTTCAACCGGTACTAGCAAAACAAATAATTAGTAGGTTGATTGTTCAACTGGTACTAGCAAAACAAATAATTAGTAGGTTGATTGTTCAACTGTTGCTAGAAAAACAAATAATTAGTAGGTTGGAACTTTCAACTGGTACTAGCAAAACAAATAATTAGTGGGTTGGAACTTTCAACTGGTACTAGCAAAACAAATAATTAGTAGGTTGGAACTTTCAACTGGTACTAGCAAAATAAATAATTAGTTAGTTGAATGTTCAACTGGTACTAACAAACCAAAAGAGTCAAATGTACCTAGTAACTAGTCTAATAGACGCGATAGTGGTGGTTGGTACTAACGATAGGACCTTTTGTTATAGGTCGTCCAAATTAGTACAACATAGTACTTAAAAGTAAACTGACGCGATATAGTGTTGGTTGGTACTAACGATAGTATCTTGTTTTAGGTCATTCAAAATGTCCTAGATACCACCATTAGACGGATTCTTTAGCCCACCAAAACTTAATAGGGAGGCAAAATAGTCATAAACTGACATTATGTTAGTATAGAGTGACCTCCTATTATGTAATGTATTTACTGAATTCGAAATTATATAATAAGCAGTTTAGTGCCTCTGCCTACTGTTCCAGTTAACTTAAGGCGTAGGTATAGATGGATGGCCTCGGGAATAGGCATATCTACTAATGTAGATTCAGAGTAGATTTCAATAATAAAAAAAAAAATACGCCAGTTGGAAACATTTTCTGTAAAGTATTACAATTTAACCTTCTTCTAACCTATACCCGTATCATAAATTAACTGCATTTTGCAGATGTTCGTATGGGTAAGAACCGAATGTATCAGCTTAAATAAAAACGGACAAAGTATATATAAAAATATATTATACGACGACTTAGACGGTATTCCGGTTAAAGATTGTTGTAGCAATCCTGTTGGAACAGTTAGAAGACAGGTTAAATTATAGTTTAAGAGAAACAAGCAGGTGACCAGGATAAGAGTAATAATGCATTCTGCGTAAGTAGCCGTGTAAATTGTGGAACACAGAGGCATGCCTAAACTGCCCAAATAAAACCTATAAATAGATGAGGATATACAATTCTTCAAAATCGTATATGACCCAGATTTCATATAATAAATCCCAATTCCAATCTATTTTAGAGCCGGAATACATGATTCTATAGAATAATAATCAGGGCAAAGCTCAATTACAAACCCAAGTATACAACAGGTACGTAAATAGACGCTGGGCCTACATCATGTCATGTAGTACCTAAAGTCAATGCTGTAAAAACTGAAGTGGCGATGCGGGGAGCCTTACACGGTGAGGAAGCACTGCTTACTTAACTAAACTACGAAACTATACCCAAGGCAACCATGACTAAGGTACTAACAGAAAAAACTCTAGTGACCAGCAGTTAACCTAATGTCTTGTAAATAGACATACGACTTTTGTCGGTTAACAGTGTAGATACTGTAGATGACGAAGTCCCTTTTTAACTACCTAGGTAGTAGATACACCTACTCAGATGAAGATGAGTGATGTGTGTGATGTGATGACTAATTATAATTAAGTGTAATTAAAAAGGCACTTTACCGGAAAATATATTTCCTTATTTCAGTCACATGCATAAACTTACAATAATTAAGGATGCCAAAACTCTTAGGTATGCGGTTGAGACAATACATACATTAGAAATTATACATTGTCTCAGAACCGATACATTAAATCAAAACAGAAACAAATAACTAAATACTGTGTGTAGGTAGATACACATTATAAAATAAAAACAATAAGTATTCGAATTAACCGTGATTTTGATCGCTCTCAATGACAGTCAGTGTTGCCAGGGCTCTGGAGTCATAAGTTACGTTTCGTTTCCCTAAAAGTCACGTTTTTGCTGCTCAAGTCACATTTTTATATTATTGTATTGTATGAGTAGGTAAATCGATTTTGTTAGAAGAAATTCAGAAAATAATACATTTCACAAAAAATCTACTAACCTTGTATGATTTTTCCTCAAAAGGAAAAAACGGAACCCTTATAGGATCACTCGTATTCGTACACCCAGTATTCGTTTTAAAAGACCTATCTAACGACTCCCACACTATAGGGTGGAAGCGAAAAAAATTCATCCCCACTTTAACCCATTCAGGGCCAGCCACTCAGCGTATGGGTCATGCTCAAACAGTTCCGCAGGGCCAGTGACTCACATGTGAGTCTTGAATAAATTGTGATTTAAACTTAAACGAAACGTAATTTGATGTAATAACGTAAGTATCATATAAGCTAACAACCATTTCTATAAGGTATATTAGGTAAAAAAATTATAAACACGTATTTTTTAATGAAAACAGGGTCTAGAATATTCAAGTTTGGTTTACTATCTGTGCAATATAGTAAATATACTGAAATTCTAGATTCATATGCGATGCAAGCAAACAGAAAAATCCATATTGAAAAAATACTTAAAATATATATATTTCAGAAGTTATTGACATGGCTCAAGGTATGGGTCACCGTGGCCTGGCGCTACTTGTAAAAACTACTAATGTTTCCGTAGCAGGCTAAAATAAACTTTATTGGCTGGTTTTAAAGCTTATTTCATGTTGAAGCTGTTTGATATTGTACCATTTTACAACCGATTACTGTTTGGATGATGGTAAGCCACATTTTGTAGGAACCAAACCGTAGTATAATAATATTTTGTTTTGTATGGGGGGTAAGGCAACTAGGATTTTCTCCCACTGTACTTTTATGTCATAATATTTGGTGATCGTTGTATTGTATCTTAGGCAATTACCAACTAACAATGATGTTAAGGTTCATTTTTTTTTCGTTTTAATATACGAGTAAAACAAGGCGGTTGAAACAGTCATCACTAACTAATATGTATTGTATTACAAATAGTTTGTGACAAATATTTACAAGTTCTTTAAAATATCGTGGTTTCTACGGCAGATTAGAAAGTAAGCACTATAATACATTTTAAGTTCTCTATTGTTACCAATATAATGGCATTTACCAAAACAAAGATAAATGACCGACCAGGTGTAAGCTTATCGGACACACTTGGACAATAAACAAGGAATGCATCCGAGCGGCGGCGGCGCGGCGGTATTATCTTTCATGTGGTATTTGTCACAAGAGTTCAAGAAATGATTCATCCCATCCCCCCTATTAGAGATGTATTTTGGAGTAACATGGGAAATATTATTTGGTCACGATTTATTCGTGGGCGACTTTATAGTCCTGTGCTGTTTAGTGATTTCGTATTTTGTGACCATGACTATGGATTACCGGAATTTGAACCCGCCTAACCAAACTGCAATAATTAGTTTTTTTATAGGCACAGAAAAACGGTGGTTAGTAAAAATGTTGCATAATGCTGTTCAACTGGCCGGCTTCATAAGCGGCGATTTATTTACCGTGCGCGCCAGGCTCGAGACCCATAAGCTGAGTCATACGTTTTAGCTAAAAACGGTTTGTATGGTGGCCCGGCGTATTGTGTACGCTCAGCGGTTCGTGGCCATGAATGGGTTAATGTAGGGCAGTCACCATAAAAAAATATTTTTTTTAAGTTTCTATTATTAAATTTGGCATGAATATATAAATTTGTTACACTGACAAAGTCGTAAAATATAAACTAGAAAAAAAAATTTTTTAAGGTGACTCCCCTACATTAAGTGGGGATGAATTTTTTTCGCTTTAACCCTATAGTGTGGGGTGTCTTGGATAGGTCTTTTAAAATGAATAAGGGTCTTTAAGGACCATTTTTGATCAACTTAATATTTTCGGAAATAATCGATCTGAAAGAAAAAAAGTTGGGTTTTCCACTTTAGTTCCCCTAGCATTTTAACCATGGGTCCAAAAAATATTTAAAAAATCGTGAAAGTAAAACTTAGTAAAGACTTTCAAGGAAAAATATAGCGAACCTAATCGGTTTAGCAGTTTTTGAGTTTTTGCAAATAGTCTATTTTGACGGACGGGTAACTACGGAACCCTACACTGAGCATTACCCGACATGCTCTTGGCCGGTTTTTTTTAATATTATATCAGCAGGTCGCTTAGCTTGCTAATCCTAAACTTTTTTTTTATGATGAACAATTACGAAAAAACGACGTTTTCTTAATCCGTCTATTTTTTATCTCTTATTTAACTTTAACAGCCTGTAGCTCCTAAAGTATTGATCGCAGAGTAAAAATGAACATAACCAAATTTGTCAAAAATTTTCTGATAAAACTTTTGTCCGAAGTAATTATAATGCTATTCGTACAGATATTCGAGATATGAGGCTAAATGAAATGAATCATACACTAAAAAAAATAACTACTACTATCAAACTAAATGACACCGTCATGTCAAGGTAACAAGTCTCATCTTGCCACGACTATTATAATAAACATGATGGTGGATGTAACGTCAAGGTGTCAGTGCAAGTGTCAACTTGGGTGCGTTCACCGCGTTCCTAAATAATACAAATTGCAGAACTAAACTTGTCCAAAATTCGACTAGCTAAAAAAGTCACAAAAATTGCCTCAAGATCGTAAGTCACGCACATGTCACACGAGAAGGCGAAAAGTCACGAAAAATGTGACTTTTGTGACCATCTGGCAACACTGATGACAGTTTGCCTGATGTTTAATTTGTTGAGGCTAACTAATTAAGTAAAATTAGTAGATTAAAGTTGTAGCTTGAACCACTTTATTGATCTACCCAAGAGTACACATTTATTGTACTAATTGAGCACTAAGACTCAAAAGACCAAAAGCCTAGGTCTTATCATTTAGAAACGTTAAACGTAACGATAAAATGGTAAAGTACCTAAACATTCGAACTGTACTCTGGTGTACTCAGTATTTCATGGGATCATGGTTAGAATAATGTAATTCCATTGGTTCGTTGGAAGATGTTTATTGAAGTCAAATGACATACTTACCAATGGCAGGATAGGAAGCAGACATACAAGGTGTATACCTATGTTTCAGGTTTATAAAATATGTTGCAAGTAATTGAAATAAACCGAAGAAAAAGTGTATAAGTACAAATAATAATATTTATGTGATAGTCTGACAGTAATTATTGTGGAAATAATAATACAATACTTACTGGTCACAATTCAATTGAAAAATCAGCTTTCAATTAGTAAGGTGTTACGTTATTTTCATAACATAAATTGTAATTATGATTCTTCGCATAAGTAAGTTGCTAGAATAATATTACATTCGATATTATATTTGCTGTGTTACTTTTTGAGCAATAAAATGTTTGAAATACCTAAATATTTGGATTAATTGATGTCAAGATTATATTATTCAAGTATTATAATTAAAGAACGATAATTAGATATGTATGCAATGCAATTAATAATAATAATGGTCAAATAGGCAGGTAAATCTTAGTAGGTACCTAACAAATTAATAATATATAAATCTATTTATATAGATTATTGTTCGCTTAACCTATTCACAAGTAAAATCATACTTGACGTGGTACCTCTACAACATTCCTACTTTATTTGACCTTGGATTATCTACAAGTATTTTAAATTGCATTATATATATTAACATCATACAAGACAAGTAAAACTGAGTCAATCAGTTAAAATAATAGATTGAAAGGCTTGCTAGTGTTGGAAAATATTTATTATTTCACTGTTGTAAAATGAATACATCCACACCTCGCCGAGTTTCTTACGCCGGTTCTTCTCGGGTCTGAGGTTAACCTTTCCGAACCGGTGGTAGTATACCTAGATTGGAAAAATAAATTAACCTAGCGAGTATAAGATAATACGATAAACTGAACTATTGTTGCATGATAAATATATAAAGTAAAATAAATAAATCGTTATAAAAAGGGAGAGATGTGACGATTACACAATAAACAGTACGACGCAACTACCCACTAGCTTCACTCCGTGGAGAAGTGTCATGGCGAGTGGGTGGCTGGCGGAGTGCACAAGTGATAACAGTTGTTTCATTTGATCACCCAGTACACAACGGAGCCTGGACGTCACAGACCCAACACTGGACTTGTTCTCGCAGTCAGAGTCGAGATTTCTGGCCACAGCCGCTCGCTATTTGGAGTCAATTAACACTCCTACCACAATACAGTATTAGATTACTTTTTACTTGTGCATGTCATGTTAGGTGTAATATGTGCTCAGTGGCTCAATATGTGTATCAAAATTAATGTAAGTATATTAAAATTTAAATTGACCTACCTATAAACTGAAATGTATACGTGTTTATCTTATAATTTAACAAAATGCTATTTATGTAATTAATCATTTTATATTTTTGTACCGTGACCTATAACTTTCATGTTTGGCAATTTGCTGTAAATGTAAGTTGGTTAAATAAATAAATGAAATGAAATTTTATGTCACACTATGTTTTGCCAAGATCGTCCTTAAGGCCCCGTTCGCACGGCAGCTTTTTCAACGCGCGTTAAAAAAGCGTTTGAATGACACGAATCTCGGAGTAATTAACAATGGAGCCGCCATTAACAGGCGTTCCCCTCTGTCGAAAATAGGCGGCCAATGGTCAACCACATGTCAACCATATGTATGGACTGACGTTTATCTGACATGACGTACTTACCTATACATTTGATGTGCCCCTCCCCCGCAAAAAACGGCAGACTATTTTGTACCGAAAATTTTAGACATGGCGTCTCCGTTGGTTATATCCTCTAAGACACAAATGGATAACCATGTATGTATTCACACGAAGGCGGTTTTTAAGCGCGGCGTTTTTTTATCGAGCACTGTTCGATTTTCGGCGTTGAGCGTTGGCGTCAAATTGAATAGAGCATACGGAACTCCGTGTATCTGTTCTCACAAGCGTTAAAAAAGCGCCGGCGCTGCTGTCAGTTGGCTGTCAAGTGTCAATTTTTGGTGTCAATCGTCAAGATTATTATTAGTTTCACCTTAAAAATGTCAACTTATGCTTACAAATTCCTGAAATATTCAAGCTATATTCAAATAATACGTCGTAATAGCAAATAAAGTATGGCTTTGCTGAGATGCGTACGTGGCAGTACGACTCACAAGTGATTTTTAAGCGTTCATATGAACACAAATATTGGAAACGGTAAAAAAGCGCCAACGTCGGGTTTTAACGCAACGCTTTTTAAGCTGTCGTGCGAATGGGGCCTAAGGCCTATGGGGCCGTTTCCAATATTTGTGTTCATATGAACGCTTAAAAATCACTTGCGAGACGTACTGCCACGTACGCATCTCAGCAAAGCCATACTTTATTTGCTATTACGACGTATTATTTGAATATAGCTTGAATATTTCAGGAATTTGTAAGCAAAAGTTGACATTTTTAAGGTGAAACTAATAATAATCTTGACGATTGACACCAAAAATTGACACTTGACAGCCAACTGACAGCAGCGCCGGCGCTTTTTTAACGCTTGTGAGAACAGATACACGGAGTTCCGTATGCTCTATTCAATTTGACGCCAACGCTCAACGCCGAAAATCGAACAGTGCTCGATAAAAAAGCGCCGCGCTTAAAAACCGCCTTCGTGTGAATACATACATGGTTATCCATTTGCGTCATTCAAACGCTTTTTTAACGCGCGTTGAAAAAGCTGCCGTGCGAACGGGGCCTAAGTGTCATAAAGTGTAAAGCCCCCTCCAGACTATTTGCGTGAATCGCGGCGCGACGTCGCGAAGCGAACATATCGCGAAGTTGACGTATGACTCCACACTCGCACACTTCACGGCGATTTCGCAGTTTGGTTTGCGGCAAGATGGCGTTAAACTGTTAGTTATCTATGGCATCATACGTGATTTAGCTGTTTTTTTCATTTTGTTTTCTTGTGAAACCGTAAAATATAGCTGCTTAATATAATATAATCATAATATAATTAATATTTACCTTGCCACAGAAGAGCCAAAATAGTGTGTAATGTGGAGTCTTGCAAGTTCGCGCTTTGCGTCTCCTTTGACGCGGGCCGAAATACCGACAAAAAACGGAGAACAAGGCGCGAAGGCACTCGCGTTCGCGGCTTCGCCCGCGATTCACGTGCATAGTCTGGAGGGCGCTTAAGGCCTCATTAGCACGAGCGCTTTTTCAATGCGCGTTAAAAAAGCGTTTGAATGAAATGGATATGTGTATTTCACACGATGGCGGTCGCGCTTTTTATCAAGTGTCGTTGGAATTTCGACTTTAAACCTTGCTCGTTAAATCGAATTTGGCGTGCGGACAGATTCAAGCGCTTACTGCGCGTTTAAAAAGCGCTCGTTAGAATGAGGCCTTAAGTGTACCGTCAGGGGTGCGAAACTCCTGACTTCGGCCAAACTCGGCTCCGCTCGGCTCAGCATTGCTCCGAGCGATTATTAGGGTTGGCACCATTTGACTTCCTTTTGCGTGTACGACCACAGATAAGATAATCACTTGAATATTGACAACCCTAAATAGCTGAAAGGGATAGTGCCATATATTAGAAAGAGATAGCATGATTCGACCCTGAACCGCTGTCAAACTTCGGTTTTGTAGGAAGTTTCCTTTCTGTACGGCAGTACTATTATTTATTCTGTGGTACCGTTTCATTTGTGAATCAGCAGTTTTACTCCCAAAAATACACGCCTGTGATGTCAATGTCAAATCGTCCGTTTAGTAGGAGCTAATTTCCCATTCCTTTTGGTAAAAATAGCAAAACAAAATAGACTTTATTTCTTACATCGTAATGTTAAGATTTTCTTGGTGAAAGTTACAATTAGCATGAAAAAGAAGTTAACTTGGTGCAAGTAATGTTGAAAAGTCATGTCAATACACATTGTTTACGTGTATTTTCTGAATAATAATCTGATTTATTATTTTATTTCTACATGATATGGAAGACGAGGATGATTATTGGAATACCAGTGAAACTAAGGCTAAAGCTTTTAGCTTTGACGATGATGTCGTGAGTGGATTTTTTTACCTATTTTGCATGTTAAGTATATGTCTTCTTAGCAATACATAAACAATAACTTCTATTTATTAAATATACATATTTACTTCATATTAAACTATAAGCCTTTATACATAGAGAATTTACGTTAATATAAGTAGCTGTTTCTTCTTAAACAACTATCTTTGTATGGGGAAATTGTAAGCGAGAAGCTTTTTATCACTAGGTAAGTATAGGGCTACCATCCGTCCGGGTTTCCCAGGATTTGTCCTAGTTTGGAGGCCGACATCACCATTCTTAGTAGCTAGGTACTACTTACAGAGCTAGTGTGTCTTAAAGTAAGTCAAGTGTAAGTCTTGGGCATAAAGTGCCACAAGCCTATAAACCATGATGAGAACACTAACTGAACAAAGCAGCAAAGTAGGACTGGAAATGAACACTAATAAAACAAAAGTGATAACCAACAGTTATGAAAAGCCTATAATCATTGGTAACAAGACAATAGAGTATGTTAATAACTATATATATTTAGGCAAACAGGTATCATTTTCGAAAACCAGCAACGAAGAAGAGGTTAACAGAAGATCAACTATAACCTGGAAGAAGTACTGGTCTCTGAAAGAAGTTATGAAGGGAGACTACAGCATGACATAAAAAAAAAAGTGGTGAGTGACACCTGTCTCCTGCCATGTCTAGTCTATGGCTCACAAACATGGGTATACACCAACAAAGTGAAGGAGAAAATAAGAACTACGCAGAGAGCTATGGAGAGAAGTATGACGGGGCTGCGGAAAATATACAAAATAAGACACACAAGAATCAGAGAAAAAACCAAGGTAACCGATGCTCTTACCCATGCTCTCAAGCTTAAGTGGAACTGGGCTGGCCATGTAGCCCGCATGACAGACAAAAGATGGACCATACAAACCATAAAATGGCAGGGACCACACGGAATACGCCCCCCCGGCAAGCCGAAGAAACGCTGGTCCGAAGACATTACCCAAATAGCCGGAAAACATTGGATGGAGACAGGAGAAGACAGAGAAAGATGGAAAAAACTGGAGGAGGCCTTCACCCAGAGAGGGATCCATATAAATAAATAAAACAACTAGTTCAAAAATACATAGCTAAACTAAAATGGATATGGAAGAAAAGGCTATATAATATTTTTCTTAAGATGAGAAATAAATAAAGACAATGATGATAAGTCTTGGGCAGTTGTGTAAAAGTCTGTGACAAGTTGACAACCCTACTGTGTTCTTGTGCGGTGTCAGCATTTATGCAAACATCAAAGGCGATGGTCCACTGTTACTTTTGACGTGAAACGTTAGGTGAACGTCTTTAAAAACCCGTAGTAGAGGTGCCGGACCAAAAACCAAGTGTAACGAAAAGTGTTATGGCGAGGAGGCTTATATCTCCATAACTATAATACCTATATGTATAGTTTTGACATCAGTGTATAGAGGAAAGTAGCCATCACTCGGAATTACATGTGCCGCTGATATAGATGGCGCCGATTCTACGCTAGAAACGACGCAATAGGAGCTAAAATTACCCCTATTTGCAGTATTAATTTAGTAATTACTCCTCAGTCCGTTAACCGATTTTAATGAAATTGGTATAATTTGATAGATCTTATTTTATTTTAATGAAATATGAGTAAAATAAAGCACGCGGTTTTATAATAAACTGCTAAAAAATAATAATGTGACAGATTTTACAGAATTTTTATCACTGCTCTTGTTTGAGGCCACTGTGTGCGAAAAAAAGGGCACAAAACTGAAGCGAAATACCTGAAATAGTTAGATAAAGCAAAACTGGTTCTTTACATACCACTTTTACCCTAGGTAGTAAAACATGCTAATCTCCTCAAATAATGCATTAGAATCTATGGTGGCGCGGCGGCGCGAGTTAAACACATAGAACGTATGACGGCTGCTTGACAATCTCGAGTTCCTATTGCTAATTACTATCTTAGTTGGGTACTTTCTGATGTACCTATGGGTAAAACATATTTTAGAAAAGGTCACTTCTGTGGACAATACTAGAAAAGGTAACGACTCTGGTACATATATATCCCATTTTTCTCATTTGAGTCTCATTTGAGTCTGAAAAAAATTATTCCGCCTGTAAAGGTGCTGCGTAAAAAATTGGTGTTAGATTCCCTTAAATTTGCGATAGCTACAGGAAAGACACGAACGAGTTTACTATAAAACGTGTATTACCCGTATAAAATATGTATTCACGTAATTTTGCTGTGTTATTTACAACAAGTAGTACCTAATTGTTACATTCATTACTCCAAAATGAATTGATCATATAATTAAATAGGTGTGACGCTGTAATAATAATTTTAAAATTACCCATCAAATGCTGTGTTCAAGTTCGTTTAGATACAGGGAATCATTATGACCCCAAATAATCTTTACAGATAAAATTTAAGATATTACTCAAAATTATTATAATACATTAAGGATATTAAATATATTAGGAACGGGTCACTCACGTATTTTAATTCGAAAAACGCTCGACATGTTTCTTAAAATACGTGAGTGACTCGTTTTTAATATATTTAATATGTCTGTGTCTCACGGAAGTTTTGTTATTAAAAATACATCAAGCATTCGCGAGATGCGCGACTTTGGTATTCAAATCAATAGTACAAGAGTCTAACTAAATGCGAAGGCCGAAGGCTGAGCTCTGCGTAGGACCGATTCGAAGGTCCGAAGCGTCTGACAGACGCGCGCCTCCCGTAACTTTTCCAAGTATTTGTGTGACTAAATCGCAAGAGCCAAAGGCTGAAGTCGCGTAGGGCCGAAGACCCGAAGCATCCAGGAGGTCAGTTCTAACTGCTAAACACAGGTCAATAGTACAAGTGTATAAATTCGAAGGCCGAAGGCCGAGCTCCGCGTAGGGCCGAAGGCCCGAAGCGTCTAGGATGTCAGTGGTTAAACGCAGAACAGCCTGAACGCTTCGGGCTTTCGGCCCTACGCGGAGCTTGGCCTTCGCCCTTCGCATTTAGACACTTGTACTATTGTTCTGTGCTAAAGCACTGACCTCTTGGACGCTTCGGGCCTTCGGCCCTACGCGGAGCTCGGCCTTCGGCCTTCGCATTTAGACACTTGTACTATTGTTCTGTGCTAAAGCACTGACGTCTTGGACGCTTCGGGCCTTCGGCCCTACGCGGAGCTCGGCCTTTGAATTTAGACACTTGTACTATATATTGTTCTGTGCTAAAGCACTAACATCCTGGACGCTTCGGGTCTTCGGCCCTACGCGGAGCTCGGCCTTCGGCCTTCGCATTTAGACACTTGTACTATTGTTCTGTGCTAACGCACTGACATCCTGGACGCTTCGGGTTTTCGGCCCTACGCGGAGCTCGGCCTTCGGCCTTCGCATTTAGACACTTGTACTATTGTTCTGTGCTAAAGCACTGACGTCCTGGACGCTTCGGGCCTTCGGCCCTACGCGGAGCTTGGCCTTCGGCATTCGCATTTAGACACATACTATTGTTATGAGTTTAAGCACTAACATCCTGGACCTGATACAGCCTCCCTAATTTTTTGTTTACACTGTACTAATCCCAAGCAGGCAGGATTCACTTGTTTATTTTGTTATTTGCAGCTCTCACCTCAAGAAATCTTGGCTATTGGCCAGAACAAGTCACCGGGGCAAGCGGAAGACAGCCTGTTCTCGGGCGCAAGCATCAGTAATGTGAAGACGGCTACCCTCCCGCTGTCCAACTTGGTGTCTAATAAAGTACTGGAGTTGAGTAAGTTAGTTTTAAATATAGTAGCAATTTTGTGAAAGTTGTTTGGAAGTAGCCAATCATTGGCACACTGGACAAACGAAATTATACAATAGCAGGGCTTAAGACTAAACACATGGCAATCATGAGAGGGTTCTGGTGTGAAAATTGTTACTTATAATTTACTTTATTTACACTAATTTAATAAACGATTTAATTATACTATTAAAAGACAAAAATATGAATTTTAAGTTTGTCTATGATCCCGTTATATTATCAAACTTCTAATCTAGGAATTAAAGGCGTATTTATTATTATTATATAATTATAGGCGAGCAGCTATTTAGCTGATGAGCCTATGTCACACAGTGTCCAGTATTATATAGTTCAAAGTTTGTAAAGTCATATCACATCACTAGTAACATCAGTCTAACTTATTGTTTAAAAGCCACTTGTCCAATCTGTTTTTAAACACATTGACCGAAGGAGCAGTCACAACACTATCCGGTAAACGGTTCCAAGCCGCCACGACACGGTTGGACAAGGAATGATATGCAGCTTTAGTAGTAGTGGGAGTGCGAACAATTCTTAGGCTGTGACCTCGGGTCTCGCGGCTGATGGTTCTCATAGAGGTTGTAACAGTGGGTAACAATCTTAAAACACTCGATGAGGTCTCCTCTCGCTCTCCTGGCTTTGAGTGTGGGCAGTTTTAGTACCTTTAGCCTTTCTTCATAAGGAAGGCGTTTCAGCTTAAAAGGAATCTTGGTGGCTCTTCGCTGCGCACTCTCTAGAAGGTCAATGTCTTTGACAAAATAAGGATTCCATACTTGGAAAGCATATTCAAGCAAGGGGCGGACATATGTTTTGTAAATTTTGATAAAAACTTCAACATATATGCATTGAAATGAGCGTTTTATAACATACAGGAATGAATTTGCCTTTTTTACTATGTTATTTATGTGCTCACCCCACTTAAGGTTATTTGTAACTGTCACACCGAGATCCTTTTGAGACGTCACCGCTGCAATTGGAGAGTTTCCTATCGTGTATTGGACCATAGGATTTTTTTACCGAGGTGCAGAACTGCGCATTTGTTAACAACATTCAATTTCAATATCCACTGCGAGGTCCACTCCGTTAACCGATCCAAGTCAGCTTGCAGCTGGCCCGAAGAAACATGAGGGTCAGCAAAGAACTTGCCATCATCTGCAAAAAAGCACGACCCTGACTCTATTACTGCTATTAAGTCAGTCACAAATATTCCAAACAGAGTTGGAGAGAGGACAGATCCTTGAGGTACTCCACTCAGCACGTTTAGTGGTTGAGACAGGCAGTCACCGACTCGCACACTGAAGGTTCTGTCTGACAGGTACCCAAAATGGTCTAGTTTCAAAAGTAGTCTCTGATGAGGAACTTTGTCGAATGCACGTTCAAAATCTAAATATATAATATCTACCGGGAGGTTAAGGTCCATACTTTTGGTCCACGCATGTACACAGGTTAAGAGATTAGTAACTGTCGATCTTTTTTGTACAAAACCATGCTGCTTCACCGATATTAAATTTTCCCTATTGAGGAAACCTGTCAACTCCTTACATATAATTTTTTCCATACACTTGCAGATGATGCTTGTGAGACTTATTGGTCTAAATTTGGAAGGATCGGACTTGTCACCATTTTTAAAAATTGGGGTTACTAGAGCATGTTTCCAATCCCGGGGTATACAACCAGAGGTAAATGAACAATTCATAATTTCTGCCAGTTTCGGGGATATCACAGCAGCAGCTTGCTTCAATACAATGCTTGGAAAGCTATCAGGTCCAGCAGCCGAGTTAACATCCAAGGTATTCAGGACATCAAAAACTTGCTTTGGTGTGAAGAGTACGTCACATAGTGCGGTCTGAACACGAGCCTACCTTATCGACTACAGGATGTACAGTAAAATCCGGTTCCTGAGAGAATGCCTTCTGAAATTCAGCAGCAAAAGCGTTGGCAATGTCTATAGGGTTGGTAAGTAGATCTCCCCTGCGACTTTTAATTGCAGGCGGAATTTCCACTCTGGATGCACTGAGCCTTCGAATGTGGGCATAGAATTTCTTGTCACCATTTGATAATATGTTATTTTCATACCGACTCCTACTTTTTCTAGTTTCAGCGACACATCGGTTATTAATGGCCCTGAACCGTTCATAATCCTCATCTGTCTTGCTTACTTTATAGGAGTCCCATCTTAATCGTTTTTCTTTAGTAAGAGCCACTATGTCTTTATTAATCCAAGGTTTGTTGTATTTATTCTGTTTTATTGTAACCAGAGGAGCATGCTTTTGAATATTTTGTGCAAGAGTAACTTTAAATTCTGTCCATAATTGATCTAAAACAGGCTGAGATGTAATAGGCAAGGCATCCAAATCCTTGCAAAGATCATGGCTGAATTTTTCATAGTCGATATGATGATAAAGCAACTTCTGCTTAATCCTAGGGGCATTTCTTTGAGCCAACAATTGCATTTTAAATGTCAGTACACAGTGGTCACTTTTTCCAATAGGAGGCTGATGAGTTATAGTAGAACAAAGAGAGCTATCATTGGTCATAACAAGGTCAAGCAGGGAAGGTGCATTATTAACGCGGAAGCGAGTCGGTTCAGATACAAGCTGGTGGAGGTTACTGTCCAGAAACATTTGTTGGAAAATCTCAGCAGCTCCTGACAATTTCTGCACAGCGCACAGAGGCCAAACAATATCAGGGTAGTTAAAATCGCCAGCAATAATGATAGTGTTGTTTTCAGACGCCAAACGCAAATTTTCAAGTAACTTGGAGTCCCGCGTCCGCCAGTCGGGTTCGTTGTCCGAGCGATACACACCAACTAAAAGGATGTGGTATGAGTCAAACCTAATATCCAAGTAGAGAGCTTCAGCTTCATCACACATGTAGTTCAGGTTTTTCCGAGCTATAATTGGAATGCCATTCAAAGAGTCTCTGACGTAAATAGCGACCCCACCACCTCGCGTCTTGCCGCCCTGCAACCTAGGGCGCCTTAGCCTATCCCGCCTATACAGACTTTAATTATTAGGAATGGCAAAAGTGCAATTTCTATCACCACCGTGCAGCCAAGTCTCTGATACGATTACAATAGTTGGATTGGTCCTGTTCACTTGCAGTAGGAATAAATCAAATTTCGAAGGAAGAGAGCATAAATTGCTATAGGTACATAAAGGTCAGGTCGTTGTATGGGTTGCGGTTGGCTAGTTTTTTATGTTAGTGATTTTTGGCACTCCGCTAACATATTTTATAGTAAGATTAGCCTCACCTCTCTCTGTCCGTTCCTTAAGCTTCTGCCGCAGGTCCGCAAGCTCTGCCCGCTGCAGGGGTGTTTTGTCATCGTATATTCTCACCTGCGGCTTGACCTTCGATTTGTTCTTGAGTACCTTGACCGCGTCCTGACGAGACTTGAGGATGACTTTGATCGGCTGATTCTTATTACTTTCACGACGTCCTAGGCGGACTGCCTTAACAAAACCACCCTCGCTCGTTGCCTCGCTCAAAATCTCTCGCACAATAGAGTTGTCGCTTGATGCAGCTACGTTGACATCGTCTGAATCCGACTCAGTGACGCCTACTATAATAACATTGCACGATCTGCGTTCCCGGTCCATCATTTCAGCAATATGTCGTTTGTTCCTTGGTTCTGACCTTAAATAACAGGAGCTGCACTCGGAGCTGAAGATAACTGCTTCCTGATATCACACAACTCCTCACGCACCGCGTCATACGACTTTATGAGCTGAGGACTTTAGGAACAAAGCCTCCCGACATGGAACACACAGAAAAAGCAGGGTTCGCTTAGCCTTTAGACCCATCACTCTAGCCTCACTGCTCGTCAAATTACTGCATGTTAAGCAAACGTTCCGTTTGCACCCATCGCATTGTATCGCACTATCATCATTACTACAGTCCCCACTGCATTGAAAACACTTCATTTTAAATTGAAAGTTACGAATATCACAAAGAAATAGCTGTCCCAAGGCGATTATTTAAAGTCACTTTTTTGACGAAAAACTCGCGACACTACACCAAACCCAGTGTTTATACATCAAAAGACGGCTTTTGGAAGGGTTTTAATCACTGATTATTGAGATTTAATCACTTTGACTATATTTAAACATTAAATAAGATACGACGCAAATTCCGGCACTGTTCACTTGTTGGAGGGTAGATGAAAAAAAAATATTTATTTTTTAACTAGCGACCCGCCCAGGCTTCGCACGGATTAACAAATTATACACCTAAACCTTCCTCAAGAATTACTCTATTGATAGGTGAAAACCGCATGAAAATATGTTCAGTAGTTTTTGAGCTTACGGCGAACAAACAAACAAGCACACAAACGGACAGACGCGGCGGAGTACTATGTTTTACAAGGTATAGCGATAGTGTCGATACTTTCTAAGCCCATTTTGATGAAAGAAGTCTCAGTAATACGGTGACATAGGCATCATAAGAAAAAGGAGAATTTTTTATATGAAAATAAAAATATACAACGAAACAATATCATTTTTCCAGTCCTCCTTGCCCAATCCGGAAAGGATCCCAAAGCGGCCCAGCCGCAGGAGCAAACCGTGTCGACAACCATCAGGAGGCTGGTTCTAGGTCGGCCCTGCTCGCTGCACAGCCACAGGAGTCTGCGGAGCAAGACGGAGCTGCTAGACGCTGCCGGGGCCGTGGGAGACGGCAATGCCATTTTAACTGTAAGACCTGCCTTAAGTAAAGGCCTCAGGAGCAAACCGTGTCGACAACCATCAGGAGGCTGGTTCTAGGGCGGCCCTGCTCGCTGCACAGCCACAGGAGTCTGCGGAGCAAGACGGAGCTGCTGGACGCTGCCGGGGCCGTGGGAGACGGCAATGCCATTTTAACTGTAAGACCTACCATATGTAAAGACCGCCTGACAAGTAAAGTCGTGTTAAAATATGGGTGCATATAATAATTTCGGCCTATATACGTCCCAGTCGTCCCACTGCTGGGCACAGGCCTCCTCTTATGTGCGAGAGGTTCACATATACATTTGAATTTTTTACGCAGGTTTCCTCACGATGTTTTCCTTCACCGAAAAGCTAGTGGTAAATATCAAATGATATTTCGTACATAAGTTCCGAAAAATTCATTGGTACGAGCCAGGATTTGAACCCGTGACCTCCGGATTGAAAGTCGGACGTCATATCCACTCGGCCACCACCGCTCTTGGGTGCATATAACTTACTCAAAAATATGTCCCATAGTTCTTATTTTGCTGACATCACAGCTAAATGGGACATATTTTTGAGTATGATGTGTGCACCCATATTATTACACTTGACTGTACCTACCTACTTCATTTTTTAATAGACTTGAAAAATAAGGTCCTCAAATTCCTCAATTCATCGCAATCTGGACTTTTCTAGGTTTCCGTACCCATAGGGTAAAAACGGGATCCTATTATTAGGACTCCACTGTCCGTCCGTCTGTCTGTTTGTCATCAGGCTGTATCTCATGAAACGTGATAGCCCACCGAGGGTTCCGTACTTTTTAGTATTTGTTGTTATAGTGGCAACAGAAATACATCATCTGTGAAAATGTCAACTGTCTAGCTATCACGGTTCATGGGATACAGCCTGGTGACATACAGACGGACAGAGTCTTAGTAATAGCGTCCTGTTTTTACCTTTTGGGTACGCTAAAAACGATGGAAGAACTTCTAGACAGGTAAGAACCTGATAGACGGTCTTCCGACATCACTTCCTTTTAATTTTCAAAATAAGGAATATTACGCGAAACTCTGCGAAGTGGGCATCACTACCACATTCCATCACAATCTGGGGGTCAAACGCGAAACAAGAAATACGAAATTTCGTTATCTAACCTCTCTATCACTCTTGCATATTCGAGCGATGAAGAGGCAGATAACTAAATTTCGGTTTTCGCGTTTCTCGGTAGGCCCTTGTTAACAAACCGCCTTGATGCATCAATGTCATATTTTATTGTCTGTGAAAACTTCGCAAAAAAACAGTTTAGGGCACAGTATGTATAAGTTACTTTATGGTTTACTATAGGCGCTAGGGCTGCACTCTGATGGCAGATCAATGCAGTAATACCCCCTATTGTTTGTTACAGATAGTATTATTCCTGATTCAAACCTTGAACAAGAAACTAGTATATGAGCTGCTGTCCTCACGGCCTCTCGCCCTTAACCACTATATCAGCTTCCTTCAGAACGAGGGCAAAATATCGGAACTGACGGACCTGCTTACGTAAGTACAATAATTGGGTATTATACTGTATTTAAAATAAATTATTTTACGCCATGCATGAAATAAAGCACCAGATAATTATTAGAAAAACACAGATAGGAGTTATTTTTAAACACAAAGTTCTGTTTAATAAATCGGAAAGAAATGTAAAAAGTAGGTGAGTTGACCGTGACGTCACGATGTAATGTTTCATATCAATTCCATATTAGCAAATCGTTTTGACAGTTTTAAAAAAGTTGACTAGCAACTGTCACTCACTCAATCCAGACGGAGAACTGTTTTTTAGGGTTCCGTACCTCAAAAGTAAAAAAACGGACCCCTTGTTATTACTGTTATTAGGTATTATTTTAGGGAAAAATCAAAAAACTATACATTTGTAAAAAAGTTATAATGGTACGGAACCCTCGGCGGGTGAGTCCGACTCGCTCTTGCCCGTTTTTTTTCGAATGTTTTCCTTCGAAAAGTGACTGGTGAATGCCAAATTTCCTTCCTAAATAATTTGGTACTATTAGCTGCAGTTCAAACCTCCATTTTAATAACAAAACTTCTGTGAGACACAGACATATTAAATATATCGCAGTCTGCGCCGGTCCGTCACCGTAAACGCAAGCTCCTGATGAGACTACTCGGTACGGAGTGAAACATGTCGAGCGTTTTTCGACTTAAAATACGTGAGTGACCCGTTCTTAATATATTTAACAAACCTCCATTGTCCTTTCATTTTTTAATCATGTTTTATTTGTCTTTTAGAATGCTGGGCAGATCTCCAGATGCAGCCGTAAGTAATACATTTTCTATTTTACTTTTATAGTTGTCAAGCGATTTCCGTCAGTAAAAAAAAGCGGCTAATTTAAAAAAATGTAGGCGCGAATAATAATCGTCTCATAGAAAATTTGAATTTCGCGCCTTTTACTACTGACATACTTGTTAACCATTTCGACGCCGTGTCAAACACAAAAGCTGTCACTCGGATGCCACGTCACCGAAGTGTCAAAACTGAAATTGAACTTTATGCATATGCACGCAGGTTTATGTTGTTTTGTGGCCTGTGACCGATTAATCCGTCTTTGGCGTTGGACCTGCGGTGCGGATATATCGGTCATTGGCGTCCAAAAGGTTAATCCTTCGCGCCTACATTTTTAGGGTTCCGTATCCAAAGGGTAAAACAGGACCCTATTACTACGACTCCGCTGTCCGTCTGCCCGTCCGTCTGTCCCCAGGCTGTACCTCGTGATCTGTGATAGCTAGCTGAAATTTTCACAGATGATGTATTTCTGTTGCCGCTATAACAACAAATACTAAAAACAGAATAAAATAAAGATTTAAGTGGGGCTCCCATACAACAAACGTGATTTTTGACCGAAGTTAGCAACATCGGGCGGGGTCAGTACTTGGATGGGTGACCGTTTTTATAGATAATGGACGGAACCCAACCCCTTGTGTGCGAGTTTGACTCGCACTTGGCCGGTTTTTTAAATATTTGCAGCTCTTTTCTACTGACGGGAATGGCTTGACAGAGTATATTTTGTTTTCAGATGCACCAATTTCAACAACATATGCGAACGGGCGGGTCCGTGGATGGTTTACTCCGGAGGGTAACCAACCTGGTTGCCAACCACTTCAACCAACCAGGGACAGACGCGCACCAAGCGAAGATGTTAGCAGACTTCGTCAAACTACTAGGTAAATTAAACTGTAAAAATAAAAACCGGCCAAGTGCGAGTTGGACTCGCGCACGAAGGGTTCCGTACCATTACGCAAAAAACGGAAAAAAAATCACCATGTATGGTGAATTCCTCTTCAATATTTATTTTATTCTGTTTTTAGTATTTGTTGTTATAGCGGCAACAGAAATAAATCATCTGTGGAAATTTCAACTGCTTAGCTATCACGGTTCGTGAGATACAGCCTGGTGACAGACAGACGTACAGACAGACGGACGGACCGACAGACAAACAGACAGACGGACAGAGGAGTCTTAGTAATAGGGTCCCGTTTTAACCCTTTGGGTACGGAACCCTAATAAAAACAAGTTCCGTAAAAAAATCAAAAGCTTAGTGGATGGCTTGATGCGGAAGGGTCGGGCAACGCACATGTAATACCCCTGGAGTTGCAGGCGTGCATAGACTACGGTGACTGCTTACTATCAGGCGGGCCGTATGCTTGTTTGCCACCGGCGTGGTATAAAAATGGTAGCCAATTTGATTGACATACAAGTTTACCTCTTCTCTGATTGGTTTGTCTTTGTAGAACAAAACAATTTGCGACTTTAAGAGGAAAGGGGACGGCCGTCTGTCCATACAAACGTAGTCGTCCCTATTTTCCTCTCTGGATTTTGACGTTACGGAAAATATTTTTACATAATTTGATGTATTTTAACCATAGCTATGCCTCTACGTTTGACTTTTTTCGATTTTTTGATTACCTTTTGTAAAAATTAGGAGCGAAAAACAGATTTCATACAAACTTTTAAATGCTCCTAACTCTTATAATAATTAAAAACTAGAAAAAAATCTAACTTAGGGGCATGGCTGTGGTTGATATACAACAAACTGTGTCAAAATATTTTTATGAAAAGGCGGTTTCGTGCATTTTTTACAGAATGGCAGAAATTCGCGCAGAGACCAGTTCTCGATAACAAGTCAGCATTATCCTGTCTGGCATACTGTTGTGCCAATCACTGGCACGAAGGAGCCGGCAATATGATGTCACCTCTCACTCTGTGCCAGAGACAGCAGGTTTGTAACTTTGTACCATTCGTTATTACCACAGTCTATAAAACAATACAATCATGCAACGAAGCTGACTAGACAGGGCAATAGTGAGGGGTGCGAGGGGCGAGGGGTGGGTCGCGCGCACCCGAGCTGCATACATTGCCATTGTTAGTAGCTCGGTACTACTTACAGGGCTAGCGTGTCTTATAGTAAGTCAAGTGTAAGTCTTGGGCAGTTGTATAAAAGTCCTTGACAACCCTACCGTGTTCTTGTGCTGTGTGGGCAAACATCAAAGGCGTCGGTCCACTGTTACTTTTGACACTGTGGTATTACTGTGAGTTATTTGTTATTTTAAGTTTTTTATCATATTATGCCAGCCACTGGCACGACTGGCGTGAGCGTATTTTTTATTTTTATTTTCAGATAAGTCCACTCCAGTACGACTGGGTTGTATTGAATGTGCACGCTAAGTCCGGAAAGTGGGATATCGTCGAGTCCTTGTTTACGAAAAAGGTAAGTATTAAGTCGAAATTTGACTACCTATACGCACCTATACATGCATTTGCATACTGCATACCTATATGTACCTATGATGAGTTGACCTGCCGCTGTTTAGTTGCAATAAACAGTCATAAGTGTATGGACCTGTTTTAATATCTTCTAACACCTTCACTCCAAAATGAACCTTAACGACTAAACAGTAAGTTCAATTGTGAACGTACGATTGCTGTGCACGCGCACGTCCTTCAAGCGGTGTGTCGTCTCTTATAAGGATCCGAATATTACAACGAACACCGTGTAAGTGCACGTCTACGCACATGCGTCTAGTGTGCACAGGCTTTTATACTGTGCCTTCCTTTTTAGGCACCCACACTCACAGCGATATCTATTGCAAGAATTATCAAACTTCTTAGACGGTATACGAAATGGGGGTTGGCCGGTCGAAGTATTTAGCAGATGGCGCCAGCATAGCTTGCCCAGTCAATTCCTAGAATTGTGTACAATTTTTTTTTGAATTTTATGCCCTGGATGCCAGCCCTTTAAGCCAAATCTCTAGAAAAAGGGGCAAGCTATGATGGCGCCATCTATGCAAACCTTTGACAGTCGCCAACCCCATTGGCAGTAACAAGCGATGCGCTGGCCCACCGCTATTTTTTTAACAAGATGTGCCGCGAAAAAGCGGGTACCGTGTTTAAATTGTTGTTTTCACTCGATTTTGAACTTTATTTCAAACTGTTAGGATTCAATTTCGCATAATTTCCGACAACCTGAATCCTTATAAAGGGTTAATTTAATAATATATTTTCTGTCTGTGGTTTTCAGGACTGGCTCGGCCGAACTACTGTTTCCTCCCACATACCAATAGAAACCCTTCTATCGAGACTGAGCGAGATGCAAGCGAGTAAACAGTTGCTTGCCACTTGCGTCAATAAGGTTGCCGCGTCACAGGACAGGTTGCGACTGGCACAGGCATTTAAGGTAAGGATAGGTATATACAAGGTAAACTACGCAAGATAGAGACACCAATAGAAACCCTTCTATCAAGACTGAGCGAGATGCAAGCGAGTAAACAGTTGCTTAATTGCCACATGCGTCAATAAGGTTGCCGCGTCACAGGACAGGTTGCGACTGGCACAGGCGTTTAAGGTAAGGATATACAGAAGACAAAGACACCAATAGAAACCCTTCTATCAAGACTGAGCGAGATGCAAGCGAGTAAACAGTTGCTTGCCACTTGCGTCAATAAGGTTGCCGCGTCACAAGACATACTACAATTGGCACAGGCGTTTAAGGTAAGGATATACGCACGACAAAGACACCAATAGAAACCCTTCTATCAAGACTGAGCGAGATGCAAGCGAGTAAACAGTTGCTTGCGTCTTCCGTCAATAAGGTTCCCACGTCACAAGACAGGCTAAGATTAGCACAGGCGTTTAAGGTAAGGATAGGTATATGCAAGGTAAACTATGCAAGACAGAGACACAAATAGAAACCCTCCTATCAAGACTGAGCGAGATGCAAGCGAGTAAACAGTTGCTTGCCACTTGCGTCAATAAGGTTGCCGCGTCGCAAGAGAGACTACGATTAGCACAGGCGTTTAAGGTAAGGATATACGCAAGACAAAGACACCAATAGAGACCCTTCTATCAAGACTAAGCGAGATGCAAGCGAGTAAACAGTTGCTTGCCTCTTGCGTCAATAAGGTTGCCGCGTCACAGGACAGGTTGCGACTGGCACAGGCGTTTAAGGTAAGGATATACAGAAGACAAAGACACCAATAGAAACCCTTCTATCAAGACTGAGCGAGATGCAAGCCAGTAAACAGTTACTTGCCACTTGCGTCAATAAGGTTGCCGCGTCACAAGACAGACTACGATTAGCACAGGCGTTTAAGGTAAGGGTATACGCAAGACAAAGACACCAATAGAAACCCTTCTATCAAGACTTAGCGAGATGCAAGCAAGTAAACAGTTTCTTGCCACATGCGTCAATAAGGTTGCCGCGTCACAGGACAGGTTGCAACTGGCACTGGCATTTAAGGTAAGTAGTCTAAGGATAGACTCAGGAGGAGTTGATAATACGCAGTGTAAGTGTTATTTATACGTCATAATTTCATAGAAGTTTGACGTTTAAAATAACACTTGCACTGCGTGTGCTGTCAATAACGTTGCAGACTTATCTTGGTATATTTCTAGTACATAATTCTCTTTGCTTTTTTTGTTATTTATTATGCAATCGAATGACCCGTGTGACTGAATTATTGTTTTTTTTTTTTAGATACATTCCGTGGTAATAGAGACGTATGCGAAGCAGAAAGACAGACTGGCGCTCCAGAACTATAAGATGACATTAAATCCTCAATCAGAAGAATTTATACTAGTCGAGAATACGCTTAGAGACAACGTGAGTACCTATGACTTTACAGACTCCATTCATAAATATAATAGTAGATATAATAGAGATGCGACGAATATTCGGCAACTATTCGGTATTCGGCCTATTCGACCACTTTGCCGAATACTTGGTATTCGGCCGAATGTACCTACTATTCGGCCGAATACCGAATATCTGTTGAACCTACCTAAAAAGAAAAATTACAAAATAAAAATAACCAAAATCTAGGTATATTCAATATTTAAAATGAGCTTTTTTGAGCATTTGTTGACTAGAACATATTTTATTTTTATCATGGGTCTGATTCCTATGATTATTTTATTTTTATCATGGGTCTGGTCTCTATATCTAACTTCATTAACCTTTTGAACGCCACAGACGGCAACTGACGTCGACGCAAAATCGTGACAACGACGCCAAAGATGGCATTTGACGTCTTTCGTTTTTTGATGAAAAGTTACTGAAAAACACCCCACTTTTAGGTTGGGTTGGCGTCAGTGGCACGGCAAATGGATGCGCCGTTTGGCGTTCAAAAGGTTAATTAATTATGTTCAACAAAAAATATATCTTAGCAAACGTTGTGCTTTGTTGGGGAACCGTTTTCATAATAATTGTGACTCAAAGTGTTCGCATGACATGCCGAATATTCGGCGCTTCGGCCGAGAGAAGGGCCGAATATTCGGTATTCGGCCTAAACCACTTTTCGGGGCAACTCTCATAAATATTATAAAATAAAGTCATAAGCGAACAAAACGTAAGCGCCGTAAAATTCATGGCGCGAGACTCACGCTCCGCTTCTATTTTTGTTGTCAAAACAACAACAACACACGGCGCAAAATACTGGTTATGTGTGCCGGTTCTATACTTTAGTAATAATAGGTCAATGATTAATACTATTAATATTTATTGATGTGTACGTAATTTTAATTATTTTAATTTAATATGGATCATCTGTTATCTGAATAAAGAATTGAATATGAATATGAATATGAATAAGGTTACAACAGTAATATCAGTAGGTATGATTTCAAAAATAATTCGATATCTTCTCTTTTTCAGTCCATCAAATGGAAAAACTGAACTCGGCAGAAAACTCACGGAACAAGATACAGGATACGGTAAATCTCAACAAACACTACGGCTCTCTTATGTAAGGTGTGTTCGGGTAATTCCGAATGTCGAAAACCGTTGGATAATTCTAAAGGTTTCTTATTATGACGAAATTTTGGATAATTTTCATCAGGGTTTCGGAATAATGCGATATACGTAAGTACCCGAATACACCCTAAGTCAATATTATAGATGTTATACTTTGAAAAGCTATTGAATTGTATTTTAATATTTTAAGTGTACTCAAAATATTTATATACCTAAGTAGGGTAATGGGGTTGGCCGGTGGAAGTTTTTAGCAGATGGCGCCATCATAGCTTGCCCTGTCAATCCCTAGAATTGTGTCAAATTTTTGTTTTTTTAATACCCTGGATGCCAGCCCTTTAAGCCAAATCTCATAGAAAAAGGGGCAAGCTATGATGGCGCCATCTATGCAAACCTTTGACAGTTGCCAACCCCATTCGCCAGTAACTGGCCGGTTTTAGTAACTCCAAATGAATTCACCTATAACCAGAATTCATTTTAGTATAAGGTTTCAATAACTGGCCAGCCTTCAATAACCAGCCGCCTTATACTAAAATGAATTCTGTTTATAGGTGAATAGAATTAATTTTTAGTTTAGGGCGGCCGTTACTGGCGAATTACGCTACTGACTTTTAAATAAATGGCTATTTTATTTCTATTAAGTACTTGTTTTATTTTGGCATCGATATTTGCATGAAGAAACCCTTCCGTAATTTTGAACAAACTATTTTGTCTCACATTTTGCTTAATGAGAGAGTGAGACGCAATGACATTCGACCAAGATATCGGACAGACGGAATAGGTACCACCCTTAGATATAGTGTGACAAGCCACTGCCGTCAGTAGAAAAAACCGGCAAATAAAAAAAAAATAGGCACGATGGGAAATTGCCTCATAGAAAACTTGAAGATCGCGCCTTTTGCTACTGACAAACTTGTTTGACCTTTTATATTTGTGAGACGAGGATCTCTAGAACTGTGTATTAATTATCTGGTTTTAAATATAAACAGCATCTTGTCTTCTTTTAGTTTTATTTAATCTTCTTACACACACAGTATCTTTTACATTTTACAGAAGCCTAATCAATCTTCACAGCTTGTTATGATGATGCAATCTCAAGTGCCACAGACTATATAGAGTAAAGGGGATGTACAGACATTGTACTTCAACACTGTGTCATACCTATGCATAATTTTATTGTTAGACCGCAGTTTGTCTTCTCGAGTTGAGTTTGACTTCTGATTCTTGCAAGGGCGTAGCCAGCCAGTGAACTAGGGGGTGGGAGGGCAGAGGCCGCAAAAGGGACATACATTGTATGTAAACTTTGAGCTCCAGGGGGGGCAGCGCTCCCCCTGATTCTACCTGCCTACGCTTTGGTATTGGTTCTCGTAGGCTTCTATTATTATCTCTTTATTTATTTCTCATCTTAAGTTAGGTTATTTATAATATGAATATAAAAGTAAAATATAAAAACACTTACAAAACAGTAAAAAAATAATATAAACACATTGTAAAAAACCTAACCTAGGGTGCCGCCAGCAGCGGGGCAAGGCCCAAGCTATTATCGGTGGTCAGGGCTGCAGAGAGAGGAACCGGCGGACTATCCGCGCCGTGTCCAAGATCACCGCCTTCTGCATCTGACCCTTGATCCAACCACCTAGCGAGAGTCTCTCAAGGTGTTGGTCGAGACTCTTCGCTATTAGACTGTTTACTGAAACGACTATCGGGACAATGATCGTCGAATCAACATCCCACATGGCGGTTATCTCGTGAGCCAAGTCTATAGGTACTTACTGGACTTGTCCTTCTCGGCTTTCACGAGATTCTCATCATGGGGGATGGTGATGTCAACGAGCACGGCCCGACGCGTTGCGATCGATCTATTATCACGATGTCAGGCTTATTGGCTACAATAGTCCTGTCAGTGATGATAGATCGATCCCAATAGAGCGTGGCACGACCATTCTCGAGAACAGGCGCAGGTAAGTTTATTATTATTATTTGTATGTCTTTCCCATCACGGAACAATGGTGTTCCGGACCTTTGAGAGGCGTGCGTGGAGCCGAAGCCAACACGTAGAGGCCCTTTTGACACTTTAATGAAATGTAAGGGGTACACCGAGCGGATGCTGCCCTTGCCCGTGTCATGGGACGCACGCAGAGGCAGCACCCGCCAGGGTGTAAGGGCTATTGAGAGTTGATGGAATCTAAAATGAACTAGGTTATTGGGTGAAAGCGATGGACTAAGTACTGAGCTATGGGGTAAAAAACCGGACGCCTGCCTAATAAAACGGTATGCAATTTTATTTCCGGCAGACGGTGACTCGCCCTCACAAGATGGGCCCCCAAAAAAGCGACATCTAAGATGGCTCAAGGGCAACACCGGTGTGAGCGGCTCAAGGGTGTCGAGAGGTGTGCGCCGCTTTCTACCCAGTGGCTGTTAACAGCCACTGTGCCAACTCGCGTCTTATGCATATTTCACTTCCACCCCTGGAGCTTATAGCTCTAACGACTCCACTCTGGCCGGCCGGCTAAGGCAAGCCAGAGGCAGAAAATCCTGTCCCACCCACCCTCCTTGCGGGTAACAGAACTCCCCAGGAGCACTCGGGTACGTGAGGTCGCTAATCCCCAACAGCTCGCCACAAGCTGCCCTGCGTTGACTGATTGCACTGGTAAAACCAGCGGGCGATGGGGTCGTCACATCCCTACGCCTACTTATTATTATTATTGTATGTCTTTCCCATCACGGAACAATGGTGTTCCGGACCTTTGGGAGGCGTGCGCGGAGCCGAAGCCAACACGTAGAGGCCCTTTTGACACTTTAATGAAATGTAAGGGGTACACCGAGCGGATGCTGCCCTTACCCGTGTCATGGGACGCACGCAGAGGCAGCACCCGCCAGGGTGTAAGGGCTATTGAGAGTTGATGGTATCGAAAATGAACTAGGTTATTGGGTGAAAGCGATGGACTAAGTACTGAGCTATGGGCTATGGGGTAAAAAACCGGACGCCTGCCTAATAAAACGGTATGCAATTTTATTTCCGGCAGACGGTGACTCGCCCTCACAAGATGGGCCCCCACAAAAAGTGACATCTAGGATGGCTCAAGGGCAACACCGGTGTGAGCGGCTCAGGGGTGTCGAGAGGTGTGCGCCGCTTTCTACCCAGTGGTTGTCGTTATTATTATTATTCTCTTTATTTATTTTTCGTCTTAAGTTAGGGTTTTTATAATATGAATATAAAAGTAAAATATAAAAACACTTACAAAACGATAAAAAAAAACATATAAACACATTATAAAAAACCTAACCTAGGGTACCGCCAGCAAGATGGGCCCCCACAAAAAGCGACATCTAGGATGGCTCAAGGGCAACACCGGTGTGAGCGGCTCAGGGGTGTCGAGAGGTGTGCGCCGCTTTCTACCCAGTGGTTGTCGTTATTATTATTATTATCTTCTAACTATTCTCATTTTTTATCACCGTTATATAAAGAATAAACCCAATTACAAATTAGGGTACGACAAAACCTCAGTTTTTTATCTACAATTTGTGTTTACATAACGATAGTAAAAGATAAGGAATTATCATATTTATCACAGATAAGCAGTAGTGACTAACAATAAAACTTAGCTGACCTAAAGTGGATCTTATACCTTCACAATAAGGTTTACAACGTGTCAGTCAATTAATACTAGACGATAATACAGTTCAATGATAATAGTTAGCACCTGTAGTATGAGTCAGTTGAGGACATTAATTCAATCTGTTCTGTCGCTCGTGCGAAGCGAAGTAAACAGGAAAATACACAGTGAAAAATCAGCAAATGTCTTTATAGCTATAAACCTTGATAAAACAGCTAAATGCATTGAAAGTTACAAATAATTACCTAATCGGAAAAATATCGACCAAATCAAGACACGGCCATTTTGAAATTCGATCAAATTATCGCAAAAATCGAGAAAAGAGCTACAAACTTAACTTTGCCGTTGGAAAAACGAGTTTCGCCTATTTTCAACCTTAATTGTTGGAGTTAGAGTTGAAGATGTGCGTGTGCTGTACGTGCGACTGCGGCTCGTGTGGGAAGATCCTGCGTTGCCTGTTGTGTATTACTTGTTTTGTGTATTTGTTGAAAATGTGTGGTGTTGATGTGGGTGACGACTGCTGCTGTGGGGACGATTAATTAAGTAAAATAATTATATTGTATGTATTATTTAAATAAATAAAGTTCCCCTAAACTAAGTTTACAACATTTCAATCCGGATTTGACTTACATTGGTATAGATCCAGACCAGATTTTTCACTAGGTACAGATTTAAATGAAAGAAATATAATTTGCACTTATGCCTTGAACAACTAGAGACTTATGGTGATTTAATAATTTATTAAAATTTTCGTCTTGTTTTGATACGACCTTGTGTCATGTCATTGGGCATCTTGCTCGCACTTCTAGGCGCGCATGAGATGAAAAAAAAACTCAAATCAGAATCTGTCTCCTTGTCTCCAATCGGCGCTAATTTGATATAGAATTTACCCATGTAGAAAAATTTGAGTATGGTACCCCAGGCTTCTAACGTACAGTCGCAAACAGATATATCGCAGCGGCCAAGGTGCTCAATAATATCTGAACACGCGCTCTAACGCCTTGACAATAGAGGCGAACTTGTTCAGATAGTTGTGAGCACCTTGGTCGCTCCGATATATCTGATGGCTGTACCTACTGTTTCCAAGTCGTGATTCGAACCCCGGTCCGTCACAATGAATGTTGAGTGAGTACGTATTCAGCAGCAGAAGTTTCTAAGCGGGCCAGGTGATCAAAATGATCTTTACGCGACTTTGTTGTTAAGAGAATAAGAGCGTGTGAAGGTAATTTTGAACACCTCACCCGCTTAGCAACTTCTGCTGCGACGAAATACCGTTTTTAATATGCTTTAAAAAGTATTGTTTCATCAAATATTTACGTACCGACTACCTACTTTCCAAGACATTATTTACCTACTATTTGCATGAGTATACTTAAAGTCAATACAACCTTAGAAACCAACGAATTTGAACCTAATAGATATACGAATAGAGCTTATTTTAGAATGACAAATGTCCTTATCGTTTAGGATTAAAATCAGGTGAGATAGACTTGGGAATTTTAGTATCGTCTTGGGTCGTCCCATTCGTTTTTCGTCAAGTTCTTAAATTAGTCCTATTCTGCTTTCGTCACTCATTCTACATTGAAAGCCACCGACGATTGTGACGAATGTAGAATGAGTGACGAAAGCAGAATAGGACTAATTTAAGAACTTGACGAAAAACTAATGGGACGACCCAAGACGATTCCGGAATTTTTAAACTAAAATAAACTCTATAATAAAGTGACTAAAGCTTATTTTAGACGCTCGAACCATCGCCCACACGTGGACCTTACGCCTTTGTAATAAGGTCCACCGATGTACAGTTATGAGCGTTGCTGTTTGTACGTGTAATAGGTACCTACTTGTTTTTTTTATAATTAGTCAAACAAAATGCTGTATTGAATAACCAATTATTATTTTTAGCGTGTCATTAACAAAATTGGTTGAATTCGTTTACCTATACCTATTCAATAAAACCGACCAAGTGCGAGTCGGACTCGCGCACTAAGGGTGCTACCATTACGCAAATACCGGCCAAGTTCGAGTCAGACTCGCACACGAAGGGTTCCGTACCATTATCTATAAAAACAGTCACCCATCCAAGTACTGACCCCGCCCTACGTTGCTTAACTTCGGTCAAAAATCACGTTTGTTGTACGGGAGCTCCACTTAAATATTCATTATTCTGTTTTTAGTATTTGTTGATATAGCGGCAACAAACTCAGTGGCGTAACTAGGGGGGGTTGGAGGGGGCACGTGCCTCGGGCGCCGTCCAAGGGGGGGCGCCAAAATGGGCAAAAGACTACCTCTCCGCCTTGCCAAAAGGCAGCAGGGAAACTTTTGTCAGTCGTATTTACCACCACTGTGAAGTGTGAAATGCGGATGGTAATCTGGCCCACAGCGCAAAAGAGAAAGCCGATCTTTTAGGTACTCTTTTTGCCTCGAATTCGACCTTGAAAGACGACGGTAGCGCCCTACTGCCCACCATCCCGCAGTGCGAATACTCTATGGCAGAAACTTCTATCAAGCAGAGGGATATTCGGCGGGAGTTGCTATGCTTTGGTTTTATAAGGCGAGCGGGCCGAGTGCTTCAGAGTTGTGTCCCGTGTTAGCGCGTCTTTTCCGTTAGGGGTCTCCTGTCGAAGTTACCATCTTATGGACTGTCCAAGAGACTACGTATGCAAATGGATCGCTAGCCCTTTGTCCGGCAGGCGCATATGAGCCGTAGTAGACGGAACCTGGCCGCGTAGCCAAGATGCCAATCGCTTACGCTCTGTAGCGATCGAAACGCAACTGTCACTGTCACACTAATAAGGAAGAGTGATAGAGAGACATAATGCTTTTCGTTGTCGAAGCGATAGCGATTGTAACCTTGGCTAGGCTTGCATATCTGTGACATGTTGTCTATCGACGACATTCATCGATATGCAGACGACACAGTATTATACAGGGATGGCTAAAAAATAACTACATTCCCGTTGCCAGGGAGGTTTTGGGATTATACTGTGCAACTTTTACTACGGGACCAACCCCGAAATCGCGAAAAAAAAGTTTACCGTCCCATAGAAAATGGACCAGCCAAAATGTAGGAAACAGCCAAATTTTTTTTACGCGACTTAGGGGTTGGAATCATAGTAAAAGTTGCTCAGTATAATCTCAAAACCTCCCTGGCAACGGAAATGCAGTTATTTTTTAGCCACCCTGTATACAGTCTGGTCCAAACCTTGAAGCCCAAAAATTTTTTTTAGAATCCTCATCGTAGGTTATCAGAATATACCCCATGTGCGAGTATGTTAGCCGATTTTTCGTAGTTTTCGAGACTTTTAACTTTTGTTAAGAAATTCCGGGGTGAACCTTTGCTTTGCTTTTATGCCTTCTAATAATTGTTCGTGGTATTTGCACTAATAACATGAAATAGCGATGGGGAAATGACCCCATAAAATAATAGTAGAAATAACAAAAGAGGATTTTTTTAATGAATTACTAATTTGGAAGCTTTCCACCTCAGTTCCTTTGACCGGCGTCTCTGACAAATTATGACTATACAGGATGATCAATCCAAATGGGTCAGTATGGAGAAGTCAGAAACTATGACAGATAGCGAAATCTGTTCTTCGGAACCATGGCTTCGATTTTAGATTTAATAATAATGGCATTAATTTTTTTTTAAATCTATGATACATAACCGGGATTCGAATCTGGTCAATATTCTTGTTGTTTATTTGTATGGCAACTTTTAAACGATGCGTGATAGGTGGGGGGTGCTCGACCAAATATCATAGAGGGCCCCGAGACAAAACAAACTACATTAAAAAAATTCAAAATGGCCGACTTTTTTTTAATTTTTTCAAGTTGGTCCGAGCGCGCTGAGATTTGGCATGCGGCGAGCCTGAAGGCCCAAGATTACCATGTCAAAAAAAATTTTTGGAAAAATTCAAAATGGTGGCGGACACGGGCAAAGTCAAATTTCCAAGTAGGTTAAGCGAGCCCGAAGGGCGAGCTTCAGGCCGGGAGGCCGAAGGCCGACCCCGGCGGAAGGCCGAAGGCCCGGAGCCTCCACCCCGACTCCCAAAACGCGAGGCCGAAGGCCGAGCTGCGTGAATGGCCGAAGGCGGTGCTTCCAAGCGTTCTTCAAGTCAACTGTCTTTATTAGTGAAGCCGGCGGGCCGAATGCCCGACGGCGAAGCGTCGAGGCTTGCGAAGACCGAAGGCGGAGCTCCGCGTAGGGCCGAAGGCCCGAAGCGTCACACGAGAGGGGGAAGTTGGAGCTTAAACACGACCCAACACTTTTCCTATTGGGAGTCGCGTTTTGGGAGTCGGGGTGGAGGCTCCGGGCCTTCGGCCCTTCACCTGGGGTCGGCCTTCGGCCTCCCGGCCTGAAGCTCGCCCTTCAGGCTCGCTTAAACTACTTGGAAATTTGACTTTGCCCGTGTCCGCCGCCATTTTGGATTTTTCCAAATTTTTTTTTGACATGGTAATCTTGGGCCCCCAGGCTCGCCGCATGCCAAATCTCAGCGCGCTTGGACAAACTTAAAAAAATTTAAAAAGAAAGTCGGCCATTTTGTATTTTTTTAATGTAGTTTGTTTTGTCTCGGGGCCCACTATGATATTTGGTCGAGCACCCCCCACCTATCACGCATCGTTTAAAAGTTGCCATGCAAACAAATACTACACGCGATTACATAAAGAAAATTGACCAGGTTCGAATAACCGGGATTCGAACCTGGTCAATTTTCTTACCTATTATATACCTATGATAGATTAAAAAAAAATTGAATGCCATTATTATTAAATCTAAAATCGACGCCATGATTCCTAAGAACAAATTTCGCTATCTCTTATAGTTTCTGACTTCTCCATACTGACCCATTTGGATTGATCACCCTGTATATTAAGTATCACTATTTTGACCTTTTAAAAAATTTAGGGTCTAGCAGTTTCTAAAATAACGACAAGTCCTTGAAATCGCTTGTATTTTTTATTTATTTAGGTAAGGGCAACATCTAAGCTTGACATGCTTGAACGTAAAACTTTGTCTTTTTTTCCCAACTCAGGATGCTGATTTTTTTTAGCAACTGCGCCGTTTGTCAAGGATTATGTTACAAAAAGAAACATTTAAAAAAGTTCAATAGTTTTTTTTTAATAAATTAATTGCTTCACCCCGGAATTTCTTAACAAAAGTTAAAAGTAATAAAAATCATAACTCTAAAACTACGAAAAGTCGGCTAACATACATACCTATTCTAATAGCCCACAGCGTGAGCAATGTAAAAAAAATTTTTGAACGTCAAGGTTTGGGCCACACTGTATAACACATGCCGTAACGTGCCAACATCACTCGGTCTGTGATACTAGAATGTCGTGAAAAATCTGTGTCAGGTATCGAGAGCATTCTATCCAGAGTTTCGGTGTGGGATCGGGACAATTTAGTCCAATTCAATCCCACCAAGACTCAATTTTGCGCGTTTACCGATAAGAAAACCCCATTTTTCAAGGCACAACCCTTCCCATGTCAGGGAGTATTGGGAACCTCGATCGGTGTTGACATCTCCATCAGTGACGTCCAATAATTTCGTAGCCACCTTGCTGGGTAGGCTGCGCTCGTATCCAAAAAAACTCGGTGTGCTCAATAAAGGGAGGCGATACTTTACTCTGGGGTAGACTGATCCCATATATTGAGTACTGCTGTCACCTTTGGACAGGAGCACCTGGATGCCAACTTGGACCCTTCAAATGATTCCAAAGGCACGCTGTACCTAGGGTTTGCAATCCGGATCCGAAATGTATGAAATTATCCGGATCTGGATCCGGATCCGCGGATCTTCCCATACATTTCGGATCCGTCGTGCAAACCCTAGCTGTACCTAATATGAATAGTCTATGATCCCAAACTCACAAGCGATATTGAACCTTTAAATCTAAGGAGATCTCCAAAAAAGAAGTTTAATATATTTTTAATAACACCCCTGGAGTGTAGACGTCCATAGGATGCGGTGACCGCTTACCATCAGGTGGGTCGGGTGGGACCCTTTTGTTTCGTTAGTTCATTTCGTTTGGCGCGGAGTGGGGGGTGGGGGGGCAAATTTGGTGTCTGCCCCGGGCGCCATATCCTCTAGCTACGCCGCTGAACAAACTTACATCATCTGTGGAAATTTCAACTGCCTAGCTATCACGGTTCATGAGATACAGCCTGGTGACCGACAGACGGACAGCGGAGTCTTAGTAATAGGGTCCCGTTTTTACCCTTTGGGTACGGAACCCTAAAAAGGATATAAGTACATGTTATATTGACTGTAGAAATCAACTATTCAAACTTACAACGGTCGATTTCACAGGAATTTCACGAAGGCACCTAATTCGTCGTTGCGCTTTTCAAAGCTGATATGTGTTCGATTTTTGATTGACAAATTAGTTACCTAAGCAACAAAATACATAAGGTATTAATTCATTTGATTAAGATATCGCTCATATAATAAGATTTGGTAAGCGCAACGACGCTATATATTACGGCGGCTCTTCAAATTTTGTCAATCGCCGAGTCGATACCGCTTAGCCAGCAACAGATTTTTCCCCTCAAGTCATAGGTCGAACAGTCACAGGTCAGGTCAGGACAATTCGTCAAGTCGTCGTCAAGTGGTTAAAGGAGATGAACCATGAAGCCTCGTGAACGTCAATTGGCGCTCCATTGGCGGATCGAGGGACGCGTCTACGTCTATATTCTATCCAATAGCACGTATGTTACCTACCTAAAATACAGTGATAAGTGTGTATCGTGAATTTTGCTCAAAATCGGCAGGCGCTTACGGTGCTTCGAGCATTTTTCATTCAAACTTCTAATTCTATCTCTGTTGTACAAGCTAATAGGTACATCTTTTCTTATTAAATTAATTTTGCATGTATTTGGGCATTTGATTTACACCATCATATCCTCTAAAGATATGACAATATAAGCGAAATAAACTTGTAAAATGTACGATTCCCACTGAACGGGCGGAGTAGGAGCGCACTCTCACATTAGTAGTGTACGGTCTTAAGCCGGTCGGCTCCTCGCGGATGCGGGCGGCTACGGACGGATTCCATCGCTTCTGGCATACTAGGCATACATAATGCACATTAAAAATGCGCTCCGGCGCGGCCCGACTCCAGCCGGTCGGTGGGAATCGTACATTAAAATATAGTTTTCTACTTTTCTATCTAAACCTTAATTAAGGATATTTCCCGAAAACTTATCGGGATGTCTGGCGATCTACGAGCAGGGTCATATTTTGCCCAAAGGCTCAGCTTAACCATACAGCGGGTAAATGCAGCCAGTGTCTTGGGAACTATGCCCCAGGCCCCCAGGTGACATTAGGATTCGTCGAAAATTGATTAAGTAGTAATTAACTTTAAATGAATTAAATGTTTTCTATCTAGAAAATAAAATATAAAAATTTTCTATACTTTATTTAGCAAACATTTCAATGCTCCTTTGGCTCCGTTTTCTCATCTTTACTTATCTTACTTTTCGACTCTTTGTCTCCAGAACGAGACCTTGAGGCACTCGGTAACGCCCGGGTCTCGGTCGGCTCTGCCGTACGGCAACAACAGGCCCCACAAATCTCGTCACAACCACACATATGGGCACTCATGCCGATACACGCCACAACAGAACCGAGACAATGCCCACAACACCATGCGAAGCGTGCCTTAACGTCCTGCCATGACATGTCAACAATTTCATTTCAACAACACGCAATTTGACCGTAACAACACTTTCTCTTGAACAACAACTAACAAATTCGGGTTCCGAAGGTTTCGTTATTTGTTTGTTTAGATTTTGGTGGCCGTTTCATATTTATTTAGTTAGGATTCCTTTACGTTTATTATTGAATTTAACTTCTTATGAATCTAATATTTGTGTTTTGACAATTGTTGTCTTTTTGAATTGACGTTTTTTTTCTCCTTTCTCTCTTGTGCCGATTCTAGACATGCACCAGAAGCTAGAAGCGTGTGCTATAAATTTCTAGCATCATAATAAGGAAGTGACACAAAAAAAATGGATTATTAAAAAAATGAAATGTCAAAGTCCGTCTTCTATCCAAAACAAATCATGGCAAAATTACAGTTAAATAACCTAAAATAACAAACAACAAAGTTTAAACAGATCAAAACATGTATCAGTGCCTCGACAATATTTTCAGTGCTATCAATATCATATTAGGATTCATAGGGTGCAGTGTGGGTCCAGATCTGTTGTTGCAAGCTTTGTAGAAGAGGTGGTGATGATGTCGCACCTCGAAGATCAGGCCCGCTCGCTGGGGGATGACGATAAACCATGAATTATTTACCTCTGAGAAAGAATATTCTTAAGATTTTCTCTAAAAGCATAGCAATTAAGACTGCACACGGCAACCCCAAAATTCGGCAGGAACAACCAAAGAGAATGTGGAACAACACCATTGACGTTTTCTATATTTTCCAACATATCTGTCAAACGAATCATGCATATTTTATAGTTAATACTTAAATAATGTTGTACAGTTTTTCTGTACACAAAATTGCCAAAAACATCGCATCTGTTTAACAGAAACCCGCACTGAAGTTGTTTTTCACCTGAAATTGATTGTAACTCAAGAAACATACTGCCACAAATTGATTGTAACTCAAGAAACATAATGTGCCTGCAAGTTTTTCGCATGACTATCCCTCACTTGCTGTGTCTTCCCTGTTTTATTTACCTATGCAACCGTTGTGGAGTCCCCTGCTACCGCTGTCAAGACTTCTGGGATGTTGATAGTATAACTGATCTAAGAGATCTGTAATTATTCTTCTTCCTTGTGTCGCTGGCTTTTTGCCGAGGAGCCTAGGGAATATTATGAACAACAGCGACCAAAAGTGTATATTGCCCTCCAACACTACTCGCCACTGATCCCGGTCCTGTGCAGTTTCACGCCAGTCTTCAACCTGGAGCTCGCACAGATCCGCGTCCACCACATCCGCCCATCGATATCTAGGCCGACCGACCGATTGGCGTACTCTCGGTTTTCCCTTGGGGGCTATTCACAAATTACGTCATTTCAAATTAGGGGGGGGGGTCTGGACATAGGATGACGGAGTAGGAGTAGGAGGAAATGGGGTCATTTGAAGCATGATTTTTGGATGATTATAGGGGGGGGGGCTCAAAAATCGACAAAAATCGATGACGTAATTTATGGACAGCCCCTTGAAAGCAAATGAAACTTGTACAAATAAACATTGCAAATTGTTGTTCAACTGAAACAGACCAGACCAAATGCGTAACTTTTTGTTGTTGAACTGAAATTAATCTACTCCAAATGAATCTGTTGCTGAACTGAATCAACCCGGCTATAACTAACTTATGAAATAGTGTTGTATGTCGTAGACAATGCCATTGTGCGGACTTATTTGGTGTCTTCTTCCATATGCATTATGCTGCCCCTTGTGGATATGGCTTTGTAACCTGTTTAATGTCGACTGCCGAGATTGCCAAGATTTTTGGGATGTCGAGAGTTGCACAGATTGGTGTAAGCCTACTTATCGACAAAAAAAGTGGTGAAATAAAATGACTACTATTTTACTAAAATTACTGTAATTTTTTTCCGACACACTTAATTGGTGCAGGAAAGTCCAATGGTATGGCCATATAAGCCACAGACCGGTATACTACATCGGAAATATATGCCTCAACCTCACTGTCCAAGGATCACGCGGCCGAGGTAGGCCTAAGAAGTGCTGGCTGGACGTCGTGATAGCCGACATGGAAGAGAACATGGAAGGCAACCTGAGGATGCCGAAGACCGGGCAAAGCGGAGAAGATTTAGTAGGAAAGCGGACCCTGGCGCTAGGCCGGGAAAACGCTAGGTTGAAGAAGAAGAAGACACACTCTTTTTGCTGACTGTACTTACTCTTATTTGCATATATATTATAAGTACCTCGGAACCTTTCTAACGAACCTTAAACTAGTTTCCATCGAGGAGTTCCGTTTGCTACCTTCCAACTCATATAAATGTCAGTCATCGGAATTAAGGAAGTACTTAATCAAATTTCAGCTGAATCAGATACCAAAATGGATAGTACATATCGTAAATTAAACGATTCAGTTATTTTGTACTGAAACATATAAATATCCGTGGATACGCATACAGTTTACTGCTAGAAAGTTACAGCTAACTTTCGGATAACAATCTACAAGACAGGATTTCCTTTTTCTTGTTCTTCAATATTTAAAGGGGGTATTACTGCAATGTTCTGCCGCCAGAGTGCAGCACTAGCGCCTATCGTAAACCGTAGACATCCATAGAGTTACTTATACATACATACTGTACGTGCCTTAAACTGTTTTTTGACAAGAATTCAAAGATAATAAAATATAAAATAGATGCATCAAGGCGGTTTGTTTACAAAGAACCTACCGAGAAACACGAAAATCGGAATTTAGTTATCTGCCTCTTTATTACTCGAATATGCAAGTGATAGAGAGGTTAGATAACGTAATTTACTTTTTGTTTCTCGGTAGACCCTCAAATAGGGAATATTAGGCAAAGCTCTGCGTAGGTGGCACCAGGCTGA